>NC_090820.1:84287751-84597978 GCF_000390325.3 Nicotiana tomentosiformis
CAATTGGATCTACCCTCACTTCACCTTCTTGATTGTCATTAGTTTTTTTCTCCTCTAAAATCTCCACTCATATTTCAATCAACTCACCCTTTTTATTTTGCGATGGGATCTTTTAGTACTTGGCCACTTCTCAAAGACACCACATTTATTGTTTCTTTTGGGTTCCTTTCGGTATTAGCAGGGAGAGTTCTTGGAGCCCTCTTAGATAATAGATTAGCAAGTTTTCCCATCTATCTTTCCAAGTTCTGGATGGATGTGCCCTGTTCCCGAATAGATGTGCAATGAGTTTCAAGTGTCTCACCTGTCTTAATTATAAAGGCTATATTAGATCTTTCATGCTAGATGATTGGTCTATTAAGGGTGGTACTGCTGCATCTGCCGATTCATAAAATCTGGAGCTCCTTGTCCTTGTTTGGGATTATTCGGTTGCCATACATTCAGACTACCACCGGGTGAACTCCACAAAAATCTTGGGTGCTTATGACCCATAGAGTTTAAATTATTACTACTCTGGTAGTTGCCTCTGTCAAAGCTTCCCACAACACTTACCACTTCATCTGTAGCTGAGGCCCGACACTCATGTGTTGGATGATCCATTCCACAGAAGTCACAAACTGATGATGGCTGGCTCTAGGCCCTTGCTAAGGTTAACTTTCTTATTTCTATTGCCATGAAGTCTAGCTGAGCTTGCACTGATGTGTTAGAGTCCACCTCGTAAACCCCATATGATTTTCTTCTTTCATTACTCTCAAAGGGCCATTGGTTAGCATCATCAGACCATTCATCAAGGATATAGACAATCTCCTCTGAGATTTTCTTCATTAATGGACCTCCAACTGCATTACTCAGAGTGTTAGTCCATTCCAAAAGTCTTGGAGTTGCATCAACAATTCGATTCCATTATGATGACACATTCTCATTATCTCTTAAATCTTTCCAAAGCTTCGAAGACCGTTTCAGTGTCCTTATGGCAGAAGTTGTGGATTTCTGTTCTAATTTCAATGTTTTTGCAGATGAGAAGTACTTATCAAGAAATATTTTCATCATATCTTCCCATGTCCCGATCGACCCAGTTAGTTAGCATCGAAGCCAGTGCTTCGCATCATCCTTCATTGAAAAGGCAAATGCCCTTAAGCAGACTGCATCTTTTGATACTCCATTGTACTTGAAGGTGTTCATAATTTCCTCAAAGTCCATCAAGTGAGTGTTAGGATCTTCATTCACCTTCCCTCTAAAGACACAGTTGTTCTGGATGGTTTGAAGCAAGCCTTGCTTCAACTCAAAATTATTTGCTGCTATGGGTGGAGGTCTGACACTTAACAGTCTCTGATTGTAAACTGGTTAGGCATAGTCACCCAATGATCTGCCTGCTTTGGGACCCACATTTTTGTATGCATCTTCAACCACGGTTAGATTTTGATTAAATCTTCGACCCCCATCCCCATCCACAGTCTCATCAGTAGCTCTAAGGGCTGCTTCAGCCGCTATCCGTGCAACTTGCTCTCTATGTTGTGTTGCCTCCTTTGCAGCTAAGTCTACCCCCATCATCTTCGATGTTTGCTATTTTATGTTGAGTCAAATTCTGACCCAAGAAGGATCCACTTGATTCTTTCTCCTTTCTCAACTATCGCAGGTGCTTGTCTAACTCTGGGTTGTATGACACTAATTCCTTGGAAGAGGATCGTGTCATACATCACCTAACTTAACATGTTGCCTGCACAGAGATGATAGAACGAATATTAAAAAAATAAATTCTTGATCTAGCATCAAAAACTATTTTGAACACTATTGATTGCCAATCCCCGACAACAACACCAAAATTTGACGAGCGCAAAACACAACATGAAATTGATGCTCGCTAGCCAAAGATAGTAGAGTTTAATTGTCGACTCCACAAAGATTGGATTTAACTAATATTCAAGTAATTTCTGACTGAAATGCTATTCAGGATGATTAACACTTTGGTTGGGATGATTATGAACTAAAGCTAACTATTAAATCTAAGCAATTAACAATTGATCACAGAAAGATAAAAGTTAAGCAATTAACAATTGCTCCAGTTCATCGCAATCCATCACAGCCAGATTTTTGTTAACTTCAAGGGCTACAATCTAGGTTCTATTGTTCCTCTCTTGTCTTGATATTTTAATAGTTTGATATTTTAGTATAATTGTTTCTCCTTGCCTGCTTATTTTGTTCTTGAATCATTAGTTAGTATTTTCCCTAGCATTGTCAAATTAATTGCATTAGTGATAGCTTTGCCTACTTGTTTATATTGTTATCTATCTGTTTACATCTTTATTTTGAATCTTTATTTAAAATATCCCCTAGTAGCTCTGTTCTAGTTTTGCACGTTTTCTTTGTGATCTTTAGACGCTAGATTATAGTGGATTTGGTGAACGATGGCAGGGTAAGGTCTTGTCCTCGGGGGTGTCAGTGCGGGGGGTAAGGGCGGTAATAGGGCTAAGGGTGCTACTAGGCTGAGAGTGGGGTCTTGGAACATAGGAACTTTGACTGAAAAATCTGTAGAGTTAGCAAAGATTCTCGAGAAAAGGAAGATTAATATAGCTTGTGTACAAGAGACTAGGTGGGTAGGAGATAAGGCGCGGGATGTGGGCAGTTTCAAACTTTGGTATTCTGGGTGGGTGGGGGCAGGAACGGGGTAGGTATCTTGGTTGATAAGGACCTCCGTGAACTAGTTGTGGAGGTTAGGAGGGTGAATGACAGGCTGATGACTATTAAGCTAGTTATTGGAGGTTTAACTTTGAACATAATCAGTGCGTACGCACCCCAAGCAAGCTTGGATGAGGAAGTCAAGAGGCGATTCTGGGAGGATTTGAATGAGATGGTGCGTGGTATCCCACATACCGAGAAGCTTTTCATATGAGGAGATTCCAACGGCCACATTGGAGTGACGTCTGGGGGGTATGATTATGTTCAGGGTGGCTTTGGTTTTGGAGATAGAATTGGAGGAGGAACATCTCTGTTGGACTTTGCTAGAGCATTTGATTTGGTGATAGCAAACTCGAGTTTCCCAAAGAAGAGGGAGCACTTGGTCACTTTCTGGAGTTCGGTGGCCGAGACCCAGATTGATTATTTACTCTGTAGGAAGTCCGATAGAGGTCTTTGCACAGATTGCAAGGTCATTCTGAGTGAGAACCTCTCGACCCTTCATAGGCTCCGGGTCATGGACCTTGAGATCATGAGGAAAAAGAGGAAGAGGAGGAAGAAGGCGACGTATAGACAATATAGGATAAAGTGGGGAGCCTTGACGGAAGCTAAAGCGCAGGAGTTGGGGGTCAAGCTGGTGACTATGGGGGCTTGGAGTAGTAGTGGGGATGCAAGCGCTATGTTGACCACGACTATACAGTGTATTAGGGAAGCCACGAGAGAGGTATTAAGGGTCTCAAAGGGTTACTCTGGTGGTCACAAGGGAGACTGGTGGTAGAATGGAGAGGTACAAGGAAAAGTGGAAACCAAGAAAGCAGTGTATCTGAAGCTAGTGGAAAGTGTAGACGAGGAGGAGAAGAGGGCGAATATGGAGCATTATAAGTTGGCTAAGAAAGAGGCAAACCTAGCAGTTATGGCGGCCAAGACTGCAACTTTTAGTCATTTGTATGAGGAACTCGAGGGCCGAGGTAGGGATAAGAGGTTGTTCAGGTTAGCCAAGGCACGAGAAAGGAAGGCGCGTGACTTGAACCAAGTAAAGTGCATCAAGGACGAATAAGGTAGAGTTTTGTTGGATGAGGGGCTTATCCGTCAGAAATGGCAGACCTACTTCCATAGTATCTTGAACGAGGAGGGTACCATGAGCATTGTACTGGTTATTTGGAACTCTCCTGGAGTCATTGTGACTTTGGGTATTGTATGCAGATTAGAGTTGATGAAGTTGAGGGGGCTATTAGATCGCTCATGTCCAGAAGATGAAGGTAGCATAGATGAGGATGTTCACATAGTATGCGAGCACACCAGGTTAGATATGATTAGAAATGAGGTTATTCGCGACAAGGTGGGTGTGGACCCTATTGAGGACAAGATGCGGGAAGCGCGGCTTAGGTGGTTTGGTTATGTGAGAAGGAGGAGCACAGACGCCCCGGTGAGGAGGTGTGATAGGTTGACATTAGAGGGCCTACGAAGAGGTAGAGTTAGGCCAAAGAAGAGGTGGAGAGAGGTGATTAGGCAAGACATGGCACAGCTTCAGCTGAACGAGGACATGACCCTTGATAGGAAGGTATGAAAGTCGAGGATTAGGGTAGTAGAGTAGGTAGTCTAGAGTGTTCATAACAGTAGTATTGGCATGCAGTCTCGCTTTCTGTTGGTAGTAGATTTTTATGACTAACCATTGTTTTCTTTCATTAGTGATCACCTTACTGTTTTGTTATTTTTATTCTGCTTTTATATGGCTTTTTGGCACTGTCCCTTCTTGTCTATATTTTCATTAATGTGGTGCTTATGTTTTTCTGAGCCGAGGGTCTATTGGAAATAACCTCTCTATCCTCACAAGGTAGGGGTAAGGTCTGTGTACATATTACCCTCCCTAGAACCTACCATGTGGGATAATACTGGGTATGTTATTTTTGTTGTTGCCTTGTTAGTCATCCTACATCCAGGAACTCGGTCCTTCTTTTGTTGCTTTCCTTTATCAGAATTGTTCCTTTTCTACTCTAGTTCCCACAGGGGACAATATTTGATGAAGTGGTCTTTCTTTCAACACTTGTAGCAACCATCAACGTTGTTATTATTGGTCTTCTCCATAGTCTTGGATTTTGATGAGCTACCCTTCTTCAAGTTATATTAAAACGTCGAGTCAGCAATGCCATATCATCTTCTTCAGCATCGTTTTTGTGGGTTGTCTTAAGCACCGGGTTCTTTATCTCGCGAGGTTTAGCAGCTTGTCGATCTGTGATCCTGATTGAGCTTCAACTCATAGGTTTCCAGATTTCCAATAAGATTATCAAGAATCATTGTATTTACATTCCTTGCTTTAATAATTGCATTTACTTTGTTGTCCCATGCAGAAGGCAGTATGCTCAGAATTTTACTCACAATTATATTGCGGAAAATAATTTCTCCAATAGATATTAGTTCATTGATAATTGAAGTGAGCCAGGTATGCATCTCCAGGATAGTTTCCCTCTCTTTCATCTTGAATAGTTAACATTGCCTAGTTAGCATGTCAATCTTTGACTGCTTCACTTGAGAGGTACCTTCATGAGCACACTGCAGGGCATCCCATATAGCTTTTGCATCTCTGTAGGCAGATATTTTGTTTTATTCATCAGGGTCAATTCCACAAATTAGAATCTTCTTAGTTTTTGCATTCTTTTGAACTCCGTTGACATCTTCCTCGGAGTATTTTTCTATTGGCTTTGGTCTAGTAGGGTCACCCTTGTCATCAAACATCATTGAGATTTTTTGTCCCTTTTCAACAATGTCCCAGAGTTTTAGTTCTTCTCCTTTCGGGAAATCACGCATTTGTTTCTTCCACCATCCATAGTATTTTTCATTTAACAGTGGTGGCCTAACAGCTGATTATACTTCTTGAGTATATTGTGGTACAACTATTGTAGATCCTTTCAAGGTGTTAGCCTATTATAAAAGAACATGCTCTTATACTAATTGTTAATTTAGACTATACTTAGAAATAAGAAGAGGGGTTGAATTGTGTCTTGCCTGATTTTCATGTTTTCAAAGAACCTGATTCTTTGAACTAGTTCAACACATTCAAAAAAGAATATTTGTGGAAAAGTAATTAACACATAGATTTTTACGTAAAAAACCTCCTTGCTCAAGGGAGTAAAAACCATGACCTACCTAGTAGGATTTTTCTCAAATCTCTACTAACTTCAAACAACAATTTTTAAGTTGCAACTCAATAACCAAGTGAACTAACTCTAGTACCCTAACCCCTATAATCAACTCAATTAACCCTACCATAGAAAGAAATGCTATGTCTCAATAATAACCTATTACAAAACTACTATGAAATCAGAGAGGTTACAAATCAGAACAAAATGACTCAACCTAACAACTAAAGAACTCGAGTAGCTTCATCTTCAAGAACATGTTCTGCAGTTGATTTAGTTGGATCTTCGAAAGTACCTTACTGCTTCTCTAGCTATTGTTAGAATTATTCTCACAATTTCTCTCAATAGTCATAGTCTTGAATTGTGGCAAAAAGTCTTCTTTTATAGGTGCACGGTTGGCCGAAATTCTTCTTCAATCAATGCTTCAAAACCTAAAATATTTTGGTTAAGGAAATCCTTTCCTGTTGAGGCTAGGTTTCCCTATTTAATTCCAACTTGGATCCTTCTTGCTTCCAACGAGTATTTTCCATATATACATACTCCTTTTATTACAAGAAGTCCTCCAAACGTGTATTCCTTTTTGGACATGGACAGGATCTTCTAGGAATCCCTACTCGCACGGGACTGCTGGTCTTCCACATCTGACTTGGTGACTTTAGCTAGCCTGATTTAAACCTATCTCTTTTGACGTTCAACACACTCACTCTGTCACATCTTCACAGCAGTCTTGCAACATGCTAGACCAGACTTTGAAACCTGGTTCTTATCACAGTTTGTTATTCATCAAAACATAATTTCATACTCGGCTTAACAATTCATATATCAGAATATGAAAGGCTTAACTTTAATAGCGAATACTTTTTCACCAGATCCATAAAGCAAAAGAAAAGGATGGCTAGAGAGGAATATTTGTTTGGTCTAAATGATGCAACCTGTGTGTCGTATACATCAAAGCCAGATCCAAGATTTATATTATGTGGGCTAAATCTTTAAGGTTCTTATCATTGAACTCATTATACTTTTAAAGTTATTGTCACGACCCAAAATCCCTCTGCATGAGTCATGATGGCGCCTAGTCCCTAGGACTAGGTAAGCCTAACACATAGAGAGTTATTAATAGATTAAACGAATCAACCATTTAACATGGACCAGTAATTGCTATACAAATCCAACAATCATCAATAGATGTACAATATCCCAAAACCGGTAGTACATGTAATAAAGCTTTTCTAAGAATAACTAAGAATATCAAATACATCACTGTTTGGAATAGAAGTAAACAGTAATAATGTAAAACTCCAGAAGGTGACTCCGAGGCCTACAAATGCAATGGCGGGTATACCTTGAAGTCTTCACCGCAACTCACAATCAGCTAACTAATGATCAGCGCGCTCCGAGGTACCTGGATATGTACAAAAATGTGCAGCAAGCGTAGCATGTTTACACCACAGCAGTACCTAGTAAGTATCAAGACTAACCTCGGTAAAGTAGTGACGAGGTATAACCAAGACACCTACTAAACATAATAACCTATACAAGTATTGATATAAAACTAACAGAGGAATGAATATCAATATAAAGCTAAACATGGAAATAATTAATGATATAACACTAGCAGATGGAAAGTAGAAGCAACAAATAGAATCAAGGAGTAAACAGGTACTAACGCCGTAAAGTAATCAGAACACAGTTAGAGTCCCAGTGAAACCAAGTCTGAAAAAATAAGTAACAACCAAATAATCAATTGTTCTTACACCAAGTTTACGCAAGAATCACCCCGAGGTACCACACCTCATAATCACAATAACGGATCCGGAATCACGAATCATAATCACTTGGCATCTCATGCCCGCATTACCATCACAACCACATGGACAGCTCACATGCTGCACGAACAACTCATGTGTTGCACGGACAACTCACGTGCTGCACGAACAACTCACGTGCCAATACCACTGGTACCAAGATCTACACGGACAACTCACGTACCAATAGTAATAATACCTCATATCCGCACGGACAACTCACGTGCTAATAGTCCAAACCATGCACAGAAGGTAGGTATACAAGAATACATGTACATGATCAATAAACATCAACATTCATACTCCTGAACTGATATAGGTGACATGCTACAGTGTATGCTTGTGCAAGTCTACTATCACAGCTCAAGTCAATAGGTAAAATCAGAGACACCGTGTAGCACATTGTAAACAACACAACAAAAATATGTAATAGGCATGACTCACACAAGATAGTCGCACCACCACACAAATATAATAACTGGCAATGCCCCCAGGCCATCACAAAGCATCCCCGACATAGCCCCCTTGTGTTGCCGCATGCGCAACAATAAAGTAGATGCCCGCCTTGTCTCGCCAAATGCGCATAATAATTATCCTACCCTGTTTCGCCATTTGCGCAAACGCAACAAATATAGCCTGCCTTGTCACGCCGCATGTGCAAATATCAATAATAATAATAGCACGGATAACTCACTTACAAACAACCCGACAATCCTCTCAATAATACTTTATATGCCAAATACATAACAACACAATGTAACAACTCGTACCACATGTACTCATATACGACAACGTTCTATAACAACAAATTCAATTACCACAACCACACGTAACCTACGGCTCAACAACACCAAGTAAAAAAAGAACAACAATAACACGATGGTACGACATGTAAATCAACATAAAAATTACAACAATACGAGGAAATGGAAGAATGAGCTCAACAATGAAAGACATAACAAGTAATAATGACTTCAAGTAAGAGTAGTTTAACAATAAGAGAGACAGCATGTAACATTGACTTTAAATACGAATAATCAACTATGAAAGAGATAACATGTAACAACTAACTTCAAACAAGAATAAATCAACTATCAAAGAGATAACATGACAATAAAGAGGCAACAGTTACATTTAAAGCATGCATGAGTATATTTGGCAATAAAAGATAGAACATGAACCAACAACTTCAAACAAGGCATATAAGAGTGAATGTAACAATGGAGGACATAACATGATAGAGCAATTTCAATTCAGTGTGTGTCGGAAACCTAAAAGTCTAAACCGATCAAATTTTCACATATAAGGCTGTGTACACTCTCGTCACCTCGAGTACACGTCTTTCACGCCAAATAGTGCAAACAAACCAATTCCTACGGGCTAGTTCCCAACACAAGGTTAGGCAAGATACTTACCTCAAAAGCCCTTACTCAATACTCAAAAATAACTTTTCCTTTACAATTCACCTCCGCTCGGCACAAATCTAACCAAAATCGGCTTAATAATATTATATAATGCAAGAGAAATCAATTCCAATAAATAAAGCTATGATCTTTGCACAATTCCTCAAAAGTCAACAACGGGCCCACCCTGTCAAAACCCGGGTCCAAGGGTAGATTCCGACTACCCATAACCTCACGAGTCTATATATGAATTTTGTTTCAAAATTCGAGTCCAATTCGACTCTCAAATCCCAAATTTTCATTTTTCAAAATATAGACTAAGTTTCTCAAAATTCCCATTTGATTCTCAAAATTTTGATGTTAAATCTCATATATAATCATGTAAAATACTTGCAAAATGAACAAAATTACCCAATGATTGTAGATGAAAATCCCTCTCTAAATCGCCTCCTACCGAGTATAGGGTTCAAAATATGAAAGAATGAGCTAAAATCCCAAAATTCCAACTCTTAACTCAAATGCAGATGTTGCACTTGCGACCAAAAGTTCGCAATTGCAACCATATGTTCGCAATTGCGACCAGAAGTTCGCAAATGCGGTAGTTTGCAATTGCAACAAAAAGGTCGCAATTGCGAAGTACCAGTACCAGCAATCCCAAACTTCACCGAAATGATCTGAAACCACCTTGAAACTCATCCGTAACCTCCCGGACACAAACCATATATGCATTTCAATCATAAAACACTCTACGGACCTACTCGCGTACTCAAAACATTGAAAAGAGATCGTCCTAACCTGATATTGACCATGGTCAAACTCTAAATTTCTTAACTTAACTAGTCTCTCAACCAATGATCTAAAACACACCCAAGCCCCTCGGGACCCCGTCAAATCATACCAAAAAGTCCCACAACATAACACGGTGCTATTTGAGGCCTCAAATCCCGCAGCATAAGATCAAAACCACGAAATGCGCCTCAATTCAATCTTAATGAGCTATTTTCAAATTCCAAACTTACGCCGAATACCTCTAAACAACGCAGAATCACCTCAATTTTGCACACAAGTTTCAAATGACACAACAAACATATTCCAACTTTCGGAATAATAATCCGAGATTGATAACTCCGAAGTCAACTCCCGGTCAAACCTATATACTTTTCAAACCTTCAAATTGCCAACTTTCGCCAAATAGTGCCAAAACCTTCTAGAAACATCTAAATGCAAATCCGAGCATATGTCCAAGTCCAAAATCATCATCCAATCCTAACAGAACCATAAAAACTTCGATCCGAGGTCAAATTCACAGAAGTCAAACTTCGGTTAACATTTTTAACTTAAGCATTTAAAATGAGGATCACTCATCCAAATTAATCCTAAAACATCCGAAAATCGAATTCGGCCATAGACCCAAGTCATGACACATAATATGAAGCCACCCAAGACCTCGAACCACTGAACGGATGGCTAAAGCCCGAAACTACCGGTCGGGTCGTTACTTTCTCCCCCTCTTAAACAAACGTTTGTCCTCGAACATGCCAAGAGTCTTTCCCAAGCCATCAAACCACAGTATAAACTCACCATACACATGCCCACATGTAATCCTACGTCACCCAATCCACATAAGCTCGACAACATCATCACAACCGAAGATTATTTCTTCCACTCATGCCGATAATCCTTAGAACCTAATCTCAACACCTATCAAGGATCCTATTCTCACATAAACACATTGTATAATCCTCAAATAGATGTAACAGCTCATGCATACATCCACAAGAGACAACCACATGACATAAGACACCGTCCATATGCCTATAGCAACAACTCTGACCACAATAGGTGCCCATTACCAAACCCGATACCTATCGACTAGAACCTTGTTCCAAACCTTTACAACACTGACAATGATGCAAGAAACATGCAAAAATCATAACTACTCACTCGAACAACAAGCCACATTGAATGCCACTTGGGCACATTACAATCCAAACCCAACAAGCATAACTCGAATACCACTGAATATGAAAAGAGAAACATATGAGAGGACTATCAAACAAGCCAAACAGGCACATCTCCCCACTGATACCATACTGCGAATCCAATCCATTGGGAAGAAGCAAGACGCATGCAACAACCACAACAAATCTTACCTTGATATGACCTCACCGCGACACATAGCCCGGTATAAACACACATATCCACCAAGAACACCAGGTCCCCATCCTTCACTCAGAATCACAAGTAAGATAAACATCTCAACAACTATAAAACTCTACTAACTCAATCCCGTAGAACCGAAATCACAATGTGTAACAGACTTCCCACACCTGTAGAGCACCCAAACCTCAAATCATACCAAACTATCCTGAAATCACATCAAAACCTACCGTATTTAACTAACAGAAAGTCTACCCAAGCCTCATGACCCACAATAGCGACCAAATCAGAATGATAGACACGGGTTATCAGAATAGAATCCCCCAACTGGCGTGAACACATGAACAGAGTACAAGAATCACAACATATCTGAAGTAAGGTAGGATGAATCTTACCGATAAATGAAACCAAATCGAAATAATACTAATGCATCTCAATAACCAACCGAAACCATACCTGTAATGACATCATCTGGTGCATCAGCCTCAGTCCAACCAGAAAAAGCATAACAATGGACCTGGCCTCCCCCTTTAGGATGACCTCTTCCCGCCTGACTTGTACCCCTAGCTAGCGGTGCAGGCATAGCAGCAACTGGAGCGGAACTCATAGCCTGAATACCCTGATGTGACACATAAGTCCGGAGTCTAGGACAATCTCTCACCATGTGGCTAGTATCCCCACACTGAAAGTAGCCTCTCCGCTGGCGTGGCTGTGGAAGTTGTCTGGTACTGGTACTCTAGCACCCATGGATATCTGAAATACCACGTGAAGCCTAACATTAAAATTGAACTTGCTGACCTAAAAAGCTTCAACCATGATGCACCCTGCCTCCAAAATAGGGATCAATAGATCCCCCTGGTCCATGAGGACTCTTAGCCCGCCCGGTCAAAACCCGGGTCAAAGTGTAGATTCTGGCTATCCATAACCCCATGAGTCTATATATGTATTTTGTTTCAAAATTCGAGTCCAATTCGACTCTCAAATCCCAAATTTTTATTTTTCAAAACATAAACAAAGTTTTCCAAAATTCCCATTTGATTGTCAAAATTTTGATGTTAAATCTTATATATAATTATGTAAAATAGTTGGAAAGTGATCAAAATCACTTACCCGATAATTGTATATGAAAATCCCCTCTCCAAATTTTCTCCTACCGAGTCTAGGGTTCAAATATGAAAGAATGAGCTAATATCCCGAAATTCCAACTCTTAACCCAGCTGCAGATGTCACATTTGCGACCAAAAGTTTACAATTGCGATCACGTTATTGCGACCATGGTTCGCAATTGCGACCAGAAGTTCACAAATGTAGTTGTTCGCAATTGCAACAAAAAGTTCACAATTGCAAAGTACCAGCACCAACAATCCCAAACCATACCGAAATGATCTGAAACCACCCCGAAACTCATCTGGAACCTCCCAGATACAAACCATCTATGCATTTCAATCATAAAATATGCTACGCATCTTCTATTTTACTCAAAACATTAACAAGAGATTGTCTTGACCTGATATTGACCATGGTCAAACTCCAAATTTTTTAACTTAACTAGTCTCTCAACCAATAATCTAAAATACACTCAAGCCCCTTAGGACCCTGTCAAATCATACCAACAAGTCCCAAAACATAACACGGACCTTCTCGAGGCCTCAAATCCCATAACATAGCATCAAAACCACGAATCGTACCTCAATTCAATCTTAATGAACTATTTCAAATTTCCAGATTTCAAACTTACGCCGAACAACTCGGAATCACCTCAAATTTTGCACACAAGTTTCAAATGGCACAACGAATATATTCTAACTTTCGGAATAATAATCCGAGCATGATAACCGCGAAGCTAACTCCCGGTCAAACCTATGACTTTCCAAACCTTCAAATTGCCAACTTTCGCCAAATAGTGCCAAAACCTTCTAGAAATATCTAAATGCAAATCTGGCATACGTCCTAGTCCAAAATCATCATTCGGACCTAACGGAACCATAAAAATTCCGATCTGAGGTAAAATTTTACAAAATTCAAATTTCGGTCAATATTTTCAACTTATACTTCTAAAATGAGGATCATTCATCCAAATAAATCCCGAAACATTCGAAAATCGAATCCGGCTATGCACGCAAGTCATGACACACAATATGAAGCAAACCTTTTACTATGTTTCATCATGTGGGAGTTAGAATTAATTCCTTTTTATCTATTTCTATGCATGTGGGGAGGAAAGAAACGTTTGTACTCAGCTACAAAATTTATTTTGTCACCCAAGACCTCGATTCACTGAACGGAATGCTAAAGTCCAAAACGACCGATCGGGTCGTTATAGTTATAGGTTTATGCCTACTATTTGCTACAATTTTAGTAGATTTTTATATATAAATCTATGCTCCGTATTAAAAGTACTGAGTTCAGATGAATCGGATATCGTTAATGTGCATCCGCCCCTGGTATGCATTGTAATTACATAGTGATTACTAGCTATTGAGGTTGATATATATAGTTTTGCATGTGATAGCCGGTTTTTAATCAATTTGTACCTTATTATCATAGTATTTATCCCAAATAGAGCACTTATGATATTGATTAATATTGATATAACTGACTCCAACTAACTTTACACAGTAATGGCATCTCCACTTCTGCTTTCTTCAATCTGTACGCATGGTGAATAACTCGGACCCGAGTATCTAACACTGATTAATTCATTTCGAAACGGCAAAGAAAAATAAAGAATAAATAGAAAAAGATTCGGACTTGTGGTAATATAGTTGGCGTAAGTAGCTGAAGTGTTTGTATTTCTCCTTTTGTTAGTTGGGTATCGCAGGTAGCACTAAAATGGGTGATGCAGTAAACGATCATTTTGTTTAGAGAGCTATTAGTAATTCAAAGATTAAAATAAGAATTAGTAATGCATAAATAATTGTATAATGCAATGATTATTTCTTGTTGAATATTTTCTTTGATGTAATGCATTTTAATTTATAATGTAATATAAACTAAACCAAACAATCCCTAACTTTAACGCGCACAAACGCAAATTAAAAAGAAGATTATATATAATTAGAAGAGTGTAACTTTTAGATCCCAATTAATAGTGTAACTATTGGACGTGGGAACAAAGTCCCATATTGGCACTGAATAGATTGGAGCCGGCTTAACCCAAAACAGATAATATCACACCATATTAAGAATATATACGGGCTGGTTGAGCCCAACAACTTATTAGAGCCAGGTTCGACAGGACAAGTATGACAATGGCAGAGTGATGGTGCAGGGCTCGTTTTGCTTACCCATACAAGCTTAGAGATGCGCACATAAGAAGAAATTAATTGCGGATTTCAGTTGCCATAAATACTCTGATGATGTGAGTGGCACACAGTAAATCTCAAAAATTAATTGTGGATCGTGGTAATAGGCCCGTGGAACCTGGTTCGAGAGGGAGACCCGTGAATCGTGATAATGGGCCACGTGAAAATTAGTTCGAGGTAGAGATTGTTGGGTGTAAGAACAAAGTCTCACGTTAGTAGCTGAAAAAGATTAAGAGCATGCATATAAGATGTGGGGATCTCTTAATGGTGTGAGTCCTTTTGAGAAAAATCGTGCATGCTTGATTCAAATCGGATAATATTACACCATATTAGAGCCCTATAGTAACAAATAATTTTAAACAAATAATTTTAAACAAATTAGATCATGTTAAAGATAATTATAAGTAACTAAATATATAATTATTGAAAATTGAAGCGAAAAATAATTACTAAGTTTATTGAAACATAAAGCGGATAAATAGGTATAAAGTTAAAACTATAAATTAAATCCTACTACTAATATATGTTGATTTTTCTTTCTTGCGCTAACTCTCAACGCATGTCGAATGAAATTGCTAAAACAGATAGAGCAGACAGAGGGTGAAAAGGGGGCCTTAAATTAGAATCTTAACCTTTTCAATATAAGATGAAATTGGAAACAACGGAAAGTGTAAATATTGAAAGAAAAAGTTGGATTTATGTCCGGTATTTGTATTGAGGGTCCGACTAAATACGAATTCGTGTCGAAAAGTCTCACATTTGAAATAAAGCACTCCCTAGCAAAGATGACTTTATACCCAGAGCTCGAATATAAGACCTTTAATTAAGAATGAAGGAGTATTACCATTCCACCACAACCTTTGTTTGTAAGTGTCAAAAAGGTTGAGCGAACGTGATGCTCTTTCTTTCCAAAAAATTAAAAATCTTAAAACTGGGGTTTAGCGGCAAAATATTTATATAAGTAATTTGACACGGATTCAGGATTTTATGTCATTGAATGTCAAGTAACATTATAATTAGTACTCTCATGACAGTAAGTATGAAATTTGTGTCAATATATATTTGATATTCGGCCTAAAGTATATATATATATTTATATGCATGTTGCCGCACATTTTACTCGTATTTTGTGGAATTTGGATGTGTAATGTAATTATTTATTCTTATTCGTGGTATGTTTATATGTAGGAGTCACCCGGATACAATGTGGGATAAAAGTGCACGAAGTGAAGCAAAAAGAAAACAAATTAAAGTGAAAAAGTCACTCAGAGCAGCGCCCAGTTCAGCGCGTCGCGCTGCCTGGGGCACAACTTATAGACTCGTTTTTTTTGGGCACAACTCAGTGTCAGGGCTAGCGCGACGCGCTACCCTGGACGCTGGGTGACAGGAAGTCTCATATTTCGCGCGGGACAAGGTTATTTTGGCTCGACACACCCCCATCTCGTATAAAAAAGAAGTATAAACCTATTTTGGAGGGGGAGACGCCACTTTAAGAGCAAAACACAAGTACGAAACACTCAGGAGTAAGGATTCTCAGTTTTTCTTCCTCTTTCTTAGTATTTTCAACTATTCAACACTTATAAAATTGTTTAACTAAATCATGAGTGGCTAAGAACCTCATTATTCTGGGGTTATGGCTCGTTATTAACTATTGTAGTTTGACGGTTGATTGTGTTGCTTGATCCTATCATATTAATTTGTTTATTCAATCTTGCACTTAATTATTCTATTGCGTAGCTAACAATAGAGTACTATCTACGAATTTATAGTTGAACTCGAAAGTGGGAACTATCGATTGCATAAAAGATTGAGTAGAGTAAGTTTTTAAATTCGGACATCGGAGAATAGATTCGCGATTAGAATAGATATATTCTAGTTGTCTTACTTGGTTAATTTTACAGGAAATACACATGCGTTCTTGTTAATTTTGATTCTATAGCCATATAGTCTTAGGTTGGCTTGAATAGACAAGCAAAGCGTTGAAAGAAATTCGCTAGCATAATAAACCCTGCTAATCAACAAATTAAATAAGTCAAGTGATTACATCAACCGGAAGAATGCAATAGGAGAGACATTAATCCTATAACTCTAGAATATCCCTATCTCGTTGAATTCTTTCTAAGTGTATGTTTGTTCTACTTGCGATTTTATTTTCTTGTTTGCTTATTAGTTTCGTAATAATTTAGTTAATAAAAATTACAATCATTTTCTTCACACTCACTTGAGCAATAAATTTATAAATATTTAGATTGGACAATAGTTGATCATAAATCTTCATGAGAACGATACTTCCTCATCACTTTATTATTTGTCGACCGCATATATTTGCATGTACATTTGGACCCAACAAGTGTTTGGCGTCGTTGTCGGGGATTTAGAAATTAGCTACTTGTCTGAAATAAGCTTTTATTTATTTTTGTTCGAGATTTAATTTGTTTTGTTGTTCTAACTGTATAGGTGTTCACCTTGAATGCTAAGAAGAAGTAACAGTTTAAACAACCTTCCGCCTTTTGATCCTGAACCCGAAAGACTCTTCCACAGATTAAGGAGGGAGGGAGAAGCAAGAGCAAGAATTGTAGGGTTGGGCATCGTAGTCCAACCACAGCCAATCGAGATGGGGAAAATGAAGAGAGGCTAGTGATAGAGGCCGGAAGGCCTAATATTGCTAATATGATTCAGGCTATAGTGAAGCCTGACATCACGGGTCATTCTGAGCTCAAACAGTACATGGTGCAGCTGATTTATTCCATAGGGCAGTATGTGGGTCTATCTCATGAAGATCCACAGAGGCACATTCAGAACTTTCTAAAAATTATGGATACTTATAATTATAATTACCCGAACGTTTCCAAGGACTACGTCAGACTAATATTGTTTCCCTTTTCACTTCTGGGGGAAGCCAATGAATGGCTGCAGAAGGAGCCCGAAAACTCGATCCACATTTGGGATGATCTAGCATGAAAGTTCTTAATCAATTTTCCCCCACTAAAAAGACAACGTCCCTAAGGAGCCAGATTCTTGGGTTTCAACAACGAGATGGTGAGACTCTTCGACAAGCTTGGGAAAGATACAAGAAACTACTCAGAGACTATCTACATCATTCTCAGACTGATGAGGTGTTGGGACATACTTTTATGGATAGGTTGGACGAGACCTCCAAATAAAATCTAGACTCAGCTTGTGGAGGAAGTTACATGCAAAATCCGTACAGTGAGATTCAGTCTTTGCTAAACAATTTCATTGCAAACGATCATAACTGGCAAGGTGAGGGTGAACCTAGAAGGATGATAAAACAAAAGGCATCAGGTACACTCGAACTGGATGAGGTGTCAGCCATGCAAGAAGTAATTTCTAAACTAACCAACCAAGTGGCTAAGATGGCAATGCGTCAAGGGCATCAGATGCAGCAGGTTCAGAGGATGGCCATATGTTTTGAAATTTATGGAGATGGTCATAAGAGTGACCAATGTATGGTGAATCCCGAATCTATTTATTATGTGGGCCAGGAAGGTAGAGGTCCAATGAACAGAATACACAATATGGGAATACCTATAATTCCAACTGGAAGAATCACCCGAATTTCTCATTGGGTGGAAACTAGTGTCACGTCCCGAACCTGGGCCTGGACGTAACACGGCACTAGATGCCTGACTACTATGACCAAGCGAACCAACTGGCTGGCTGAATCAACATTGAATATCATAACATACTGAAAGCGGAAGATAAACTAACACATGTTGATACACTGAAAGTTTGAATGATATAAATTAATGTGCGGGAACACTAACATAAGTCTGAAGTATATTTGTAGCTAATATTGCTTAACATAAAAAGTCTGTGACTCTGTCTAACTGTTACTCTAGTCTATGAAGCCTCTAATGAAGTATTGAAAACACAAACACTGACTGTCTGAAAATACTGAAGACTGTAAGGTAATGATAATGCCCCGAAAGATAACTGATAATTGAAATGATAACTGATAACTGAACTGAATAAAGGAAGTAAGGATATGAATACTCCCTCTTTTGAATGATGAACAACCTGTTTATCTGAATAAACTACGTCCTCGGGCCCAATATATATGTGCACAAGCTATGACGTCAGGCCCAAGTATACGTATACATAACTACGACCTCAGGCCCAAAAATTCATAAAGCATCAACTACGACCTCAGGCCCAAACATGCATAAAGCATAAACTACGACCGCATGCCCAAATATGCATAAAGCATATAAACTACGGCCTCAGGTCCAAATACATGTGTTCAATATTCAAGGATTTAAATTCAGGAACTGAGAATCATATTGCAATATGTGATGCTGAAATACTGAATCATATTGAGTTACATGATACGGGAATACTGAATAGGACTAGATTGAGACATGTATTGTTGAACTGATTATGAAAATTGAAACTTCAAATGTTTATGACATGCTGAGTAATCTAGATTGAGACTCATGGGAATCAAACTCAATTCTATATTGATTACGCACTGAGCTCACAATGTTCCAAATGAAAGTCATGAATGAGTTATGGAGCTAGATAATAGAAGTTCTGCAACTATTCAAGGAACTAGGCTTAACTATACTTCTGAGGCAATTAGTAATGTTGTACAAGAAATGTAGTATATGGAGAATTATTAACATTCCCAAACATAGAGAGTTAGCCTCACAAACCTTAACTTCCTGCTCTTGAGCGTAATACAATATTCGCCAACCCTTTCAACTTTAATATATGTCTATACAAGTCAAAGAGATTCCATATTAGTAATAATACTCATGTTTTGGTCACTTAGGTATTTTATCAAACACTTGGTGGGCATAAAGCTTCATAGCCCTCAATAATGGTATTTCTACACCCAACAAGCCATTCTCTTGCTCCTGGATAAATTCTAACATCTCAACTTTCTTATAATCAATATCGTTCTTCTTCACCCATAAGATAACCAATAATCAAAAGTCAATAACCCAAACATATAATTGTTCATATTTTTCTATCAAACCCATCAACTCATATCTCATGAACATAGAGTCTATAATCATTAATCAAATGGTATAATCAATTAGAGGGTGAAGACATTACCTTTTTGAAGTTCAATCCTCTTGAATTCAAGTTCTAGGGTTTCTTCTCTCAACAATGATGCCCCAATCGAATATCTAATAATTTGAATGGTTTACCCATGTGAATAAGGTATTGGAGACTTGAAATCAACTTAGAATCACTATTAGAACTTACCTTGGATGGTAAAGGGACCTTTGAGGAGTTAGGTTCTTGAGAGCTTCCCTGTCTAGAGAAAGTTTTTGTGTTTTGGGGTGTGGGGGATGAAGTAGGGCTTTAAAAATGACACCTCGGGTGCGCTCCCGCACACTTGAAGGCCCAACCGCGCACCTGGACGCGCATCAGGGCAGTAGCACTCAGAAATTCGCTCAAAAATGTGTTCGGGCTCCACAATATATTATTGGAAATATATTTCAAAGGGCTACAACTTTCTTGTATTACATTCCCAAATTCCAAACTGATATTTACGAAATCCTTTTAGAATATAGATCTTCCATAAACTTAGTTGATTTTATCGAATCTTATACATCTCACTCTCCGTCTTGATTCCAAAACAACTCTTTTAACCCATACTCATTCTGATAGGACTTCATATGTCCAAGATGCCATATTAATATTCATTTAACATGTCCATAACTAGTCCGAATTTACGGGATCATTCGTCCTCGAATGATTGTCCTGACAGTAACTTCGGCTAACTCTGGACCTTAAAATGGTTCTTGTGGAAACATGAACTTTCATGAACACTTGCATACTAAACTGAATAAATACATGATTACTGAACTGCTAAGATATTGAACTGATTGACTACTACATTGACTGGATATTGAAGGACGTGGAGATTATAATAAAAGGTTAGTTACCTTCAACATTTCTCCAAAACACATGGCAACTATAATAGCATAGCACAAGCCTCACAGGGCATCATAACACGCATAACATGAAACATATACGCGAATAATGGTCTGCCATGGATACGTGAATACTGAACTAACATGGATATATGAATACTGAACTGGCACGAATATTTGCATACTAAATTGACATGAATATCTGAGCACTAAACTTATATCAATATTTGAGTACTAAGCTGACATGAATATCTGAGTACTGAACTGGCATGAGTATCTGATTACCGAACTGACATGAGTATCTAAGTACTAAACTAGCACGAGTATCTAAGTACTAGAAACTTGAATGTTATAACATGATACATGAAATACTGGCTGTATAGCCGCAAATTCTGGTGGCAACTCTAACTCATAAGCTAATTGACCGATCCTTCGCAAGATTATATATGGCCCAATATAGTAGGGACTAAGATTCCCCTTCTTCCCAAATCTCATAACGTCTTTCGTAGGCGAAACTTTCAGAAACACCCAATCATCAACTTGAAACTCTAGGTATCTATGCCGCATATCCGAATAGTAATTTTGGAGTCTTTTGAGCCGTCTTCAAATGCTTTTGAATCAACTTAACTTTCTCCATAGTCGGATAGACCAAATTTGGTCCCAACAACTCTGCTTCACCAACTTTGAACCAACCAATTATCGATCTACACCTTCGCCCATACAGAGTCTCGCATGGTGCCATCTTGATACTATAATGGTAGGTGTTATTATTAGCAAACTCAATGAGAGGTATGTGATCATCCCAATTACCTTTAAAGTCAAGGATATATCCTCAAGTGTTTGAATAGTGTGCTCTGCCTGGCAATCTTTGTGAGGATGAAAAACTATGCCGAGGTTTACTCTTATGCCTAATATTTTCTGAAGGGACTTCTAAAGGTTCAATGTAAACTGAGCAGCACAATCCGAAATGGTGGACAATGGAGTTCCATGCAATCAGATGATTTCCTAAATGCATAACTTGGCATAATCTTCTGCTGAATCTGTGGTCTTTACTGACAAGAAGTGCACTGACTTGGTAAGTCGATCTACAATCACCCAATCAAATCATGCTTTCAAAATAAGTGAGATAATCCTGTTATAAATTCCATATTTACCATCTCCACTCAAGAATATGTGCATTCTATGGTAGAACACTAGGTTTCCTGCTGCTCGACTTTCACTTGCTGATAATTCAGACACTTGGCCACAAAGTATGTGACGTTCTTTTTCATGTCGTTCCACTAATAAATCTCCTTAAGACCATGATACATCTTTGTGGGACCTGAGTAAATAGAATACCTAAAATTCTGGGCTTCAGATATAATACGCTCTTTGAGCCCATCTATGTCTGGAACGTATAGTCTTTCTTGGCACCTCAAAGTACCATCATCGCCCCCTTGTTCAAAAACCATCATGTTATGCATGTGAATCCCCTCTTTCAGCTGCGACCAATAGATATCATCAATCTATTTCTCTTTCACTTTGGCTACTAAGGAGGAATAAGTCCTGTTCTAGACAACAACTCCACCATCTTTGGAATCCGAAAGTCGAACCCCTAGCTTGGCTAAGCGGTGAACTTATTTCACCATAGTTCTCTTGTCTGCCTCAATCATGAGCTATACTTTCCATACTCGATTATCTTTTTAAGGTACTTCCTGAAAACACTTATAGTATTATTGCGAGCTAACTATTTGATCAATACTCCGAAGATTAGAGTCTCGTAGAATGACACTACCCTCGTGATACATAACTAGGCATGATTTTATAGTTTTTATATCCCATGCTAACTATACGAGTTTCAAATCTCAATTTAGATTTACTGACGGTTTTCACATCTCCCCCTTAGACCAAAGGTTAAGGTCTTATACTTGCGGATCCTTCTCTTTTGTTGGGATCCAAACAACATTTCTTATCTTCTCCAATTCCTTGCACTTTACATCAATGACGACGCATCTTCTAACGTACTTCTAAGCAATTTTCTTACTAAACAACAAAACAACAACAACCCAGTATAATCCCACTAGTGAGGTCTGGGTAGGGTAGTATGTACGCAGACCTTACCCCTACCCTGAGGTAGAGAGACTGTTTCCGATAGAACCTCGGCTCCCTCCCTCCAAGAACTCCCCACCTTGCTCTTGGGGTGACTCGAACTCACAACCTCTTGGTTGGAAGTGGAGGGTGCTCACCACTAGAGCAACCCAAATCTAAATTACTTTCATAAATGGAAAGCTAATGTATTCACAATTATCATACACAATCTTAATGATTTAAATCTGCTCACATTGTCAATCTTAGGAAGACCCCTTTTTGATAACTCTTAAAGGCTATTCTTTTGTAGTTTGCTCTCTCACTGCCTAGCTGATTATTTTTCTTCCACTAGCACTGTACTTCGGGTTTAACTTAAACTCTTTGTGTTATAACATGCGTTCGATGTTTCAAACTGTTACCCACTCACTAGTGTTAAGCTGGCTAAGCAAATCAAATCCTACCTTTACTAGCTCTGCTGAAATTGTTAATTCATTATATCTAGTCAGAACTTACTTACTATTCTTTCACTAACCACCTGCTAGCATCATGTTTTCTTGTTCTGATTTGAATAACTAAAGTGAAGCATAAGGTTATTTCTAACTTCCCTCACCATCCTACCCTGTTCTCCGGTCGCATACTTTTTTTTTTTTTTTGAACTATGTACATAGATCACACTTAGGGAAAGTTCATCTGTCTTAAATGAAATTAGAATATCTAACCCCAAACTTTCTATACACTTCAAAATTATATAAGACTATAAACATCTTGGGTAAACACTTAGTCACATAACCTAAGGGGGAATTGTCTTATCTTTTATCTCACAATAATAGTGGCTTCTTACAATAATTCACTAACGTGGTACTTTCTAATTCTGATTTGAATAAATCTAAACAACTTAAAATCATTCCATAAAATTCAATATCGCCTGCTTTTGGTTCTCATTTCGTACATCATATTATTCTAATCATATACATGAGTCGTGCGAAAAACACATCTTTGATAATAACAAATGTTTAAGACTCCTAGGTATTTTCCCTTAGTCTTTTTTCTGTTCAAAACTATTGTGATCAATTCTATGCCAGCTGCAATTAAATTCTTAACCTGTTACACCATGGGGTCTGACATCTGAACTATCATCATTCAACCTATGGCTCCATTTCTAAGAATTAAAAATAAAATTGTTTCATGAGGTAAAACACATATGGATACACTACCATACACAAACTTGTCCTATAGAGTATACCATTATCTGATAAATCACTTCATACACCGTCCAGTGAGTCTTGGGTCTTATCCGGACCTAAAATATGCGAAGCTTTCGCTATAATCACCCTTACTTACATTTTATTTTAGCACCCATAGGCATCATTGTATACTCACAAGTCACCTTTATTTGGATACATTGAAAATTGGAGATCTGGTAACTAAATTACTGAATATTATCGTACTGAATAACCATAAACCTACCAATTGAAAGAATGGATAATTGGTAACTGAGGTAAACTGATAACCATAAAACATGATAACTACTTTTGTACCTTCTGATAAGATTATCCTCTAATCTATACTACTATCTATTGCATCACACTTTCAACATCATCTCAAGTCTCATTTGTTACCAACCTGTACTCCATAATTATACCCCAATAGGCAATCATAATTTCTAGAACCTTGGGTTTTTCTTGCCCGTCACTTGGGCATTCGATACGTCAGGAATTCGATAGGAAGAGAAGCTTACCTATTGCTCTAAACCTCTTGACACAATCTATAGTATAAGGAAATGAGACAGTCCTGAATGTCTTGGTAGTTAACCATTTATATGCATGGCCGGCACATACATATAAAGGAAACTCTACTGGACATGACTTCAAAGACTCCCTAGGACTTTTGAACCTAGTGCTTTGATACCAAGCTTTGTCACGCCCCGAACCTGGGCCTGGACGTAACACGGCACTCGGTGCCTGACTATTGTGATCGAGCGAACCAACTGACTGGCTGAATCAACATATGATATCATAACATACAGAAAGTGAAAGATAAACTAACAAATATTGATACACTGAAAATCTAAACAATATAAATTAATGTGCGGGAACACTAACATAAGTCTGAAGTATATTTGTAGCCAACATTTCTTAATATGAAAAGCCTGTGAATCTGTCTAACTGTTATTCTAGTCTATGAAACCTCTAATAAAGTTCTGAAAACACTAATTGTCTGAAAATACTGAAGACTGTAAGGTAATGATAATGCCCCAAAAGAACTAGGGATCACCAAATAGCTGGTATGAGAATCCTAGCGCTCTGAATCGTCAACCTGTAAATCATTACTTGCATCGTGAGATGCAGACCCCGGAAAAAAGGGACGTCAGTACATTTGAATTGCATTGGTATGTAAAGCAAGTGAAAGAAAGAATTATAAATGCTGAAACTGAAACTAAGCTGATGTCACGACCAGAAATCTCACCCATCGTAATGGCGCCTATTTCAATACTAGGCAAGCCGAAAATCTCAATAAACAACATATCCTTTATATTTGAAAACATAATGATTAAATTCAGCGGAGGAAATCTCACAAGTACAAATATAAATACTCCCAAAACTCGGTGTCACTAAGTACATGACCATTTAATATGAATACAAGTTTGAAAAATATGGTCTATAATAGTCTGAGACCAAATACAGTAAACAAGGAGATAGGAAAGGAGAGGCAAGGTCTACGAAACACGATAGCTACCTCTGAATCTCCGAAAAATCAATTGTGCGAAAGAATCAACACCTGCTATGTCCGGGAACACCTGGATCTGCACACGAAGTGCAGGGTGTAGTATGAGTACAACCAACTCAGTGAGTAATAATAATAAATAAAGAACTGAAGATGGTGACGAGCTACAAGTTATAGTTCATTTTCAGTAATTCCAGTAAAGAATAGACATGCTTTCAAATCCGGCAGTTTAAGTCAAATCAATCTTATACAGTTCAAGTTCATGTAATCCAGATATAAAATTTTTCAGAGATTTCACAACAATGACAGATAAAAACTAAGTGCAACAACAAATGAAAAGTAAATACAACCTCTTAGGGAAATAGTCACTCGACTCATCTCAACAGCTCAATCACTCAGCTCTCAGCCCTCAGCACTCACACTTAATAGGTATCTGCGCTCACTGGGGGTGTACAGACTCCGGAGGGGCTCTTACAGCCCAAGCGCTATAATCAGCACGGACAACTCACGTGTTGCACGGACAACTCACGTGCTATAGTATAATATATGGATCCGCATGGATAACTCACGTGCTGCCTGGACAACTCACGTGCTATAATATCGATATCTGCATTCCGCACGGACAACTCACGTGCTGCACGAACAACTCACGTGCTATAATATTAATATCTGGATCCACACGGACAACTCACGTGCTATAATATAATATCTCACAATCAGGCCCTTGGTCTCACTCAGTCATAAATCTCTCAAGTCTCTCGGGCTCTCAATAATCACGAAATCTGCCCAAACAACAATGATATGATGTATCAATAATAATAATAGAGACTGAGATAAGATGTGCGGGTAAAAACTGAGACTGAGTAAAAATAGCATTTAGCTGGCAATTTAACATGTAACGCGGCCTATGTGGGACCTAACAATACCAACACATAGCCTAAACATGGTTTCTAACATGATTTATAGTCAAATTTCTACAACACAAAAAGAGCATATAGCTAACAACAAGTTATTCAACTTTACAGTTTTCACGGGACGCACCAAGTCACAATCCCCTCGGTGTACGCCCACACGCTCGTCACCTTGCATGTGCGTCACCTCCAAAATACTCACATAATACAATAATTTGGGGTTTCATACCCTCAGGACCAGATTTAAAACTGTTACTTACCTCAAACCGTGGAATTCTTATTCCGCTAAGCCTTTGCCTTGTGAATTGGCCTCCAAACGTCTCGAATCTAGCCACAAATAATTTGATTCAGTCAATAAAAATTTTTGGAATTAATTCCATAAGAAAATGCTAATTTTCCATAAAAATCTGAAATTTAGCTCAAAAATCGCCAGTGGGGCCCATGTCTCAGAACTCGACAAAAGTTACAAAATCCGAAAGCCTATTCAACCACGAGTCTAACCATACCAATTTTACCAAAATCCGACCTCAACTCAACTCTCAAATCTTCAATTTAAACCAAGAGGGTTTTCTAAATTTTCCAACTTAATTCACCCATTAAATGATAAAAATAACTATGGATTCAGGTAATTTAACCAATATAGAGTTAAGAACACTTACCCCATTATTTTCTATGAAAATCTCCCAAATATCGCCTCAATCCGAGCTCCAAATCGGTAAAAAATAGAAAATGGGATCTGCCCAGTCATTTACTCTACGTGATCGCGGACAAACACACGCGATCACGAAGTACAATTTTCCACTGCCCAGAAAAGAATCTATGCGATCGCGGTTGCCTTCACGTGATCGCGATGCATAGGATTCCACCTCTACGTGATCGCAACCTTCTTCACACGATCGCATAGAGCAAACGCGTGGCCCAGCTTCCTCTCAAGTTCCCCTATGCGAATGCGGCACCTCCCATGCGTTCGCGTAAAACAGACTAGCCCATCCTACGTGATCGCGGTTGACCTCACGCGACAGCGAAGAACAAAAATCAACACTGCCTCAACAAGCCTACGCGATTGCATAGAACAAATCTCACCTCTGCCCAAACAAGCCTATGCGATCGCGGACCTTCTCACGCGATCGCATAGAAGGAAACCAGTGACAGAAAACCAACATTTTCAGCATTTTACCAAGTCCAAATTTCGATCTGTTAAGCATCCGAAACTCACCCGAGGCCCCCGGGACCTCAACTAAATATACCAACAAGTCCTAAAACCTCATACGAACTTAATTGAAACCTCAAATTACATCCAACAATGCTAAAACCACAAATTGCACATGGATTCAAGCCTAATAAACTTTAAAATTTCCAAATTCTATAAATGATGCTGAAACCTATCAAATCACGTCCGATTGGCCTCAAATTTTACACACAAGTCATAAATGACATAACAGACCTATAAAAATTTTCAGAATCGTATTTCGACCCCGATATCAAAAAGTCAACTCCCCGGTCAAACTTTTCAAAAATCAACTTTCGCTATTTCAAGCCTAATTCCTCTACCGACCTCCAAATAATTTTTCACACACGGTCCTAAGTCCAAAATCACCATACGGAGCTATTGGAATCATCAAAATTCAAATCCGAGGTCGTTTATACATAAGTCCGTATCCGATCAACTTTTCTAACTTAAATCTTCAATTATGAGACTAAGTATCTCGTTTCACTTCGAATTCCTTCCGGACCCAAACCAACTAACTCGGTAAGTCATAAAACAATTGTAAAGCATAAATCAAGCAGTAAATGGAGGAACGGGATTATAATACTCAAAATAATCGGTCGGGTCGTTACATTCTCCCCCTCTTAAACAAACGTTCGTCCTCGAACGAGTTTAGAATCATACCTGGAGTGTCAAATAGGTGTGAATATTTGCTCTGCATCTCCTGCTCAATCTCCCAAGTAGCTTCTCTGACTGGCTGGCCTCTCCATTGTACCTTCACTGATACTATGTTCTTTGACCTCAGCTTTCGAACCTGCCGGTCTAAAATGGCCACTGGCTCCACATCATAAGTCAAATTATAAGCCACTGGCTCCACTTCATAAGCCACTGGCTCCACATCATAAGCCACTGTATTGTATTAAAATCCATAATATGAGACGGATCCCTGACATACTTTTGGAGTATGGATACATGGAACACTGGATGAACACCTGATAGACCAGGTGGCAAAGCAAGTTCATAAGCCACCTCTCCAATCTTCTTAAGTATCTCAAAAGGCCCAATATACCGAGGGCTCAACTTGACCTTCTTCCCGAACCTCAACACACCCTTCATGGGTGAAATCTTGAGCAGAACCTTCTCCCCAGCCATGTAAGCAACATCACGGACCTTCCTATCGGCATAACTCTTCTATCTAGAATGCGCCATGCGAAGTCATTCTTGAATCACTTTGACCTTCTTCAAAGCATTCAGAACCAAGTCAGTACCCAATAGCCTAGCCTCACCCGGCTCCAACCAACCCACCAGAGACCAGCACCATCTCCCATACAAAGCCTCATACGGAGCCATCTGAATGCTCGATTGGTAGCTGTTATTGTAAGTAAACTCCGCGAGTGGCAGAAACTGATCCTAAGAACCACCAAAATCAATGACAGAAGCGCGTAGCATATCTTCCAATATTTGAATAGTGCGCTCTGACTGTCCGTCCGTATGAGGGTGAAATGTTGTACTCAACTGAACTTGTGTGCCCAATTCTCGCTGCACTGCTCTCCAAAACCGTGATGTAAGATGCTTACTAAGAGTTGTTCCTAAACCTTCCAATCACTATTCCACCTTACCACGCACATACTAGGGGGTGATTCCACGTCACGCTATTCTATATAGGCCTGACAACATAACATAATTGAAAATTATTAATTTAACCTTAGCCCAAAAACCTTGGAGCCAAATTTCTAACATCCAGAATTCTTTTCAAGACCCGAATCTCACATCCACACACTATATAAGTCTGAACAAGCTGTATCAAGCTATAATCATAATCCCAGATATAATAACATAACATACCACACAACTCGCATACTCGCAGCACCATTCCCGATCACAGTAACTACTCAAAACCAACCAAGTACTAGTATAAAACTCCGCATTCAACAGAACCTCATTACAAAACCTTCGTACACTGCCGATAATGAAAGAAACATACATGAACTCACAACCATTCACCAGATCAACAGGTCATGGAGCTTCCTTCATTCAATAAGTATCATAGTCAGTTATTTGAGCCGGATTCTAAATTATTCTCCCAAATACGCCATAATCAAATATGATAGTACACATTTTAGGTCCAATGACCTTATATTATCAAACACAACTATTCCACAGACATGCTTCACCAATATAACTCAAGCCACAAACTGCTCAATCCATGCACCCAAAAAAATAAGAAATGTCTCAAAGAAGTAAACCGTTTCACAAGCTCAACAAGCACCACTACAACCGCAATGTTATGAGCTCATCATACATAGTAAACCCAAGACACACAAATCTAATAACGGTGACCAACTCTCCCAGAGCTCATATTAACATCACCTGTATGGCATGGTCACAAGCCTCCAGTCCAAGCATATCATACAGGAGCAATCCAACAGGTGCACATTTATATAAAAAAGGTCAGACTTGTCATAAGGGGGACACACAGAAGGAGGGTATTGACTACACTAAGACTTTTTCTCCTGTGGTCAAATTCACTACCATAAATGTATTCTTTCTCTTGTTGAAAATAGGGGTTGGACTGTGCATCAATTTGATGTTAACAATGCTTTTCTACATGGTGATCTCCATGAAGAAGTTTATATGAAAGCCTCTCCTAGTCTATCAGTATCAGGCCCTTCCTCTTCTGCTTCATCCTCTCCCTTGGTTTGCAAGCTCAAGAAGTCCTTTTATGGCCTCAAACAAGCTTCCAGGCAATAGTTTTCTAAGTTGTCTGAAGCCTTATCTTCTAAGGGCTACATTTCAAGCAAAAATGATTACTCTCTATTTACCGAGTTTGTTGGTTCTTCCCTCAATGTTCTAGCAGTCAATGTTGATGACATCTTATTAGCTAGGTATGATGTCTCAGAATTAGATAGCTTGAAAGTTTTTTTTGGATGTTCAATTTATAATCAAGGATTTGGGTTAAGTACATTATTTTCTGGGTCTAAAGGTTTTTTCTCATCCTGAGGGGTTTCTAATATGCCAACAGAAGTTCACCTCTGATTTGCTGGCTACGTTCAACTGCCACCATTTTACACCTATAGTTACTCCTATGGATCCTTCAGTGAAGTTGTGCAGTGATATGGGTGCCCCTTTGTCTGATCCCATCACATACAGTAGGCTGGTAGGCAAGCTAAATTTTCTTTAGCACACCAGATATTATATTGCTTTTTGTGTTCAATATCTCAGTCAAATACTTCAGGCCTATATTTTATAAAAACTCTAATGTTCAATCACAATGTTGTAGTTATAGTTAGTGCACTAGCCAAGCTAATGATGTTAGAAAAATGAGCTAATTACATTACCTAAAATGTTTTGTTTATATTTTAATGATTTAAGTTTTAATAATAATTCATAACTGAGAGTCCCATTATAAGTGTGATATGAATATTGGGTCATGTATGTTATGTTGCGTTCTTGGTGGATTTAGTGAGGCGACAGATGGATAGTATCTCTCTATCCTTAATTAGAGGTTTCGAATTTGAACTTCGAAAATGGAGAAAGTCCTAGTAAGGAACGTTTCCCTCTTTATGAGATATTGGTTATTAATTAGGCCAAGAATCAATATCCGATGGTATACAAAAAATTAAAAAGAGGAACACTATTTCCTTTAGTGCGCGTCAAAACACACCTTAAACCTTTGAAAATAGTAAGAGATAAATTATGGAAAAAAGGACAAGGTTCTCACGTGATGGCGGTCCCTCCTAAACTTGTCCCAAAAACTCAAATTCACACTTTAACTTTACGGATGTCTTTCCCTCTTTATGAGAGATTGTTTATTAATTGGGCCAAGAATCAATATCCGATGGTATACAAAAAATTAAAAAGAGGAACACTATTTCCTTTAGTGCGCGTCAAAACACACCTTAAACCTTTGAAAATAGTAAGAGATAAATTATGGGAAAAAGGACAAGGTTCTCACGTGATGGTGGTCCCTCCTAAACTTGTCCCAAAAACTCAAATTCACACTTTAACTTTACGTTCAACTACCACCATTTTACCCCTATAGTTACTCCTATGGATCTTTCAGTGAAGTTGTGCAGTGATATGGGCGCCCCTTTGTCTGATCCCATCACATACAGTAGGCTGGTAGGCAAGCTAAATTTTTTTCAGCACACCAGATATTATATTGCTTTTTGTGTTCAATATCTCAGTCAAATACTTCAGGCCTATATTTTATGAAAACTCTAATGTTCAATCACAATGTTGTAGTTATAGTTAGTGCACTAGCCAAGCTAATGATATTGGAAAAATGAGCTAATTACATTACCTAAAATATTTTATTTATATTTTAATGATTTAAGTTTTAATAATAATTCATAACTGAGAGTCCCATTATAAGTGTGATATGAATATTGGGTCATGCATGTTATGTTGCGTTCTTGGTGGATTTAGTGAGGCGACAGATGGATAGTATCTCTCTATCCTTAATTAGAGGTTTCGAATTTGAACTTCGAAAATGGAGAAAGTCCTAGTAAGGAACGTTTCCCTCTTTATGAGATATTGGTTATTAATTAGGCCAAGAATCAATATCCGATGGTATACAAAAAATTAAAAAGAGGAACACTATTTCCTTTAGTGCGCGTCAAAACACACCTTAAACCTTTGAAAATAGTAAGAGATAAATTATGGGAAAAAGGACAAGGTTCTCACGTGATGGCGGTCACTCCTAAACTTGTCCCAAAAACTCAAATTCACACTTTAACTTTACGGATGTCTTTCCCTCTTTATGAGAGATTGTTTATTAATTGGGCCAAGAATCAATATCCGATGGTATACAAAAAATTAAAAAGAGGAACACTATTTCCTTTAGTGCGCGTCAAAACACACCTTAAACCTTTGAAAATAGTAAGAGATAAATTATGGGGAAAAGGACAAGGTTCTCACGTGATGGTGGTCCCTCCTAAACTTGTCCCAAAAACTCAAATTCACACTTTAACTTTACGTTCAACTACCACCATTTTACCCCTATAGTTACTCCTATGGATCTTTCAGTGAAGTTGTGCAGTGATATGGGCGCCCCTTTGTCTGATCCCATCACATACAGTAGGCTGGTAGGCAAGCTAAATTTTTTTCAGCACACCAGATATTATATTGCTTTTTGTGTTCAATATCTCAGTCAAATACTTCAGGCCTATATTTTATGAAAACTCTAATGTTCAATCACAATGTTGTAGTTATAGTTAGTGCACTAGCCAAGCTAATGATGTTGGAAAAATGAGCTAATTACATTACCTAAAATATTTTATTTATATTTTAATGATTTAAGTTTTAATAATAATTCATAACTGAGAGTCCCATTATAAGTGTGATATGAATATTGGGTCATGCATGTTATGTTGCGTTCTTGGTGGATTTAGTGAGGCGACAGATGGATAGTATCTCTCTATCCTTAATTAGAGGTTTCGAATTTGAACTTCGAAAATGGAAAAAGTCCTAGTAAGGAACGTTTCCCTCTTTATGAGATATTGATTATTAATTAGGCCAAGAATCAATATCCGATGGTATACAAAAAATTAAAAAGAGGAACACTATTTCCTTTAGTGCGCGTCAAAACACACCTTAAACCTTTGAAAATAGTAAGAGATAAATTATGGGAAAAAGGACAAGGTTCTCACGTGATGGCGGTCACTCCTAAACTTGTCCCAAAAACTCAAATTCACACTTTAACTTTACGGATGTCTTTCCCTCTTTATGAGAGATTGTTTATTAATTGGGCCAAGAATCAATATCCGATGGTATACAAAAAATTAAAAAGAGGAACACTATTTCCTTTAGTGCGCGTCAAAACACACCTTAAACCTTTGAAAATAGTAAGAGATAAATTATGGGGAAAAGGACAAGGTTCTCACGTGATGGTGGTCCCTCCTAAACTTGTCCCAAAAACTCAAATTCACACTTTAACTTTACGTTCAACTGCCACCATTTTACCCCTATAGTTACTCCTATGGATCTTTCAGTGAAGTTGTGCAGTGATATGGGTGCCCCTTTGTCTGATCCCATCACATACAGTAGGCTGGTAGGCAAGCTAAATTTTTTTCAGCACACCAGATATTATATTGCTTTTTGTGTTCAATATCTCAGTCAAATACTTCAGGCCTATATTTTATGAAAACTCTAATGTTCAATCACAATGTTGTAGTTATAGTTAGTGCACTAGCCAAGCTAATGATGTTGGAAAAATGAGCTAATTACATTACCTAAAATATTTTATTTATATTTTAATGATTTAAGTTTTAATAATAATTCATAACTGAGAGTCCCATTATAAGTGTGATATGAATATTGGGTCATGCATGTCATGTTGCGTTCTTGGTGGATTTAGTGAGGCGACAGATGGATAGTATCTCTCTATCCTTAATTAGAGGTTTCGAATTTGAACTTCGAAAATGGAAAAAGTCCTAGTAAGGAACGTTTCCCTCTTTATGAGATATTGATTATTAATTAGGCCAAGAATCAATATCCGATGGTATACAAAAAATTAAAAAGAGGAACACTATTTCCTTTAGTGCGCGTCAAAACACACCTTAAACCTTTGAAAATAGTAAGAGATAAATTATGGGAAAAAGGACAAGGTTCTCACGTGATGGCGGTCACTCCTAAACTTGTCCCAAAAACTCAAATTCACACTTTAACTTTACGGATGTCTTTCCCTCTTTATGAGAGATTGTTTATTAATTGGGCCAAGAATCAATATCCGATGGTATACAAAAAATTAAAAAGAGGAACACTATTTCCTTTAGTGCGCGTCAAAACACACCTTAAACCTTTGAAAATAGTAAGAGATAAATTATGGGGAAAAGGACAAGGTTCTCACGTGATGGTGGTCCCTCCTAAACTTGTCCCAAAAACTCAAATTCACACTTTAACTTTACGGATGTCTTTTAACCCCCCTCCCCCCTCCCCCCCAATTCTTGTTCATCTGAAACTAATGCCTCCCTGTTAGACCCAAACCCAGTCATAAGTGGAGCAGTGTGGTACACTCGTACTGCCCAAGTTTGAATGCGAAAAATCAAAATGTCAAATATGTGTGGAATCTAAGTATGTTAAACATCCTTATAAGTCAGTTGAAAGGAATTCAAATCCTTTAGACTTAATTCACACAGATATTTGTGACATGAAGTCAATACCATCTCGCGGTGGAAAGAAGTATTTCATAACTTTTATTGACGATGGTACTCGATATTGCTATGTTTACTTACTGAATAGTAAAGATGAAGCAATAGACGCATTCAGGCAATACAAAAATGAAGTTGAAACGCAACTTAACAAGAAAGTAAAAATGATAAGAAGTGATAGGGGTGGTGAATATGAATCTCCTTTTGAAGAAATATGTTTAGAATATGGAATTATTCATCAAACAACAGCCCTTACACGCCCCAATCTAATGGGATTGCGGAAAGAAAGAATCGCACATTAAAGGAGATGATGAATGCGTTGTTGATAAGTTCTGGTTTGCCACAGAACTTGTGGGGGGAAGCCATTCTTACGGCTAATCGAATATTAAATCGAGTGCCCCATAGCAAAACACAATCCATTCCTTATGAACAATGGAAAGGAAGGAAGCCCAACTTGAATTATTTTAAAGTGTGGGGGTGTTTGGCAAAAGTGCAAGTTCCTAAACCCAAAAGGGTAAAGATAGGACCGAAAACCGTTGATTGTGTTTTCATAGGATATGCGACAAATAGTAAAGCATATCGATTTCTGGTTCATAAATCAGAAAATCCCGAGATTCATAATAATACGGTTATAGAATCAGATAATGCTGAGTTTTTTGAAAATATATATCCGTATAAAAAGGAATGTGAGTCGTTTGGTAAAGGATCTAAACGACCTCGGGAAGAAACAAAAGAAAGTACATGTAATCAGGAGAATCCAAGACGTAGTAAACGTCAAAGAACGTCTACTTCATTTGGATCAGATTTTGTGACTTTCTTATTGGAGAATGAGCCTCAAACATTTAAAGAAGCTATGACTTCTTCGGAATCATTGTTTTGGAAAGAGGCAGTCAATAGTGAAATAGAATCCATATTGAACAACCATACCTGGGAATTGGTTGATCTTCCTCCTGGAAATAAACCTTTGGGTTCTAAATGGATTTTTAAGAGAAAAATCAAAGATGATGGCACTATTGATAAATTCAAGGCAAGGCTCGTAGTCAAAGGGTATAGACAACGAGAAGGTCTAGACTACTTTGATACATACTCTCCAGTTACAAGAATTACGTCCATACGGATGTTAGTAGCATTAGCTGCAGTGTATGGTCTTGAAATTCATCAAATGGATGTTAAGACGGCCTTCTTAAATGGAGAGTTGGAGGAAGAAATTTACATGGAACAACCCGAAGGGTTTGTGGTTCCAGGTAAAGAAAAGAAGGTATGTAGACTTGTTAAGTCTCTTTACGGACTAAAACAAGCACCCAAACAATGGCATGCGAAATTTGACCAAACAATGTTGTCAAATGGTTTTAAGATAAATGAATGTGATAAATGCGTGTACATTAAAAATGTTCCAAATCACATAGTCATTGTTTGCCTATATGTGGATGATATGTTGATAATGAGTAATGACATTGCCAACATAAATGCTACTAAGCGTATGTTCAATAGCAAATTTGATATGAAAGACTTGGGAGTTGCTGATTTAATTTTGGGAATTAAGATCAATAAGACTCCTCAAGGTCTGGCATTGTCACAATCTCATTATATTAAGACAGTACTTGAAAAATTCAAGCACTTGGGCTTTAAAGTTGCAAAGACTCCAATTGACGTGAATCTTGCATTAGCAAAGAACAAAGGCCAAAGCATATCACAATTGGATTATGCTCGTGTATTGGGATGCTTAATGTATATCATGAATTGTACACGACCAGACATAGCTTGTGCTATAAGTAAACTGAGTCGATATACGAGCAATCCAGGCCAATCTCATTGGATGGCAATGAAACGAGTTTTGGGATATTTAGAACATACCCAGAACTTTGAATTGCACTACAGTAATTTCCCTGCGGTGATTGAGGGATACTGTGATGCAAATTGGATCACCGGTTCAACCGATTCTAAGTCCACGAGTGGATATGTTTTCACTATTGGTGGAGGAGCGGTATCTTGGAAGTCGTCCAAACAAACATGTATTGCCCGCTCTACAATGGAGGCTGAATTCATAGCCTTAGATAAAGCCGGTGAAGAAGCTGAATGGCTCCGGAATTTCTTGGAAGACATTCCATTTTGGCCCAAACCGTTGACATCAATATGCATACATTGTGATAGTCAAGCGGCAATTGGAAGGGCTGGGAGCGTCATGTATAACGGTAAATCTCGTCATATACGACGAAGACATAAAACCGTTAGGCAATTACTCTCTAGAGGAATTATCACAATTGACTATGTAAAGTCAAGTGATAATGTGTCGGATCCACTTACAAAAGGCCTAACTAGAGAGGTAGTTGAGAAATCATCAAGGGGAATGGGGCTATGGCCGAGAACAAGTCATTGTGGCGGTAACTCAACCTAGAAGACTGGAGATCCCAAGATCTAGGTTCAAAGAGATCAAACAAAGTCATTAATGACGGTTCAACATTGTCAAATAAAATTTTAGTCCATTCTCGTGATGAGACAATGTTCAGTACCAAGGATAAAGCATTAAAGCTTTTTAATGATTTCTAAATTTGATACGGGGTATATCAAATAGTGTATCTACAGGATGACACGTTTAGGAATCACCTATTTAAGTGTGAAGTGTGAGCCGCTTCAAGGAGAACTTTGTAAGGCCAGTTCTCTACGCACTTATGAACCAGGCGGTGTTCATGGCTGAAACGAACACAACAATGAGAACCAAAGACGGTTAAGGGTTGATTGTGTGACTTATGGTTGTCTAGGTATACACCAAAGATCGACGGTTCAAAGATATCAAATCTACCGATTGACCGAGTATATCCGACATAAGTTTACTACGGAAAGTTCAAAGGGAAACCTACTTATCCAGATGCGATTAATCCTTGCTTGCAAATCACACAGTTTTTCCATGCATACTTCCGTGATATAGCCATTCCCCATTCATGTGGGGGATTGTTGAGGTTTTAATTTAAGATGTAATATTCTTAAAATGAGGGTGAATGGGAAATGGAGGGAAAATGAAATTTTGAGTAAAATTTTAAGTTTCCCCTCTTAACAATGAGACATTGTCCCATATTGGAAGTGGAAGACATTTTTGGTGGGTATATATATAATTGCTCTTCTTGTAGCTCTTAAAGAGTTAAGAAGAAAGCAAGCCTCGCGCCGTCGTCGTCGTCGCTCGCTCGGCTCGGCTTCGGCTACGGCTACGGCTACGGCTTCGGCTTCGGCTTCGGATTCGGATTTGGATTTGGATTTGGATTTGGTCAAATGATCGATTGATTGATTAATTTTTTTGGACCAAATTTATTTGTTAATAGTAAATATTAACGTAAGATTATCCGTATTTGTAACGGATATTTTCCAATCCGTGTATTTGATCATTGGCAGCCGGATAATGGTCTTCCCACCATGAAGTGCTTGCTCCACCATGAAGTGCTTGCTCCACCATGAATGTAATGCTTGCTCCACCATGAAGGGTGGACGTTTGGCTTGCACTCCCTCTTGCTTGCTATAAATAGGAGCAGCAAATGTTGAAGCGAAACACTCGGAACTCAACTGAAATTACCAAGAACTCAACATACAATTGGCTATACATTGCACTCCTTCCTCTCAGAACTTCCATACGTTCTTCTGAGTATATACTCCTTCGTTCTGCATTGTTTTTAACTTCAAACAAAGCAACTGTAAGTGTGATTTGCTACCGAACTTTGTGTTCGCTGAAACACTGGGGTTTGAAGTACCGCTACACCAGTGTGTTATTCGTTCTATCCTGGGAGGAAATAATCCATTACCTTGGGTACTAGGAGGGGATTAAATTCCTTAAGGAAACACTGTGAATTCAGTGGGCTCGAATTATTTACTGTTTTATTACGTAAATTTATATTTTGCAGAATTAGAATTATTATTTACAAATACAGCTATATTGACGGGAAACAACAATCTTAAGGAATTTAATATTTATTTCTGTACTTGTGTTATTCTTATTATTCTGCAAACTAAAACCTTTGTGGTTTTGTGTACTCCCGTTTTGGAGAGTAAAGCCTTCGTGGCGTTTTGTTGGATATTAAAATCTACGTGATTTTTACTCCAGTTTGAAAACGTGTATTAAACGTTTGTTTGTGTCATTCTTTTACAGAAAAGATGATGACTGAAAACGAAAACCAAGCTGTTCCGATGGCGACTGCCAACGCAACGACAAGCCGAACACCGGCGTTGGCACCGGCAGAAAAACCCGGAAAATTTTCCGGGATTGATTTCAAACGCTGGCAGCAGAAGATGTTCTTCTACTTAACTACGTTATGTTTACAGAAGTTCATCAAGGAAGATGTTCCTGATCTGCCGGATAAAACTCCAGATAATGAACGCTTTCTCGTGATTGAAGCGTGGAAGCATTCTGATTTTTTATGCAAGAATTATATTCTTAGCGGACTGGATGATAATCTGTATAATGTATACAGTAGCATGGAGACATCCAAAGAATTGTGGAATGCGCTTGAAAAGAAATATAAGACTGAAGATGCCGGGATGAAGAAATTCGTTGCCGCAAAATTTCTGGACTACAAAATGATAGATAGCAAGTCTGTTATTACTCAAGTCCAGGAATTGCAAGTGATTATTCATGATCTACTTGCTGAAGGTCTTGTAATCAACGAAGCATTCCAAGTAGCAGCAATGATTGAGAAGTTGCCTCCGTTGTGGAAGGACTTCAAAAATTATTTGAAACACAAACGAAAGGAAATGTCCCTTGAAGATCTCATTGTTCGGTTGAGAATTGAAGAGGACAATAAAGCTGCTGAAAGGAGAGGCCGTGGAAATTCAACAATAATGGGAGCAAATATTGTTGAAGCTAACAAAAAGAGGAAGAAGGCTTCTGGTCCGAAATACAACCCAAGCAAGAAGCGGTTCAGTGGAAACTGCTACAACTGTGGGAAATCCGGACACAAATCTACGGAGTGTCGTGCTCCGAAGAAAGACAAGAAAAGGGGTCAAGCAAACATGGTAGTAAACCATGATGATGTTGATAACTTGTGTGCCATGCTCTCTGAATGTAACTTGGTGGGAAATCCTAAACTGTGGTGGTTTGATTCAGGAGCCACTCGCCATGTTTGTGGAGTTAGAGAGGCTTTTGCTACCTATGCTCTTGCTGAACCCGGAGAGACAGTTTATATGGGAAATGCTTCAACAGCAAAAGTTGAAGGATATGGGAAGGTATTTCTAAAAATGACTTCTGGCAAGGTCATGACTTTGAACAATGTCCTTCATGTTCCCGAAATGAGAAAGAATTTAGTCTCTACTGGACTTCTTGTTAAGCACGGTTTTAAGTGCGTTTTTGTATCCAACAAGGTTGTAATTAGTAAGAATGGAATATTTGTAGGAAAAGGTTACCTCACCGAGGGCCTTTTCAATCTCAATGTAATGGTTGTTGAAAATAATAATAATATTCCAGCTTCTTCTTACTTACTTGAGTCAAATGATTTATGGCATGTGCGTTTGGGTCATGTCAATTATAAAACCTTGCGGAAAATGATTAACTTGGAAGTACTGCCCAAGTTTGAATGCGAAAAATCAAAATGTCAAATATGTGTGGAATGTAAGTATGTTAAACATCCTTATAAGTCAGTTGAAAGGAATTCGAATCCTTTAGACTTAATTCACACAGATATTTGTGACATGAAGTCAATACCATCTCGCGGTGGAAAGAAGTATTTCATAACTTTTATTGACGATGGTACTCGATATTGCTATGTTTACTTACTGAATAGTAAAGATGAAGCAATAGACGCATTCAGGCAATACAAAAATGAAGTTGAAACGCAACTTAACAAGAAAGTAAAAATGATAAGAAGTGATAGGGGTGGTGAATATGAATCTCCTTTTGAAGAAATATGTTTAGAATATGGAATTATTCATCAAACAACAGCCCCTTACACGCCCCAATCTAATGGGATTGCGGAAAGAAAGAATCGCACATTAAAGGAGATGATGAATGCGTTGTTGATAAGTTCTGGTTTGCCACAGAACTTGTGGGGGGAAGCCATTCTTACGGCTAATCGAATATTAAATCGAGTGCCCCATAGCAAAACACAATCCATTCCTTATGAACAATGGAAAGGAAGGAAGCCCAACTTGAATTATTTTAAAGTGTGGGGGTGTTTGGCAAAAGTGCAAGTTCCTAAACCCAAAAGGGTAAAGATAGGACCGAAAACCGTTGATTGTGTTTTCATAGGATATGCGACAAATAGTAAAGCATATCGATTTCTGGTTCATAAATCAGAAAATCCCGAGATTCATAATAATACGGTTATAGAATCAGATAATGCTGAGTTTTTTGAAAATATATATCCGTATAAAAAGGAATGTGAGTCGTTTGGTAAAGGATCTAAACGACCTCGGGAAGAAACAAAAGAAAGTACATGTAATCAGGAGAATCCAAGACGTAGTAAACGTCAAAGAACGTCTACTTCATTTGGATCAGATTTTGTGACTTTCTTATTGGAGAATGAGCCTCAAACATTTAAAGAAGCTATGACTTCTTCGGAATCATTGTTTTGGAAAGAGGCAGTCAATAGTGAAATAGAATCCATATTGAACAACCATACCTGGGAATTGGTTGATCTTCCTCCTGGAAATAAACCTTTGGGTTCTAAATGGATTTTTAAGAGAAAAATCAAAGATGATGGCACTATTGATAAATTCAAGGCAAGGCTCGTAGTCAAAGGGTATAGACAACGAGAAGGTCTAGACTACTTTGATACATACTCTCCAGTTACAAGAATTACGTCCATACGGATGTTAGTAGCATTAGCTGCAGTGTATGGTCTTGAAATTCATCAAATGGATGTTAAGACGGCCTTCTTAAATGGAGAGTTGGAGGAAGAAATTTACATGGAACAACCCGAAGGGTTTGTGGTTCCAGGTAAAGAAAAGAAGGTATGTAGACTTGTTAAGTCTCTTTACGGACTAAAACAAGCACCCAAACAATGGCATGCGAAATTTGACCAAACAATGTTGTCAAATGGTTTTAAGATAAATGAATGTGATAAATGCGTGTACATTAAAAATGTTCCAAATCACATAGTCATTGTTTGCCTATATGTGGATGATATGTTGATAATGAGTAATGACATTGCCAACATAAATGCTACTAAGCGTATGTTCAATAGCAAATTTGATATGAAAGACTTGGGAGTTGCTGATTTAATTTTGGGAATTAAGATCAATAAGACTCCTCAAGGTCTGGCATTGTCACAATCTCATTATATTAAGACAGTACTTGAAAAATTCAAGCACTTGGGCTTTAAAGTTGCAAAGACTCCAATTGACGTGAATCTTGCATTAGCAAAGAACAAAGGCCAAAGCATATCACAATTGGATTATGCTCGTGTATTGGGATGCTTAATGTATATCATGAATTGTACACGACCAGACATAGCTTGTGCTATAAGTAAACTGAGTCGATATACGAGCAATCCAGGCCAATCTCATTGGATGGCAATGAAACGAGTTTTGGGATATTTAGAACATACCCAGAACTTTGAATTGCACTACAGTAATTTCCCTGCGGTGATTGAGGGATACTGTGATGCAAATTGGATCACCGGTTCAACCGATTCTAAGTCCACGAGTGGATATGTTTTCACTATTGGTGGAGGAGCGGTATCTTGGAAGTCGTCCAAACAAACATGTATTGCCCGCTCTACAATGGAGGCTGAATTCATAGCCTTAGATAAAGCCGGTGAAGAAGCTGAATGGCTCCGGAATTTCTTGGAAGACATTCCATTTTGGCCCAAACCGTTGACATCAATATGCATACATTGTGATAGTCAAGCGGCAATTGGAAGGGCTGGGAGCGTCATGTATAACGGTAAATCTCGTCATATACGACGAAGACATAAAACCGTTAGGCAATTACTCTCTAGAGGAATTATCACAATTGACTATGTAAAGTCAAGTGATAATGTGTCGGATCCACTTACAAAAGGCCTAACTAGAGAGGTAGTTGAGAAATCATCAAGGGGAATGGGGCTATGGCCGAGAACAAGTCATTGTGGCGGTAACTCAACCTAGAAGACTGGAGATCCCAAGATCTAGGTTCAAAGAGATCAAACAAAGTCATTAATGACGGTTCAACATTGTCAAATAAAATTTTAGTCCATTCTCGTGATGAGACAATGTTCAGTACCAAGGATAAAGCATTAAAGCTTTTTAATGATTTCTAAATTTGATACGGGGTATATCAAATAGTGTATCTACAGGATGACACGTTTAGGAATCACCTATTTAAGTGTGAAGTGTGAGCCGCTTCAAGGAGAACTTTGTAAGGCCAGTTCTCTACGCACTTATGAACCAGGCGGTGTTCATGGCTGAAACGAACACAACAATGAGAACCAAAGACGGTTAAGGGTTGATTGTGTGACTTATGGTTGTCTAGGTATACACCAAAGATCGACGGTTCAAAGATATCAAATCTACCGATTGACCGAGTATATCCGACATAAGTTTACTACGGAAAGTTCAAAGGGAAACCTACTTATCCAGATGCGATTAATCCTTGCTTGCAAATCACACAGTTTTTCCATGCATACTTCCGTGATATAGCCATTCCCCATTCATGTGGGGGATTGTTGAGGTTTTAATTTAAGATGTAATATTCTTAAAATGAGGGTGAATGGGAAATGGAGGGAAAATGAAATTTTGAGTAAAATTTTAAGTTTCCCCTCTTAACAATGAGACATTGTCCCATATTGGAAGTGGAAGACATTTTTGGTGGGTATATATATAATTGCTCTTCTTGTAGCTCTTAAAGAGTTAAGAAGAAAGCAAGCCTCGCGCCGTCGTCGTCGTCGCTCGCTCGGCTCGGCTTCGGCTACGGCTACGGCTACGGCTTCGGCTTCGGCTTCGGCTTCGGCTTCGGATTCGGATTTGGATTTGGATTTGGATTTGGTCAAATGATCGATTGATTGATTAATTTTTTTGGACCAAATTTATTTGTTAATAGTAAATATTAACGTAAGATTATCCGTATTTGTAACGGATATTTTCCAATCCGTGTATTTGATCATTGGCAGCCGGATAATGGTCTTCCCACCATGAAGTGCTTGCTCCACCATGAAGTGCTTGCTCCACCATGAATGTAATGCTTGCTCCACCATGAAGGGTGGACGTTTGGCTTGCACTCCCTCTTGCTTGCTATAAATAGGAGCAGCAAATGTTGAAGCGAAACACTCGGAACTCAACTGAAATTACCAAGAACTCAACATACAATTGGCTATACATTGCACTCCTTCCTCTCAGAACTTCCATACGTTCTTCTGAGTATATACTCCTTCGTTCTGCATTGTTTTTAACTTCAAACAAAGCAACTGTAAGTGTGATTTGCTACCGAACTTTGTGTTCGCTGAAACACTGGGGTTTGAAGTACCGCTACACCAGTGTGTTATTCGTTCTATCCTGGGAGGAAATAATCCATTACCTTGGGTACTAGGAGGGGATTAAATTCCTTAAGGAAACACTGTGAATTCAGTGGGCTCGAATTATTTACTGTTTTATTACGTAAATTTATATTTTGCAGAATTAGAATTATTATTTACAAATACAGCTATATTGACGGGAAACAACAATCTTAAGGAATTTAATATTTATTTCTGTACTTGTGTTATTCTTATTATTCTGCAAACTAAAACCTTTGTGGTTTTGTGTACTCCCGTTTTGGAGAGTAAAGCCTTCGTGGCGTTTTGTTGGATATTAAAATCTACGTGATTTTTACTCCAGTTTGAAAACGTGTATTAAACGTTTGTTTGTGTCATTCTTTTACAGAAAAGATGATGACTGAAAACGAAAACCAAGCTGTTCCGATGGCGACTGCCAACGCAACGACAAGCCGAACACCGGCGTTGGCACCGGCAGAAAAACCCGGAAAATTTTCCGGGATTGATTTCAAACGCTGGCAGCAGAAGATGTTCTTCTACTTAACTACGTTATGTTTACAGAAGTTCATCAAGGAAGATGTTCCTGATCTGCCGGATAAAACTCCAGATAATGAACGCTTTCTCGTGATTGAAGCGTGGAAGCATTCTGATTTTTTATGCAAGAATTATATTCTTAGCGGACTGGATGATAATCTGTATAATGTATACAGTAGCATGGAGACATCCAAAGAATTGTGGAATGCGCTTGAAAAGAAATATAAGACTGAAGATGCCGGGATGAAGAAATTCGTTGCCGCAAAATTTCTGGACTACAAAATGATAGATAGCAAGTCTGTTATTACTCAAGTCCAGGAATTGCAAGTGATTATTCATGATCTACTTGCTGAAGGTCTTGTAATCAACGAAGCATTCCAAGTAGCAGCAATGATTGAGAAGTTGCCTCCGTTGTGGAAGGACTTCAAAAATTATTTGAAACACAAACGAAAGGAAATGTCCCTTGAAGATCTCATTGTTCGGTTGAGAATTGAAGAGGACAATAAAGCTGCTGAAAGGAGAGGCCGTGGAAATTCAACAATAATGGGAGCAAATATTGTTGAAGCTAACAAAAAGAGGAAGAAGGCTTCTGGTCCGAAATACAACCCAAGCAAGAAGCGGTTCAGTGGAAACTGCTACAACTGTGGGAAATCCGGACACAAATCTACGGAGTGTCGTGCTCCGAAGAAAGACAAGAAAAGGGGTCAAGCAAACATGGTAGTAAACCATGATGATGTTGATAACTTGTGTGCCATGCTCTCTGAATGTAACTTGGTGGGAAATCCTAAACTGTGGTGGTTTGATTCAGGAGCCACTCGCCATGTTTGTGGAGTTAGAGAGGCTTTTGCTACCTATGCTCTTGCTGAACCCGGAGAGACAGTTTATATGGGAAATGCTTCAACAGCAAAAGTTGAAGGATATGGGAAGGTATTTCTAAAAATGACTTCTGGCAAGGTCATGACTTTGAACAATGTCCTTCATGTTCCCGAAATGAGAAAGAATTTAGTCTCTACTGGACTTCTTGTTAAGCACGGTTTTAAGTGCGTTTTTGTATCCAACAAGGTTGTAATTAGTAAGAATGGAATATTTGTAGGAAAAGGTTACCTCACCGAGGGCCTTTTCAATCTCAATGTAATGGTTGTTGAAAATAATAATAATATTCCAGCTTCTTCTTACTTACTTGAGTCAAATGATTTATGGCATGTGCGTTTGGGTCATGTCAATTATAAAACCTTGCGGAAAATGATTAACTTGGAAGTACTGCCCAAGTTTGAATGCGAAAAATCAAAATGTCAAATATGTGTGGAATGTAAGTATGTTAAACATCCTTATAAGTCAGTTGAAAGGAATTCGAATCCTTTAGACTTAATTCACACAGATATTTGTGACATGAAGTCAATACCATCTCGCGGTGGAAAGAAGTATTTCATAACTTTTATTGACGATGGTACTCGATATTGCTATGTTTACTTACTGAATAGTAAAGATGAAGCAATAGACGCATTCAGGCAATACAAAAATGAAGTTGAAACGCAACTTAACAAGAAAGTAAAAATGATAAGAAGTGATAGGGGTGGTGAATATGAATCTCCTTTTGAAGAAATATGTTTAGAATATGGAATTATTCATCAAACAACAGCCCCTTACACGCCCCAATCTAATGGGATTGCGGAAAGAAAGAATCGCACATTAAAGGAGATGATGAATGCGTTGTTGATAAGTTCTGGTTTGCCACAGAACTTGTGGGGGAAGCCATTCTTACGGCTAATCGAATATTAAATCGAGTGCCCCATAGCAAAACACAATCCATTCCTTATGAACAATGGAAAGGAAGGAAGCCCAACTTGAATTATTTTAAAGTGTGGGGGTGTTTGGCAAAAGTGCAAGTTCCTAAACCCAAAAGGGTAAAGATAGGACCGAAAACCGTTGATTGTGTTTTCATAGGATATGCGACAAATAGTAAAGCATATCGATTTCTGGTTCATAAATCAGAAAATCCCGAGATTCATAATAATACGGTTATAGAATCAGATAATGCTGAGTTTTTTGAAAATATATATCCGTATAAAAAGGAATGTGAGTCGTTTGGTGAAGGATCTAAACGACCTCAGGAAGAAACAAAAGAAAGTACATGTAATCAGGAGAATCCAAGACGTAGTAAACGTCAAAGAACGTCTACTTCATTTGGATCAGATTTTGTGACTTTCTTATTGGAGAATGAGCCTCAAACATTTAAAGAAGCTATGACTTCTTCGGAATCATTGTTTTGGAAAGAGGCAGTCAATAGTGAAATAGAATCCATATTGAACAACCATACCTGGGAATTGGTTGATCTTCCTCCTGGAAATAAACCTTTGGGTTCTAAATGGATTTTTAAGAGAAAAATCAAAGATGATGGCACTATTGATAAATTCAAGGCAAGGCTCGTAGTCAAAGGGTATAGACAACGAGAAGGTCTAGACTACTTTGATACATACTCTCCAGTTACAAGAATTACGTCCATACGGATGTTAGTAGCATTAGCTGCAGTGTATGGTCTTGAAATTCATCAAATGGATGTTAAGACGGCCTTCTTAAATGGAGAGTTGGAGGAAGAAATTTACATGGAACAACCCGAAGGGTTTGTGGTTCCAGGTAAAGAAAAGAAGGTATGTAGACTTGTTAAGTCTCTTTACGGACTAAAACAAGCACCCAAACAATGGCATGCGAAATTTGACCAAACAATGTTGTCAAATGGTTTTAAGATAAATGAATGTGATAAATGCGTGTACATTAAAAATGTTCCAAATCACATAGTCATTGTTTGCCTATATGTGGATGATATGTTGATAATGAGTAATGACATTGCCAACATAAATGCTACTAAGCGTATGTTCAATAGCAAATTTGATATGAAAGACTTGGGAGTTGCTGATTTAATTTTGGGAATTAAGATCAATAAGACTCCTCAAGGTCTGGCATTGTCACAATCTCATTATATTAAGACAGTACTTGAAAAATTCAAGCACTTGGGCTTTAAAGTTGCAAAGACTCCAATTGACGTGAATCTTGCATTAGCAAAGAACAAAGGCCAAAGCATATCACAATTGGATTATGCTCGTGTATTGGGATGCTTAATGTATATCATGAATTGTACACGACCAGACATAGCTTGTGCTATAAGTAAACTGAGTCGATATACGAGCAATCCAGGCCAATCTCATTGGATGGCAATGAAACGAGTTTTGGGATATTTAGAACATACCCAGAACTTTGAATTGCACTACAGTAATTTCCCTGCGGTGATTGAGGGATACTGTGATGCAAATTGGATCACCGGTTCAACCGATTCTAAGTCCACGAGTGGATATGTTTTCACTATTGGTGGAGGAGCGGTATCTTGGAAGTCGTCCAAACAAACATGTATTGCCCGCTCTACAATGGAGGCTGAATTCATAGCCTTAGATAAAGCCGGTGAAGAAGCTGAATGGCTCCGGAATTTCTTGGAAGACATTCCATTTTGGCCCAAACCGTTGACATCAATATGCATACATTGTGATAGTCAAGCGGCAATTGGAAGGGCTGGGAGCGTCATGTATAACGGTAAATCTCGTCATATACGACGAAGACATAAAACCGTTAGGCAATTACTCTCTAGAGGAATTATCACAATTGACTATGTAAAGTCAAGTGATAATGTGTCGGATCCACTTACAAAAGGCCTAACTAGAGAGGTAGTTGAGAAATCATCAAGGGGAATGGGGCTATGGCCGAGAACAAGTCATTGTGGCGGTAACTCAACCTAGAAGACTGGAGATCCCAAGATCTAGGTTCAAAGAGATCAAACAAAGTCATTAATGACGGTTCAACATTGTCAAATAAAATTTTAGTCCATTCTCGTGATGAGACAATGTTCAGTACCAAGGATAAAGCATTAAAGCTTTTTAATGATTTCTAAATTTGATACGGGGTATATCAAATAGTGTATCTACAGGATGACACGTTTAGGAATCACCTATTTAAGTGTGAAGTGTGAGCCGCTTCAAGGAGAACTTTGTAAGGCCAGTTCTCTACGCACTTATGAACCAGGCGGTGTTCATGGCTGAAACGAACACAACAATGAGAACCAAAGACGGTTAAGGGTTGATTGTGTGACTTATGGTTGTCTAGGTATACACCAAAGATCGACGGTTCAAAGATATCAAATCTACCGATTGACCGAGTATATCCGACATAAGTTTACTACGGAAAGTTCAAAGGGAAACCTACTTATCCAGATGCGATTAATCCTTGCTTGCAAATCACACAGTTTTTCCATGCATACTTCCGTGATATAGCCATTCCCCATTCATGTGGGGGATTGTTGAGGTTTTAATTTAAGATGTAATATTCTTAAAATGAGGGTGAATGGGAAATGGAGGGAAAATGAAATTTTGAGTAAAATTTTAAGTTTCCCCTCTTAACAATGAGACATTGTCCCATATTGGAAGTGGAAGACATTTTTGGTGGGTATATATATAATTGCTCTTCTTGTAGCTCTTAAAGAGTTAAGAAGAAAGCAAGCCTCGCGCCGTCGTCGTCGTCGCTCGCTCGGCTCGGCTTCGGCTACGGCTACGGCTACGGCTTCGGCTTCGGCTTCGGCTTCGGCTTCGGATTCGGATTTGGATTTGGATTTGGATTTGGTCAAATGATCGATTGATTGATTAATTTTTTTGGACCAAATTTATTTGTTAATAGTAAATATTAACGTAAGATTATCCGTATTTGTAACGGATATTTTCCAATCCGTGTATTTGATCATTGGCAGCCGGATAATGGTCTTCCCACCATGAAGTGCTTGCTCCACCATGAAGTGCTTGCTCCACCATGAATGTAATGCTTGCTCCACCATGAAGGGTGGACGTTTGGCTTGCACTCCCTCTTGCTTGCTATAAATAGGAGCAGCAAATGTTGAAGCGAAACACTCGGAACTCAACTGAAATTACCAAGAACTCAACATACAATTGGCTATACATTGCACTCCTTCCTCTCAGAACTTCCATACGTTCTTCTGAGTATATACTCCTTCGTTCTGCATTGTTTTTAACTTCAAACAAAGCAACTGTAAGTGTGATTTGCTACCGAACTTTGTGTTCGCTGAAACACTGGGGTTTGAAGTACCGCTACACCAGTGTGTTATTCGTTCTATCCTGGGAGGAAATAATCCATTACCTTGGGTACTAGGAGGGGATTAAATTCCTTAAGGAAACACTGTGAATTCAGTGGGCTCGAATTATTTACTGTTTTATTACGTAAATTTATATTTTGCAGAATTAGAATTATTATTTACAAATACAGCTATATTGACGGGAAACAACAATCTTAAGGAATTTAATATTTATTTCTGTACTTGTGTTATTCTTATTATTCTGCAAACTAAAACCTTTGTGGTTTTGTGTACTCCCGTTTTGGAGAGTAAAGCCTTCGTGGCGTTTTGTTGGATATTAAAATCTACGTGATTTTTACTCCAGTTTGAAAACGTGTATTAAACGTTTGTTTGTGTCATTCTTTTACAGAAAAGATGATGACTGAAAACGAAAACCAAGCTGTTCCGATGGCGACTGCCAACGCAACGACAAGCCGAACACCGGCGTTGGCACCGGCAGAAAAACCCGGAAAATTTTCCGGGATTGATTTCAAACGCTGGCAGCAGAAGATGTTCTTCTACTTAACTACGTTATGTTTACAGAAGTTCATCAAGGAAGATGTTCCTGATCTGCCGGATAAAACTCCAGATAATGAACGCTTTCTCGTGATTGAAGCGTGGAAGCATTCTGATTTTTTATGCAAGAATTATATTCTTAGCGGACTGGATGATAATCTGTATAATGTATACAGTAGCATGGAGACATCCAAAGAATTGTGGAATGCGCTTGAAAAGAAATATAAGACTGAAGATGCCGGGATGAAGAAATTCGTTGCCGCAAAATTTCTGGACTACAAAATGATAGATAGCAAGTCTGTTATTACTCAAGTCCAGGAATTGCAAGTGATTATTCATGATCTACTTGCTGAAGGTCTTGTAATCAACGAAGCATTCCAAGTAGCAGCAATGATTGAGAAGTTGCCTCCGTTGTGGAAGGACTTCAAAAATTATTTGAAACACAAACGAAAGGAAATGTCCCTTGAAGATCTCATTGTTCGGTTGAGAATTGAAGAGGACAATAAAGCTGCTGAAAGGAGAGGCCGTGGAAATTCAACAATAATGGGAGCAAATATTGTTGAAGCTAACAAAAAGAGGAAGAAGGCTTCTGGTCCGAAATACAACCCAAGCAAGAAGCGGTTCAGTGGAAACTGCTACAACTGTGGGAAATCCGGACACAAATCTACGGAGTGTCGTGCTCCGAAGAAAGACAAGAAAAGGGGTCAAGCAAACATGGTAGTAAACCATGATGATGTTGATAACTTGTGTGCCATGCTCTCTGAATGTAACTTGGTGGGAAATCCTAAACTGTGGTGGTTTGATTCAGGAGCCACTCGCCATGTTTGTGGAGTTAGAGAGGCTTTTGCTACCTATGCTCTTGCTGAACCCGGAGAGACAGTTTATATGGGAAATGCTTCAACAGCAAAAGTTGAAGGATATGGGAAGGTATTTCTAAAAATGACTTCTGGCAAGGTCATGACTTTGAACAATGTCCTTCATGTTCCCGAAATGAGAAAGAATTTAGTCTCTACTGGACTTCTTGTTAAGCACGGTTTTAAGTGCGTTTTTGTATCCAACAAGGTTGTAATTAGTAAGAATGGAATATTTGTAGGAAAAGGTTACCTCACCGAGGGCCTTTTCAATCTCAATGTAATGGTTGTTGAAAATAATAATAATATTCCAGCTTCTTCTTACTTACTTGAGTCAAATGATTTATGGCATGTGCGTTTGGGTCATGTCAATTATAAAACCTTGCGGAAAATGATTAACTTGGAAGTACTGCCCAAGTTTGAATGCGAAAAATCAAAATGTCAAATATGTGTGGAATGTAAGTATGTTAAACATCCTTATAAGTCAGTTGAAAGGAATTCGAATCCTTTAGACTTAATTCACACAGATATTTGTGACATGAAGTCAATACCATCTCGCGGTGGAAAGAAGTATTTCATAACTTTTATTGACGATGGTACTCGATATTGCTATGTTTACTTACTGAATAGTAAAGATGAAGCAATAGACGCATTCAGGCAATACAAAAATGAAGTTGAAACGCAACTTAACAAGAAAGTAAAAATGATAAGAAGTGATAGGGGTGGTGAATATGAATCTCCTTTTGAAGAAATATGTTTAGAATATGGAATTATTCATCAAACAACAGCCCCTTACACGCCCCAATCTAATGGGATTGCGGAAAGAAAGAATCGCACATTAAAGGAGATGATGAATGCGTTGTTGATAAGTTCTGGTTTGCCACAGAACTTGTGGGGGAAGCCATTCTTACGGCTAATCGAATATTAAATCGAGTGCCCCATAGCAAAACACAATCCATTCCTTATGAACAATGGAAAGGAAGGAAGCCCAACTTGAATTATTTTAAAGTGTGGGGGTGTTTGGCAAAAGTGCAAGTTCCTAAACCCAAAAGGGTAAAGATAGGACCGAAAACCGTTGATTGTGTTTTCATAGGATATGCGACAAATAGTAAAGCATATCGATTTCTGGTTCATAAATCAGAAAATCCCGAGATTCATAATAATACGGTTATAGAATCAGATAATGCTGAGTTTTTTGAAAATATATATCCGTATAAAAAGGAATGTGAGTCGTTTGGTAAAGGATCTAAACGACCTCGGGAAGAAACAAAAGAAAGTACATGTAATCAGGAGAATCCAAGACGTAGTAAACGTCAAAGAACGTCTACTTCATTTGGATCAGATTTTGTGACTTTCTTATTGGAGAATGAGCCTCAAACATTTAAAGAAGCTATGACTTCTTCGGAATCATTGTTTTGGAAAGAGGCAGTCAATAGTGAAATAGAATCCATATTGAACAACCATACCTGGGAATTGGTTGATCTTCCTCCTGGAAATAAACCTTTGGGTTCTAAATGGATTTTTAAGAGAAAAATCAAAGATGATGGCACTATTGATAAATTCAAGGCAAGGCTCGTAGTCAAAGGGTATAGACAACGAGAAGGTCTAGACTACTTTGATACATACTCTCCAGTTACAAGAATTACGTCCATACGGATGTTAGTAGCATTAGCTGCAGTGTATGGTCTTGAAATTCATCAAATGGATGTTAAGACGGCCTTCTTAAATGGAGAGTTGGAGGAAGAAATTTACATGGAACAACCCGAAGGGTTTGTGGTTCCAGGTAAAGAAAAGAAGGTATGTAGACTTGTTAAGTCTCTTTACGGACTAAAACAAGCACCCAAACAATGGCATGCGAAATTTGACCAAACAATGTTGTCAAATGGTTTTAAGATAAATGAATGTGATAAATGCGTGTACATTAAAAATGTTCCAAATCACATAGTCATTGTTTGCCTATATGTGGATGATATGTTGATAATGAGTAATGACATTGCCAACATAAATGCTACTAAGCGTATGTTCAATAGCAAATTTGATATGAAAGACTTGGGAGTTGCTGATTTAATTTTGGGAATTAAGATCAATAAGACTCCTCAAGGTCTGGCATTGTCACAATCTCATTATATTAAGACAGTACTTGAAAAATTCAAGCACTTGGGCTTTAAAGTTGCAAAGACTCCAATTGACGTGAATCTTGCATTAGCAAAGAACAAAGGCCAAAGCATATCACAATTGGATTATGCTCGTGTATTGGGATGCTTAATGTATATCATGAATTGTACACGACCAGACATAGCTTGTGCTATAAGTAAACTGAGTCGATATACGAGCAATCCAGGCCAATCTCATTGGATGGCAATGAAACGAGTTTTGGGATATTTAGAACATACCCAGAACTTTGAATTGCACTACAGTAATTTCCCTGCGGTGATTGAGGGATACTGTGATGCAAATTGGATCACCGGTTCAACCGATTCTAAGTCCACGAGTGGATATGTTTTCACTATTGGTGGAGGAGCGGTATCTTGGAAGTCGTCCAAACAAACATGTATTGCCCGCTCTACAATGGAGGCTGAATTCATAGCCTTAGATAAAGCCGGTGAAGAAGCTGAATGGCTCCGGAATTTCTTGGAAGACATTCCATTTTGGCCCAAACCGTTGACATCAATATGCATACATTGTGATAGTCAAGCGGCAATTGGAAGGGCTGGGAGCGTCATGTATAACGGTAAATCTCGTCATATACGACGAAGACATAAAACCGTTAGGCAATTACTCTCTAGAGGAATTATCACAATTGACTATGTAAAGTCAAGTGATAATGTGTCGGATCCACTTACAAAAGGCCTAACTAGAGAGGTAGTTGAGAAATCATCAAGGGGAATGGGGCTATGGCCGAGAACAAGTCATTGTGGCGGTAACTCAACCTAGAAGACTGGAGATCCCAAGATCTAGGTTCAAAGAGATCAAACAAAGTCATTAATGACGGTTCAACATTGTCAAATAAAATTTTAGTCCATTCTCGTGATGAGACAATGTTCAGTACCAAGGATAAAGCATTAAAGCTTTTTAATGATTTCTAAATTTGATACGGGGTATATCAAATAGTGTATCTACAGGATGACACGTTTAGGAATCACCTATTTAAGTGTGAAGTGTGAGCCGCTTCAAGGAGAACTTTGTAAGGCCAGTTCTCTACGCACTTATGAACCAGGCGGTGTTCATGGCTGAAACGAACACAACAATGAGAACCAAAGACGGTTAAGGGTTGATTGTGTGACTTATGGTTGTCTAGGTATACACCAAAGATCGACGGTTCAAAGATATCAAATCTACCGATTGACCGAGTATATCCGACATAAGTTTACTACGGAAAGTTCAAAGGGAAACCTACTTATCCAGATGCGATTAATCCTTGCTTGCAAATCACACAGTTTTTCCATGCATACTTCCGTGATATAGCCATTCCCCATTCATGTGGGGGATTGTTGAGGTTTTAATTTAAGATGTAATATTCTTAAAATGAGGGTGAATGGGAAATGGAGGGAAAATGAAATTTTGAGTAAAATTTTAAGTTTCCCCCTCTTAACAATGAGACATTGTCCCATATTGGAAGTGGAAGACATTTTTGGTGGGTATATATATAATTGCTCTTCTTGTAGCTCTTAAAGAGTTAAGAAGAAAGCAAGCCTCGCGCCGTCGTCGTCGTCGCTCGCTCGGCTCGGCTTCGGCTACGGCTACGGCTACGGCTTCGGCTTCGGCTTCGGCTTCGGCTTCGGATTCGGATTTGGATTTGGATTTGGATTTGGTCAAATGATCGATTGATTGATTAATTTTTTTGGACCAAATTTATTTGTTAATAGTAAATATTAACGTAAGATTATCCGTATTTGTAACGGATATTTTCCAATCCGTGTATTTGATCATTGGCAGCCGGATAATGGTCTTCCCACCATGAAGTGCTTGCTCCACCATGAAGTGCTTGCTCCACCATGAATGTAATGCTTGCTCCACCATGAAGGGTGGACGTTTGGCTTGCACTCCCTCTTGCTTGCTATAAATAGGAGCAGCAAATGTTGAAGCGAAACACTCGGAACTCAACTGAAATTACCAAGAACTCAACATACAATTGGCTATACATTGCACTCCTTCCTCTCAGAACTTCCATACGTTCTTCTGAGTATATACTCCTTCGTTCTGCATTGTTTTTAACTTCAAACAAAGCAACTGTAAGTGTGATTTGCTACCGAACTTTGTGTTCGCTGAAACACTGGGGTTTGAAGTACCGCTACACCAGTGTGTTATTCGTTCTATCCTGGGAGGAAATAATCCATTACCTTGGGTACTAGGAGGGGATTAAATTCCTTAAGGAAACACTGTGAATTCAGTGGGCTCGAATTATTTACTGTTTTATTACGTAAATTTATATTTTGCAGAATTAGAATTATTATTTACAAATACAGCTATATTGACGGGAAACAACAATCTTAAGGAATTTAATATTTATTTCTGTACTTGTGTTATTCTTATTATTCTGCAAACTAAAACCTTTGTGGTTTTGTGTACTCCCGTTTTGGAGAGTAAAGCCTTCGTGGCGTTTTGTTGGATATTAAAATCTACGTGATTTTTACTCCAGTTTGAAAACGTGTATTAAACGTTTGTTTGTGTCATTCTTTTACAGAAAAGATGATGACTGAAAACGAAAACCAAGCTGTTCCGATGGCGACTGCCAACGCAACGACAAGCCGAACACCGGCGTTGGCACCGGCAGAAAAACCCGGAAAATTTTCCGGGATTGATTTCAAACGCTGGCAGCAGAAGATGTTCTTCTACTTAACTACGTTATGTTTACAGAAGTTCATCAAGGAAGATGTTCCTGATCTGCCGGATAAAACTCCAGATAATGAACGCTTTCTCGTGATTGAAGCGTGGAAGCATTCTGATTTTTTATGCAAGAATTATATTCTTAGCGGACTGGATGATAATCTGTATAATGTATACAGTAGCATGGAGACATCCAAAGAATTGTGGAATGCGCTTGAAAAGAAATATAAGACTGAAGATGCCGGGATGAAGAAATTCGTTGCCGCAAAATTTCTGGACTACAAAATGATAGATAGCAAGTCTGTTATTACTCAAGTCCAGGAATTGCAAGTGATTATTCATGATCTACTTGCTGAAGGTCTTGTAATCAACGAAGCATTCCAAGTAGCAGCAATGATTGAGAAGTTGCCTCCGTTGTGGAAGGACTTCAAAAATTATTTGAAACACAAACGAAAGGAAATGTCCCTTGAAGATCTCATTGTTCGGTTGAGAATTGAAGAGGACAATAAAGCTGCTGAAAGGAGAGGCCGTGGAAATTCAACAATAATGGGAGCAAATATTGTTGAAGCTAACAAAAAGAGGAAGAAGGCTTCTGGTCCGAAATACAACCCAAGCAAGAAGCGGTTCAGTGGAAACTGCTACAACTGTGGGAAATCCGGACACAAATCTACGGAGTGTCGTGCTCCGAAGAAAGACAAGAAAAGGGGTCAAGCAAACATGGTAGTAAACCATGATGATGTTGATAACTTGTGTGCCATGCTCTCTGAATGTAACTTGGTGGGAAATCCTAAACTGTGGTGGTTTGATTCAGGAGCCACTCGCCATGTTTGTGGAGTTAGAGAGGCTTTTGCTACCTATGCTCTTGCTGAACCCGGAGAGACAGTTTATATGGGAAATGCTTCAACAGCAAAAGTTGAAGGATATGGGAAGGTATTTCTAAAAATGACTTCTGGCAAGGTCATGACTTTGAACAATGTCCTTCATGTTCCCGAAATGAGAAAGAATTTAGTCTCTACTGGACTTCTTGTTAAGCACGGTTTTAAGTGCGTTTTTGTATCCAACAAGGTTGTAATTAGTAAGAATGGAATATTTGTAGGAAAAGGTTACCTCACCGAGGGCCTTTTCAATCTCAATGTAATGGTTGTTGAAAATAATAATAATATTCCAGCTTCTTCTTACTTACTTGAGTCAAATGATTTATGGCATGTGCGTTTGGGTCATGTCAATTATAAAACCTTGCGGAAAATGATTAACTTGGAAGTACTGCCCAAGTTTGAATGCGAAAAATCAAAATGTCAAATATGTGTGGAATGTAAGTATGTTAAACATCCTTATAAGTCAGTTGAAAGGAATTCGAATCCTTTAGACTTAATTCACACAGATATTTGTGACATGAAGTCAATACCATCTCGCGGTGGAAAGAAGTATTTCATAACTTTTATTGACGATGGTACTCGATATTGCTATGTTTACTTACTGAATAGTAAAGATGAAGCAATAGACGCATTCAGGCAATACAAAAATGAAGTTGAAACGCAACTTAACAAGAAAGTAAAAATGATAAGAAGTGATAGGGGTGGTGAATATGAATCTCCTTTTGAAGAAATATGTTTAGAATATGGAATTATTCATCAAACAACAGCCCCTTACACGCCCCAATCTAATGGGATTGCGGAAAGAAAGAATCGCACATTAAAGGAGATGATGAATGCGTTGTTGATAAGTTCTGGTTTGCCACAGAACTTGTGGGGGAAGCCATTCTTACGGCTAATCGAATATTAAATCGAGTGCCCCATAGCAAAACACAATCCATTCCTTATGAACAATGGAAAGGAAGGAAGCCCAACTTGAATTATTTTAAAGTGTGGGGGTGTTTGGCAAAAGTGCAAGTTCCTAAACCCAAAAGGGTAAAGATAGGACCGAAAACCGTTGATTGTGTTTTCATAGGATATGCGACAAATAGTAAAGCATATCGATTTCTGGTTCATAAATCAGAAAATCCCGAGATTCATAATAATACGGTTATAGAATCAGATAATGCTGAGTTTTTTGAAAATATATATCCGTATAAAAAGGAATGTGAGTCGTTTGGTAAAGGATCTAAACGACCTCGGGAAGAAACAAAAGAAAGTACATGTAATCAGGAGAATCCAAGACGTAGTAAACGTCAAAGAACGTCTACTTCATTTGGATCAGATTTTGTGACTTTCTTATTGGAGAATGAGCCTCAAACATTTAAAGAAGCTATGACTTCTTCGGAATCATTGTTTTGGAAAGAGGCAGTCAATAGTGAAATAGAATCCATATTGAACAACCATACCTGGGAATTGGTTGATCTTCCTCCTGGAAATAAACCTTTGGGTTCTAAATGGATTTTTAAGAGAAAAATCAAAGATGATGGCACTATTGATAAATTCAAGGCAAGGCTCGTAGTCAAAGGGTATAGACAACGAGAAGGTCTAGACTACTTTGATACATACTCTCCAGTTACAAGAATTACGTCCATACGGATGTTAGTAGCATTAGCTGCAGTGTATGGTCTTGAAATTCATCAAATGGATGTTAAGACGGCCTTCTTAAATGGAGAGTTGGAGGAAGAAATTTACATGGAACAACCCGAAGGGTTTGTGGTTCCAGGTAAAGAAAAGAAGGTATGTAGACTTGTTAAGTCTCTTTACGGACTAAAACAAGCACCCAAACAATGGCATGCGAAATTTGACCAAACAATGTTGTCAAATGGTTTTAAGATAAATGAATGTGATAAATGCGTGTACATTAAAAATGTTCCAAATCACATAGTCATTGTTTGCCTATATGTGGATGATATGTTGATAATGAGTAATGACATTGCCAACATAAATGCTACTAAGCGTATGTTCAATAGCAAATTTGATATGAAAGACTTGGGAGTTGCTGATTTAATTTTGGGAATTAAGATCAATAAGACTCCTCAAGGTCTGGCATTGTCACAATCTCATTATATTAAGACAGTACTTGAAAAATTCAAGCACTTGGGCTTTAAAGTTGCAAAGACTCCAATTGACGTGAATCTTGCATTAGCAAAGAACAAAGGCCAAAGCATATCACAATTGGATTATGCTCGTGTATTGGGATGCTTAATGTATATCATGAATTGTACACGACCAGACATAGCTTGTGCTATAAGTAAACTGAGTCGATATACGAGCAATCCAGGCCAATCTCATTGGATGGCAATGAAACGAGTTTTGGGATATTTAGAACATACCCAGAACTTTGAATTGCACTACAGTAATTTCCCTGCGGTGATTGAGGGATACTGTGATGCAAATTGGATCACCGGTTCAACCGATTCTAAGTCCACGAGTGGATATGTTTTCACTATTGGTGGAGGAGCGGTATCTTGGAAGTCGTCCAAACAAACATGTATTGCCCGCTCTACAATGGAGGCTGAATTCATAGCCTTAGATAAAGCCGGTGAAGAAGCTGAATGGCTCCGGAATTTCTTGGAAGACATTCCATTTTGGCCCAAACCGTTGACATCAATATGCATACATTGTGATAGTCAAGCGGCAATTGGAAGGGCTGGGAGCGTCATGTATAACGGTAAATCTCGTCATATACGACGAAGACATAAAACCGTTAGGCAATTACTCTCTAGAGGAATTATCACAATTGACTATGTAAAGTCAAGTGATAATGTGTCGGATCCACTTACAAAAGGCCTAACTAGAGAGGTAGTTGAGAAATCATCAAGGGGAATGGGGCTATGGCCGAGAACAAGTCATTGTGGCGGTAACTCAACCTAGAAGACTGGAGATCCCAAGATCTAGGTTCAAAGAGATCAAACAAAGTCATTAATGACGGTTCAACATTGTCAAATAAAATTTTAGTCCATTCTCGTGATGAGACAATGTTCAGTACCAAGGATAAAGCATTAAAGCTTTTTAATGATTTCTAAATTTGATACGGGGTATATCAAATAGTGTATCTACAGGATGACACGTTTAGGAATCACCTATTTAAGTGTGAAGTGTGAGCCGCTTCAAGGAGAACTTTGTAAGGCCAGTTCTCTACGCACTTATGAACCAGGCGGTGTTCATGGCTGAAACGAACACAACAATGAGAACCAAAGACGGTTAAGGGTTGATTGTGTGACTTATGGTTGTCTAGGTATACACCAAAGATCGACGGTTCAAAGATATCAAATCTACCGATTGACCGAGTATATCCGACATAAGTTTACTACGGAAAGTTCAAAGGGAAACCTACTTATCCAGATGCGATTAATCCTTGCTTGCAAATCACACAGTTTTTCCATGCATACTTCCGTGATATAGCCATTCCCCATTCATGTGGGGGATTGTTGAGGTTTTAATTTAAGATGTAATATTCTTAAAATGAGGGTGAATGGGAAATGGAGGGAAAATGAAATTTTGAGTAAAATTTTAAGTTTCCCCTCTTAACAATGAGACATTGTCCCATATTGGAAGTGGAAGACATTTTTGGTGGGTATATATATAATTGCTCTTCTTGTAGCTCTTAAAGAGTTAAGAAGAAAGCAAGCCTCGCGCCGTCGTCGTCGTCGCTCGCTCGGCTCGGCTTCGGCTACGGCTACGGCTACGGCTTCGGCTTCGGCTTCGGATTCGGATTTGGATTTGGATTTGGATTTGGTCAAATGATCGATTGATTGATTAATTTTTTTGGACCAAATTTATTTGTTAATAGTAAATATTAACGTAAGATTATCCGTATTTGTAACGGATATTTTCCAATCCGTGTATTTGATCATTGGCAGCCGGATAATGGTCTTCCCACCATGAAGTGCTTGCTCCACCATGAAGTGCTTGCTCCACCATGAATGTAATGCTTGCTCCACCATGAAGGGTGGACGTTTGGCTTGCACTCCCTCTTGCTTGCTATAAATAGGAGCAGCAAATGTTGAAGCGAAACACTCGGAACTCAACTGAAATTACCAAGAACTCAACATACAATTGGCTATACATTGCACTCCTTCCTCTCAGAACTTCCATACGTTCTTCTGAGTATATACTCCTTCGTTCTGCATTGTTTTTAACTTCAAACAAAGCAACTGTAAGTGTGATTTGCTACCGAACTTTGTGTTCGCTGAAACACTGGGGTTTGAAGTACCGCTACACCAGTGTGTTATTCGTTCTATCCTGGGAGGAAATAATCCATTACCTTGGGTACTAGGAGGGGATTAAATTCCTTAAGGAAACACTGTGAATTCAGTGGGCTCGAATTATTTACTGTTTTATTACGTAAATTTATATTTTGCAGAATTAGAATTATTATTTACAAATACAGCTATATTGACGGGAAACAACAATCTTAAGGAATTTAATATTTATTTCTGTACTTGTGTTATTCTTATTATTCTGCAAACTAAAACCTTTGTGGTTTTGTGTACTCCCGTTTTGGAGAGTAAAGCCTTCGTGGCGTTTTGTTGGATATTAAAATCTACGTGATTTTTACTCCAGTTTGAAAACGTGTATTAAACGTTTGTTTGTGTCATTCTTTTACAGAAAAGATGATGACTGAAAACGAAAACCAAGCTGTTCCGATGGCGACTGCCAACGCAACGACAAGCCGAACACCGGCGTTGGCACCGGCAGAAAAACCCGGAAAATTTTCCGGGATTGATTTCAAACGCTGGCAGCAGAAGATGTTCTTCTACTTAACTACGTTATGTTTACAGAAGTTCATCAAGGAAGATGTTCCTGATCTGCCGGATAAAACTCCAGATAATGAACGCTTTCTCGTGATTGAAGCGTGGAAGCATTCTGATTTTTTATGCAAGAATTATATTCTTAGCGGACTGGATGATAATCTGTATAATGTATACAGTAGCATGGAGACATCCAAAGAATTGTGGAATGCGCTTGAAAAGAAATATAAGACTGAAGATGCCGGGATGAAGAAATTCGTTGCCGCAAAATTTCTGGACTACAAAATGATAGATAGCAAGTCTGTTATTACTCAAGTCCAGGAATTGCAAGTGATTATTCATGATCTACTTGCTGAAGGTCTTGTAATCAACGAAGCATTCCAAGTAGCAGCAATGATTGAGAAGTTGCCTCCGTTGTGGAAGGACTTCAAAAATTATTTGAAACACAAACGAAAGGAAATGTCCCTTGAAGATCTCATTGTTCGGTTGAGAATTGAAGAGGACAATAAAGCTGCTGAAAGGAGAGGCCGTGGAAATTCAACAATAATGGGAGCAAATATTGTTGAAGCTAACAAAAAGAGGAAGAAGGCTTCTGGTCCGAAATACAACCCAAGCAAGAAGCGGTTCAGTGGAAACTGCTACAACTGTGGGAAATCCGGACACAAATCTACGGAGTGTCGTGCTCCGAAGAAAGACAAGAAAAGGGGTCAAGCAAACATGGTAGTAAACCATGATGATGTTGATAACTTGTGTGCCATGCTCTCTGAATGTAACTTGGTGGGAAATCCTAAACTGTGGTGGTTTGATTCAGGAGCCACTCGCCATGTTTGTGGAGTTAGAGAGGCTTTTGCTACCTATGCTCTTGCTGAACCCGGAGAGACAGTTTATATGGGAAATGCTTCAACAGCAAAAGTTGAAGGATATGGGAAGGTATTTCTAAAAATGACTTCTGGCAAGGTCATGACTTTGAACAATGTCCTTCATGTTCCCGAAATGAGAAAGAATTTAGTCTCTACTGGACTTCTTGTTAAGCACGGTTTTAAGTGCGTTTTTGTATCCAACAAGGTTGTAATTAGTAAGAATGGAATATTTGTAGGAAAAGGTTACCTCACCGAGGGCCTTTTCAATCTCAATGTAATGGTTGTTGAAAATAATAATAATATTCCAGCTTCTTCTTACTTACTTGAGTCAAATGATTTATGGCATGTGCGTTTGGGTCATGTCAATTATAAAACCTTGCGGAAAATGATTAACTTGGAAGTACTGCCCAAGTTTGAATGCGAAAAATCAAAATGTCAAATATGTGTGGAATGTAAGTATGTTAAACATCCTTATAAGTCAGTTGAAAGGAATTCGAATCCTTTAGACTTAATTCACACAGATATTTGTGACATGAAGTCAATACCATCTCGCGGTGGAAAGAAGTATTTCATAACTTTTATTGACGATGGTACTCGATATTGCTATGTTTACTTACTGAATAGTAAAGATGAAGCAATAGACGCATTCAGGCAATACAAAAATGAAGTTGAAACGCAACTTAACAAGAAAGTAAAAATGATAAGAAGTGATAGGGGTGGTGAATATGAATCTCCTTTTGAAGAAATATGTTTAGAATATGGAATTATTCATCAAACAACAGCCCTTACACGCCCCAATCTAATGGGATTGCGGAAAGAAAGAATCGCACATTAAAGGAGATGATGAATGCGTTGTTGATAAGTTCTGGTTTGCCACAGAACTTGTGGGGGGAAGCCATTCTTACGGCTAATCGAATATTAAATCGAGTGCCCCATAGCAAAACACAATCCATTCCTTATGAACAATGGAAAGGAAGGAAGCCCAACTTGAATTATTTTAAAGTGTGGGGGTGTTTGGCAAAAGTGCAAGTTCCTAAACCCAAAAGGGTAAAGATAGGACCGAAAACCGTTGATTGTGTTTTCATAGGATATGCGACAAATAGTAAAGCATATCGATTTCTGGTTCATAAATCAGAAAATCCCGAGATTCATAATAATACGGTTATAGAATCAGATAATGCTGAGTTTTTTGAAAATATATATCCGTATAAAAAGGAATGTGAGTCGTTTGGTAAAGGATCTAAACGACCTCGGGAAGAAACAAAAGAAAGTACATGTAATCAGGAGAATCCAAGACGTAGTAAACGTCAAAGAACGTCTACTTCATTTGGATCAGATTTTGTGACTTTCTTATTGGAGAATGAGCCTCAAACATTTAAAGAAGCTATGACTTCTTCGGAATCATTGTTTTGGAAAGAGGCAGTCAATAGTGAAATAGAATCCATATTGAACAACCATACCTGGGAATTGGTTGATCTTCCTCCTGGAAATAAACCTTTGGGTTCTAAATGGATTTTTAAGAGAAAAATCAAAGATGATGGCACTATTGATAAATTCAAGGCAAGGCTCGTAGTCAAAGGGTATAGACAACGAGAAGGTCTAGACTACTTTGATACATACTCTCCAGTTACAAGAATTACGTCCATACGGATGTTAGTAGCATTAGCTGCAGTGTATGGTCTTGAAATTCATCAAATGGATGTTAAGACGGCCTTCTTAAATGGAGAGTTGGAGGAAGAAATTTACATGGAACAACCCGAAGGGTTTGTGGTTCCAGGTAAAGAAAAGAAGGTATGTAGACTTGTTAAGTCTCTTTACGGACTAAAACAAGCACCCAAACAATGGCATGCGAAATTTGACCAAACAATGTTGTCAAATGGTTTTAAGATAAATGAATGTGATAAATGCGTGTACATTAAAAATGTTCCAAATCACATAGTCATTGTTTGCCTATATGTGGATGATATGTTGATAATGAGTAATGACATTGCCAACATAAATGCTACTAAGCGTATGTTCAATAGCAAATTTGATATGAAAGACTTGGGAGTTGCTGATTTAATTTTGGGAATTAAGATCAATAAGACTCCTCAAGGTCTGGCATTGTCACAATCTCATTATATTAAGACAGTACTTGAAAAATTCAAGCACTTGGGCTTTAAAGTTGCAAAGACTCCAATTGACGTGAATCTTGCATTAGCAAAGAACAAAGGCCAAAGCATATCACAATTGGATTATGCTCGTGTATTGGGATGCTTAATGTATATCATGAATTGTACACGACCAGACATAGCTTGTGCTATAAGTAAACTGAGTCGATATACGAGCAATCCAGGCCAATCTCATTGGATGGCAATGAAACGAGTTTTGGGATATTTAGAACATACCCAGAACTTTGAATTGCACTACAGTAATTTCCCTGCGGTGATTGAGGGATACTGTGATGCAAATTGGATCACCGGTTCAACCGATTCTAAGTCCACGAGTGGATATGTTTTCACTATTGGTGGAGGAGCGGTATCTTGGAAGTCGTCCAAACAAACATGTATTGCCCGCTCTACAATGGAGGCTGAATTCATAGCCTTAGATAAAGCCGGTGAAGAAGCTGAATGGCTCCGGAATTTCTTGGAAGACATTCCATTTTGGCCCAAACCGTTGACATCAATATGCATACATTGTGATAGTCAAGCGGCAATTGGAAGGGCTGGGAGCGTCATGTATAACGGTAAATCTCGTCATATACGACGAAGACATAAAACCGTTAGGCAATTACTCTCTAGAGGAATTATCACAATTGACTATGTAAAGTCAAGTGATAATGTGTCGGATCCACTTACAAAAGGCCTAACTAGAGAGGTAGTTGAGAAATCATCAAGGGGAATGGGGCTATGGCCGAGAACAAGTCATTGTGGCGGTAACTCAACCTAGAAGACTGGAGATCCCAAGATCTAGGTTCAAAGAGATCAAACAAAGTCATTAATGACGGTTCAACATTGTCAAATAAAATTTTAGTCCATTCTCGTGATGAGACAATGTTCAGTACCAAGGATAAAGCATTAAAGCTTTTTAATGATTTCTAAATTTGATACGGGGTATATCAAATAGTGTATCTACAGGATGACACGTTTAGGAATCACCTATTTAAGTGTGAAGTGTGAGCCGCTTCAAGGAGAACTTTGTAAGGCCAGTTCTCTACGCACTTATGAACCAGGCGGTGTTCATGGCTGAAACGAACACAACAATGAGAACCAAAGACGGTTAAGGGTTGATTGTGTGACTTATGGTTGTCTAGGTATACACCAAAGATCGACGGTTCAAAGATATCAAATCTACCGATTGACCGAGTATATCCGACATAAGTTTACTACGGAAAGTTCAAAGGGAAACCTACTTATCCAGATGCGATTAATCCTTGCTTGCAAATCACACAGTTTTTCCATGCATACTTCCGTGATATAGCCATTCCCCATTCATGTGGGGGATTGTTGAGGTTTTAATTTAAGATGTAATATTCTTAAAATGAGGGTGAATGGGAAATGGAGGGAAAATGAAATTTTGAGTAAAATTTTAAGTTTCCCCTCTTAACAATGAGACATTGTCCCATATTGGAAGTGGAAGACATTTTTGGTGGGTATATATATAATTGCTCTTCTTGTAGCTCTTAAAGAGTTAAGAAGAAAGCAAGCCTCGCGCCGTCGTCGTCGTCGCTCGCTCGGCTCGGCTTCGGCTACGGCTACGGCTACGGCTTCGGCTTCGGCTTCGGCTTCGGCTTCGGCTTTGGATTTGGATTTGGATTTGGTCAAATGATCGATTGATTGATTAATTTTTTTGGACCAAATTTATTTGTTAATAGTAAATATTAACGTAAGATTATCCGTATTTGTAACGGATATTTTCCAATCCGTGTATTTGATCATTGGCAGCCGGATAATGGTCTTCCCACCATGAAGTGCTTGCTCCACCATGAAGTGCTTGCTCCACCATGAATGTAATGCTTGCTCCACCATGAAGGGTGGACGTTTGGCTTGCACTCCCTCTTGCTTGCTATAAATAGGAGCAGCAAATGTTGAAGCGAAACACTCGGAACTCAACTGAAATTACCAAGAACTCAACATACAATTGGCTATACATTGCACTCCTTCCTCTCAGAACTTCCATACGTTCTTCTGAGTATATACTCCTTCGTTCTGCATTGTTTTTAACTTCAAACAAAGCAACTGTAAGTGTGATTTGCTACCGAACTTTGTGTTCGCTGAAACACTGGGGTTTGAAGTACCGCTACACCAGTGTGTTATTCGTTCTATCCTGGGAGGAAATAATCCATTACCTTGGGTACTAGGAGGGGATTAAATTCCTTAAGGAAACACTGTGAATTCAGTGGGCTCGAATTATTTACTGTTTTATTACGTAAATTTATATTTTGCAGAATTAGAATTATTATTTACAAATACAGCTATATTGACGGGAAACAACAATCTTAAGGAATTTAATATTTATTTCTGTACTTGTGTTATTCTTATTATTCTGCAAACTAAAACCTTTGTGGTTTTGTGTACTCCCGTTTTGGAGAGTAAAGCCTTCGTGGCGTTTTGTTGGATATTAAAATCTACGTGATTTTTACTCCAGTTTGAAAACGTGTATTAAACGTTTGTTTGTGTCATTCTTTTACAGAAAAGATGATGACTGAAAACGAAAACCAAGCTGTTCCGATGGCGACTGCCAACGCAACGACAAGCCGAACACCGGCGTTGGCACCGGCAGAAAAACCCGGAAAATTTTCCGGGATTGATTTCAAACGCTGGCAGCAGAAGATGTTCTTCTACTTAACTACGTTATGTTTACAGAAGTTCATCAAGGAAGATGTTCCTGATCTGCCGGATAAAACTCCAGATAATGAACGCTTTCTCGTGATTGAAGCGTGGAAGCATTCTGATTTTTTATGCAAGAATTATATTCTTAGCGGACTGGATGATAATCTGTATAATGTATACAGTAGCATGGAGACATCCAAAGAATTGTGGAATGCGCTTGAAAAGAAATATAAGACTGAAGATGCCGGGATGAAGAAATTCGTTGCCGCAAAATTTCTGGACTACAAAATGATAGATAGCAAGTCTGTTATTACTCAAGTCCAGGAATTGCAAGTGATTATTCATGATCTACTTGCTGAAGGTCTTGTAATCAACGAAGCATTCCAAGTAGCAGCAATGATTGAGAAGTTGCCTCCGTTGTGGAAGGACTTCAAAAATTATTTGAAACACAAACGAAAGGAAATGTCCCTTGAAGATCTCATTGTTCGGTTGAGAATTGAAGAGGACAATAAAGCTGCTGAAAGGAGAGGCCGTGGAAATTCAACAATAATGGGAGCAAATATTGTTGAAGCTAACAAAAAGAGGAAGAAGGCTTCTGGTCCGAAATACAACCCAAGCAAGAAGCGGTTCAGTGGAAACTGCTACAACTGTGGGAAATCCGGACACAAATCTACGGAGTGTCGTGCTCCGAAGAAAGACAAGAAAAGGGGTCAAGCAAACATGGTAGTAAACCATGATGATGTTGATAACTTGTGTGCCATGCTCTCTGAATGTAACTTGGTGGGAAATCCTAAACTGTGGTGGTTTGATTCAGGAGCCACTCGCCATGTTTGTGGAGTTAGAGAGGCTTTTGCTACCTATGCTCTTGCTGAACCCGGAGAGACAGTTTATATGGGAAATGCTTCAACAGCAAAAGTTGAAGGATATGGGAAGGTATTTCTAAAAATGACTTCTGGCAAGGTCATGACTTTGAACAATGTCCTTCATGTTCCCGAAATGAGAAAGAATTTAGTCTCTACTGGACTTCTTGTTAAGCACGGTTTTAAGTGCGTTTTTGTATCCAACAAGGTTGTAATTAGTAAGAATGGAATATTTGTAGGAAAAGGTTACCTCACCGAGGGCCTTTTCAATCTCAATGTAATGGTTGTTGAAAATAATAATAATATTCCAGCTTCTTCTTACTTACTTGAGTCAAATGATTTATGGCATGTGCGTTTGGGTCATGTCAATTATAAAACCTTGCGGAAAATGATTAACTTGGAAGTACTGCCCAAGTTTGAATGCGAAAAATCAAAATGTCAAATATGTGTGGAATGTAAGTATGTTAAACATCCTTATAAGTCAGTTGAAAGGAATTCGAATCCTTTAGACTTAATTCACACAGATATTTGTGACATGAAGTCAATACCATCTCGCGGTGGAAAGAAGTATTTCATAACTTTTATTGACGATGGTACTCGATATTGCTATGTTTACTTACTGAATAGTAAAGATGAAGCAATAGACGCATTCAGGCAATACAAAAATGAAGTTGAAACGCAACTTAACAAGAAAGTAAAAATGATAAGAAGTGATAGGGGTGGTGAATATGAATCTCCTTTTGAAGAAATATGTTTAGAATATGGAATTATTCATCAAACAACAGCCCCTTACACGCCCCAATCTAATGGGATTGCGGAAAGAAAGAATCGCACATTAAAGGAGATGATGAATGCGTTGTTGATAAGTTCTGGTTTGCCACAGAACTTGTGGGGGGAAGCCATTCTTACGGCTAATCGAATATTAAATCGAGTGCCCCATAGCAAAACACAATCCATTCCTTATGAACAATGGAAAGGAAGGAAGCCCAACTTGAATTATTTTAAAGTGTGGGGGTGTTTGGCAAAAGTGCAAGTTCCTAAACCCAAAAGGGTAAAGATAGGACCGAAAACCGTTGATTGTGTTTTCATAGGATATGCGACAAATAGTAAAGCATATCGATTTCTGGTTCATAAATCAGAAAATCCCGAGATTCATAATAATACGGTTATAGAATCAGATAATGCTGAGTTTTTTGAAAATATATATCCGTATAAAAAGGAATGTGAGTCGTTTGGTAAAGGATCTAAACGACCTCGGGAAGAAACAAAAGAAAGTACATGTAATCAGGAGAATCCAAGACGTAGTAAACGTCAAAGAACGTCTACTTCATTTGGATCAGATTTTGTGACTTTCTTATTGGAGAATGAGCCTCAAACATTTAAAGAAGCTATGACTTCTTCGGAATCATTGTTTTGGAAAGAGGCAGTCAATAGTGAAATAGAATCCATATTGAACAACCATACCTGGGAATTGGTTGATCTTCCTCCTGGAAATAAACCTTTGGGTTCTAAATGGATTTTTAAGAGAAAAATCAAAGATGATGGCACTATTGATAAATTCAAGGCAAGGCTCGTAGTCAAAGGGTATAGACAACGAGAAGGTCTAGACTACTTTGATACATACTCTCCAGTTACAAGAATTACGTCCATACGGATGTTAGTAGCATTAGCTGCAGTGTATGGTCTTGAAATTCATCAAATGGATGTTAAGACGGCCTTCTTAAATGGAGAGTTGGAGGAAGAAATTTACATGGAACAACCCGAAGGGTTTGTGGTTCCAGGTAAAGAAAAGAAGGTATGTAGACTTGTTAAGTCTCTTTACGGACTAAAACAAGCACCCAAACAATGGCATGCGAAATTTGACCAAACAATGTTGTCAAATGGTTTTAAGATAAATGAATGTGATAAATGCGTGTACATTAAAAATGTTCCAAATCACATAGTCATTGTTTGCCTATATGTGGATGATATGTTGATAATGAGTAATGACATTGCCAACATAAATGCTACTAAGCGTATGTTCAATAGCAAATTTGATATGAAAGACTTGGGAGTTGCTGATTTAATTTTGGGAATTAAGATCAATAAGACTCCTCAAGGTCTGGCATTGTCACAATCTCATTATATTAAGACAGTACTTGAAAAATTCAAGCACTTGGGCTTTAAAGTTGCAAAGACTCCAATTGACGTGAATCTTGCATTAGCAAAGAACAAAGGCCAAAGCATATCACAATTGGATTATGCTCGTGTATTGGGATGCTTAATGTATATCATGAATTGTACACGACCAGACATAGCTTGTGCTATAAGTAAACTGAGTCGATATACGAGCAATCCAGGCCAATCTCATTGGATGGCAATGAAACGAGTTTTGGGATATTTAGAACATACCCAGAACTTTGAATTGCACTACAGTAATTTCCCTGCGGTGATTGAGGGATACTGTGATGCAAATTGGATCACCGGTTCAACCGATTCTAAGTCCACGAGTGGATATGTTTTCACTATTGGTGGAGGAGCGGTATCTTGGAAGTCGTCCAAACAAACATGTATTGCCCGCTCTACAATGGAGGCTGAATTCATAGCCTTAGATAAAGCCGGTGAAGAAGCTGAATGGCTCCGGAATTTCTTGGAAGACATTCCATTTTGGCCCAAACCGTTGACATCAATATGCATACATTGTGATAGTCAAGCGGCAATTGGAAGGGCTGGGAGCGTCATGTATAACGGTAAATCTCGTCATATACGACGAAGACATAAAACCGTTAGGCAATTACTCTCTAGAGGAATTATCACAATTGACTATGTAAAGTCAAGTGATAATGTGTCGGATCCACTTACAAAAGGCCTAACTAGAGAGGTAGTTGAGAAATCATCAAGGGGAATGGGGCTATGGCCGAGAACAAGTCATTGTGGCGGTAACTCAACCTAGAAGACTGGAGATCCCAAGATCTAGGTTCAAAGAGATCAAACAAAGTCATTAATGACGGTTCAACATTGTCAAATAAAATTTTAGTCCATTCTCGTGATGAGACAATGTTCAGTACCAAGGATAAAGCATTAAAGCTTTTTAATGATTTCTAAATTTGATACGGGGTATATCAAATAGTGTATCTACAGGATGACACGTTTAGGAATCACCTATTTAAGTGTGAAGTGTGAGCCGCTTCAAGGAGAACTTTGTAAGGCCAGTTCTCTACGCACTTATGAACCAGGCGGTGTTCATGGCTGAAACGAACACAACAATGAGAACCAAAGACGGTTAAGGGTTGATTGTGTGACTTATGGTTGTCTAGGTATACACCAAAGATCGACGGTTCAAAGATATCAAATCTACCGATTGACCGAGTATATCCGACATAAGTTTACTACGGAAAGTTCAAAGGGAAACCTACTTATCCAGATGCGATTAATCCTTGCTTGCAAATCACACAGTTTTTCCATGCATACTTCCGTGATATAGCCATTCCCCATTCATGTGGGGGATTGTTGAGGTTTTAATTTAAGATGTAATATTCTTAAAATGAGGGTGAATGGGAAATGGAGGGAAAATGAAATTTTGAGTAAAATTTTAAGTTTCCCCCTCTTAACAATGAGACATTGTCCCATATTGGAAGTGGAAGACATTTTTGGTGGGTATATATATAATTGCTCTTCTTGTAGCTCTTAAAGAGTTAAGAAGAAAGCAAGCCTCGCGCCGTCGTCGTCGTCGCTCGCTCGGCTCGGCTTCGGCTACGGCTACGGCTACGGCTTCGGCTTCGGCTTCGGCTTCGGCTTCGGATTCGGATTTGGATTTGGATTTGGATTTGGTCAAATGATCGATTGATTGATTAATTTTTTTGGACCAAATTTATTTGTTAATAGTAAATATTAACGTAAGATTATCCGTATTTGTAACGGATATTTTCCAATCCGTGTATTTGATCATTGGCAGCCGGATAATGGTCTTCCCACCATGAAGTGCTTGCTCCACCATGAAGTGCTTGCTCCACCATGAATGTAATGCTTGCTCCACCATGAAGGGTGGACGTTTGGCTTGCACTCCCTCTTGCTTGCTATAAATAGGAGCAGCAAATGTTGAAGCGAAACACTCGGAACTCAACTGAAATTACCAAGAACTCAACATACAATTGGCTATACATTGCACTCCTTCCTCTCAGAACTTCCATACGTTCTTCTGAGTATATACTCCTTCGTTCTGCATTGTTTTTAACTTCAAACAAAGCAACTGTAAGTGTGATTTGCTACCGAACTTTGTGTTCGCTGAAACACTGGGGTTTGAAGTACCGCTACACCAGTGTGTTATTCGTTCTATCCTGGGAGGAAATAATCCATTACCTTGGGTACTAGGAGGGGATTAAATTCCTTAAGGAAACACTGTGAATTCAGTGGGCTCGAATTATTTACTGTTTTATTACGTAAATTTATATTTTGCAGAATTAGAATTATTATTTACAAATACAGCTATATTGACGGGAAACAACAATCTTAAGGAATTTAATATTTATTTCTGTATTTGTAGTATTCTAATTATTCTGCAAACTAAAACCTTTGTGGTTTGTGTACTCCCGTTTTGGAGAGTTAAGCCTTCGTGGCGTTTTGTTGGATATTAAAATCTACGTGATTTTTACTCCAGTTTGAAAACGTGTATTAAACGTTTGTTTGTGTCATTCTTTTCTGAAAAAGATGATGACTGAAAACGAAAACCAAGCTGTTCCGATGGCGACTGCCAACGCAACGACAAGCCGAACACCGGCGTTGGCACCGGCAGAAAAACCCGGAAAATTTTCCGGGATTGATTTCAAACGCTGGCAGCAGAAGATGTTCTTCTACTTAACTACGTTATGTCTACAGAAGTTCATCAAGGAAGATGTTCCTGATCTGCCGGATAAAACTCCAGATAATGAACGCTTTCTCGTGATTGAATAGTAGGGGCCTCAAAGCCTTACCAATCTTTATGCTTCTCTAATTCTTTTTATCTTTTTTTTCTTTTCTAATTTAAAAATCTTCCTCAAGAATTATACATTTTTCACAGCTTTGTCTGAATAAATGTGCTGATACTGTTGGTTCTGTTTTGTACTTTAGGTAGCAGAAGTTTTTATTTGAAGCAAAGATTATTCAAAAAATGAAACTTTTGGTGCTCTCCACACTTGAGTGGAAAGTGAATCCAGTTACACCACTGTCATTCATAGACTATATCATGAGGAGATTTGGATTCAGTACAAACCTACATGTGGAGTTTCTGAGGAGGTGTGAACGCCTCATTCTTGGCATTATCACTGGTGAGAAATCTACCTGCTTAAGATTTTATTAGACCGTCGTTTCGGACATATAGGAAGTGAACATTGTTCAAGACTTTGATTAGCATTTGTTAATTATAATACCTCCATGAATTAATGAATGCAGATTCTAGGCTTGTGTATTATCCTCCATCTGTTATTGCTACTACAGTAATGCTTTTTGTGATCATTGAGGTTAAGCCTTAATGCAATGGAATACAAGAATCAGCTTATGGGTGTTCTTAAAGTCACAAAGGTCTGAACTTATGTTAATCCATATTACTTATTCTGTAATTCCTTTTTATTTATATTTTTGGTCTTTACATTCCCTCTTTAGCTTAGGGTCTATCAGAAAACAATCTCCGCTCTTCCAGGGTAGCTGCATACATCTTACCCTCTACAGACTCTACTTGTGAGAATTTACTGGATTTGTTGTTATTGGTGGTGGTTTTGACATACCCATTACAAAGATCAATTAATAGCATTAATTATAAGGGTTATTTAACTAATATCTTTTATCTCCGCTTGAACTTTTTCTGAAGATTTGCAAGACTATGCAGAACATTTTATAGAACATTCTATTTAAGTGAGGGTAGATTTGAGAAAAAACAACTAATGCCTTCTTAGTTTGCTAAAGTGACAATTATTTTAGACCAAATTTGTTTGTCTAAAGCTGCAAATAAAAATGCCTGAAGGAAGTAGTATCTATATCCTGATAATTATTTTTCTTATGAATCTAAGCTATATGTACAAACAATGAAAAGATTCTTACACTATTGATGCAATTTAACTTGTGATAGCATATTGGTAACATTTTCCTCGGGTTATTAATGATTTAATATAGAGAACTACATGTAATTGCCGCATATACAATCTGATTATGTAAATATTTTTTATTCCGTCTATGCATAGATTAAGCTCTTATCTGGTTAGTGTGTAACATAAGTTCTTGATCTTAAAACAGGACAGCCTTAATGAATGCCATAATCTAATCTTAGAGCTAATGAATGTTCCTGGATACGAGCTAATTTGCCAAAGCCACAAGCGAAAATGTCAATCTTTACTGAGTATTTCGAGTGGCGTTATATAACGACCTAAATTTTCCTCCGTAGGATATCGTGACGGCACCTAGTCTCTAAGACTAGGTAAGTCTAACACTTACTGAATTAAAGACAGAATTTAACCAGAACAACTACGTACGAAGCATGAAACTTAAATTTCTATAGTAAAACCAATGATCTTAAGTGCAATATAATACCCCAGAACCGGTAGTACAAGTTATAAGCTCTACTGAGTTTGTTAGAAAATTCCTAAATATAACTGTTCGGAATAGAATTAAACAGTACAAGTACAATATCAGAAGGTGACTCCGAGGCCTACGAACGCGACGACAAATTTACCTGGAGTCTCCACAACAATGCTCGACCAGCTAGCTAATAATCAACAATATCCGAGGCACCTGAATCTGCACAAAAATATGCAGAAGTGTAGTATGAGTACACTATAGCGGTACCAATAAGTATCAAGATTAACCTCGGTGGAGTAGTAACGAGGAATAGTCAAGACACCCACTGGACTAAACAACTTGAACAAGTATAAATGTGGAACTAACAAGGAACAATATCAATATAAAGCTAGGCATGATGACAATAATAATACAATGCTTGTAATAAGGACTAAAAACAACAGTTAGCAACGAGACACAACAGGTAATAACACTATAGAGTAAGTTGTACACAGTTCAAATTCGGTGAAACCAAATAAAGGAAAAACAAGTGACAACTCAATAGAAACAACCGCTTTCATACCATGTTTATCCAAGAATTTTCACGAGGTACCAAACCTCAAAATCACAAATCACGGGTCTCAATTCATGAACCCTAATCACTTGGCATCTTGTGCCCACATTACAATTCATAACAGCACGGACGACTCACCGTGCCAAGGGAGTGACAATATCTAATATCTGCACGGACCACTCACGTGCCAATAAATATATTGATTCATGACTGCACGGACAACTCACATGCCAACAGGATAACTCTCACACATAAGGCAAGTACAGGGGAGTACATGTAAATGGTCAAAATATCAGGATTCATCTTCTTAGACCGATATGGTGATTTATTTACGTGTATGCTTGTACAAGTGTTCTACCACATTTCAAGTCAACAAGTAAGAATAGAGACAATGAATGGCACATAAGAAACGATCACCACAAAATGTACAGTGTAATAAAGACAGTAATGAAATTGAAACAACGAATAGTACAACAAGATTAGCTACACAGAACTAAGCAAATAGTGCAACACGGAGAGAGATAATTAATAGTATGCTAAGGAAAACAACAATCGAAGACAAGTGCCAAAAGAATGAGGAAATATCAATAAGAGCCATTACCGAGGTACCGCCTCGTAGTCTCAAATCACAAAATGAATCACGATCTTTCCTTATATCACCGAAGGAGCCTTTACATTTAGTTTTGAAAATCACTTTTTGCAAATTAGCACCCCATGTTTTAGCCACCTTATCACACCAAATGACTTCTAGTAGTTCCTCTACTAGCCACACGTATCAAGCCCACCTTATATCACCGCTAGGGGTGTTCATGATCCGGTTTGGATCGGTTATTTCCTAAAAAGAACTCAAACCCAGTGAGTTGGTTTTTCAAATATTGGAACCAAACCAAACCAATTAAGTCGGATTTTTATTGATTCGGTTTTTGTTGGTTTTTCGGTTTTTTCGGTTATTTATCGGTTTTTTCTTAAATATGAGATATACACTGCCAAATACATATTTCGGTGACTACATTTTCAACATAACACTATCAAACCAATTGCTCTTTGAGAAATCTATCATTTACCAAGATATATTGATGATAATTGAACCAAATAGTGATGAATAATTTTAGGACTCAATTAAAAATAAATTATTTTTAACATGAAATAAATACTTGTACTTAGCAAAATAAAACTACTAATCAAACTAGAATGTAAAGGCAAAGAACTAGATTATTATAATAGTAAAAAACTAGACTAAAAGTGCAAACTACTAAAATGTAACATAATTTTTTAGAAACTTTGTATAAAAATATACATATATATAGGTATAATGATAAATTTTAAATAGCTACTTCTATATTCAGTTTGGTTCGGTTTTTTCGGTTATTTTTTTATTAAAACCAAAATCAAACCAAATATGGTCAGTTTTTAAAATTCAACACAAAAACCAAACCAAACCGAAAAAGTATCGGTTTTTTAGTCGGTTTGGTTGGATTTTTCGGATTTTTATGAACACCCATACTCACCGCATGTATTTCAACACCCATACCTTATACCACCGCATGCGTATCAATAGTAACAACAGTACGGCAGAAACCTCGTGCAAACACCCGAACAATCCTCCCAACAATAACACATGTGCCAAAACATAACAACTCAATAAAATAATTTTCACAATATGTGCTCATATGCCACAATATTTTCTCAATCACGCATAGCTCTCGGCCCAACAACACTGAATACAACAGCAACAACAATAACAATAACACGAGGATCCAGAAAGTAAATCAACTCGGGAACTTCAAAACACAAAGAAACAGTAGAACGAGCTCACAAAGAAAGACACAACAGGGAATAATGGTCTCAACAAGAATAGCTCAACAAGGGAGAGATAATGTGTAACAATGATTCCACAAAAGTGCAATTCGACGATAAGAGAGATAACATGAATCAATGACACCAAATAAGAATATATCAACAATAAACGGGATAACAAAACTTCAATTAAGGCTAAGCAATTACGAAAGAAATAATAATAACTTCAATTAAGGTTAAGCAATTACTGAAAAAATAATAATAACTTCAATTAAGGTTAAGCAACTACGGAAAAGACAACAAGGCAATAAAGAAGCAACAGCTTCAATTAAGGCACATAAGAGTTTAATTGGAAACAAGGGTAAAACATGAGTCAATCAATTCCAAATAAGACATGTAACGGTAAATTTAGTAAATGGGGGATTTAACATGCTAAAACAACTTCACATCTAATGAACATAAGAACCTAAGAGCCCTAAACAGTCAAATTTTTATAAATAAGCCCGAGTACGTACTCGTTACCTCGCGTACACGCTTCACATGACACAATTAGCACAAATGACTTAAATCTTAAGGGGTAGTTCCTCCCACAAAGTTAGGCAAGATACTTACCTCAAAAAAGCTTGACCGTTACTCTAAAATGACCTTTTCGAGTGAAACAACCTCCGAACGGTTCAAATCTAGCCAAAATAGCTTCAAATCATAAATAAAACGCATAGGAAACAATTCCGGATAATAAAGCTTCAATCTTTAACAAAAACTAAAAAGTCAATCCAAAAGTCAACCCCTGGGTCCACATCTCGGAACCTGATAAAATTCACAAAATTCGAACACCCATTCCGAGACGAGTTCAACCATATTAAAATTATCAATTTCCGATATCGAATCGCCCTTCAAATCCTCATTTTGCATTTTGGAAGATTTTTACAAATTTTTCCCAAATTTCCAACTTAATTCACTAATTAAATGATGAAGATAACAATGGATTCATGAAATATAATAAGATTCGGGTAAAGAACACTTACCCCAATGAATTGCTTGAAAAACCCACGAAATATCTCCCAAAGCCAAGGTCTACAACTCCAAAAATGAATAAATCCTCAAAAACCCTCGACAATATAGAGTCTGCCCAGGCCTGATCGCACCTGCGACATAATTTTACATACAAGTCCCAAATGACATAACGGAGCTAATCCAACTCTCGGAATCGCAAGTCCGAGCCTGATATCACCGAAGTCAACTCCCGGTCAAACCTCTCAACCTTCCAAAATTTCAACTTTTCAATTTTCGCCGAAATGCTTCAAATTATCCTACGGACCTCCAAATCCAAATCCGGACGCACGCCTAAGTCCAAAATCACCATACGAAACTATTGGAACCATCAAAATGCCATTTCGGAGTTGTCTACACAAAAGTCAAAACTCCGGTCAACTCTTACCGCTTAAGCTTCTAAAACAGGAATCCTTCTTCCAAATAGATCTCGAATCATCCGAAAACCGAACTTGACCATACACACAAGTCATAACACATAATACAAAGCTTCTCGAGACCTTGAGCCACCGAACGGGATGCAAATTCTCAAATGAACGGTCGGGTCGTTACAAGTTAGAAATAGCTGTAGTGATTCACGGACAGTGGTATCATCAGTTCATTCTCACCGGAACCTCAGTATAAGAGAAACAGAACTCATTATCCACAGGAATGACATTGCCTTTGGGTCAGAGTCCTTGTTGAATTCCATTTTTTCTATTTTTCTATCTCCTGCCTATATGTTTTCTTTAGTTATTTACTACAATAATTATAATCTGGAAGTCGATCCAGGACAAGTATTTCGAGCTATTATAACATAGCCTAAGGCCCCCAACGAACCTTTTAACCTTATAAAACTCTTTTTAGGCTTTCGGCTGATCCAAAAACAACTCTTTTGTGCAAATTCGTTTTTTTTCTTTTTATGGGAAAACTTCACTCTCACGGATAAACTATGCTTATCAAGATTTGGGCCGATAGAAAGAAAATTAGGCAAATAGGAACGGAATCACTGAAGTGTTCTTTGTCTCTACTAAAACAAACCCTAATTTCTCATAGTTAACATCCCGCTTCATAAATTACTAGACCATACTTACGTTCAATTTGCACTACATTACTAGTGCAGCATCAGAAATTATTGTTCATAACATCCAAGCTCGATCAAACTCAAGAAACAATATAGAGTATATTCTTCTGTCCTCTCGACTAATTCATATTAATCGCCAGGAAAAAGGTGTAAAGACTAGACAATCAGTAATGAGCATATCAGATTTAGCAAAATATTTACCCGCAAAAGACACAAAAGCCCACTATTAGTGGAGGGGTACTCAAGATTTCCCAATATCTGGTGAAATTACAAGAGAACGTGGATAAGAAAAGTAACACTGCTCAGATATTGTCAAAAGGAGTTCAATTAATCCCTTTCGGAAAATTAAAATGTTCAAATAGAGTAAAGAAAAACTTCTAGTGTAGCAGAAAAGCAGCTGAAAAAATCGCTTTAGCATACAGGTTTGAATCCCAAGCACTCTTTGGAGTAGCCTTTTAGTTGGCTTTCTCGTTCTTAAGAACTTTCTGGCTGGCAGGGTTTATAGCTTTTTTTTTTCCGGGTCAATTGGTTTTTTGGCCTTTTACAAACTTGTTTTTAGTTTTATGACCCTACCTCTTTTTTTACACGTGGGAGATTTACTTTTACACGTAAGAGATCTTTCATTTACACGTAAGAGATCTAAAAAAGATATTTTCTTAAATTCAACATTGTAAAAGGCCAAGAAGGCCTAAAACCTCCCTTATACCTGTGTAGATGCTACCTTACAAGATAATATTTTTCTTAATGACTACTCCCTTCGTCTCATAATATCAGTCGTGGTTACTAAAAATAATTGTCTCAAATTATTTGTCATTTTAAAAGTTCAAGACAAAATTGATTATTTTTTTCTTTTTTTACCCTTAAAAATAATTATACTTGAAGACTACTAACACCTCAATTGTGGATAACTTTGCTCAAATACCAATGAAGAAAAATTGAATATTAAGACATGAATAAGGGTAAAGTAGTCAAAATCTCATCCTAATTAAGTTTTCTTAAGGGACGTGTACAAGAAAATTTTGATAGATAATTTGAGACGGAGGTAGTACATCCAACTAATTGAATACTCTCCTCGACAACAGTACATATTGATTTTGTCTAGACCGTTTATTTCTTGTGTGCTGATAATGAAAAATGTATTGTGGCCAGTTGTTTCTCTACACATCTGTGCTATATTTAGAGCTAAAACAACAGCCTACAAGTTCTTCATTTCAACAATTACCCTTTTGCCTTTTGTGGTGATGAGTATATGAAGCCGTCTTGCCTCAGATGATTTGTATAAAATCATCTTACTTGTTCAGAACACTAGCAAATCTTGCGAGGGTAAATTGGCTAAGATCAACTATGCTAGCTTGTCCATCCAGAACGAGTTCGGCCATAGCAGCACCTGTGGCCGGACCATTAAGAATTCCCCAACAACTATGTCCGGTTGCCACGTAACAGCTCTTTGTACCAGGAACTTCCCCAATAATTGGCACATCATCTTCAGAGCAAGGTAGGATACACGCCTGTTCAGCCGTCACAGCTGCTTCCCCCTCCACTAAATGGCTTGATACACTAGCAGCCACTCTCTTAAGCGCGTTTATTGATTCTGGAACTGGTATTACCTGCTCTGGATCATCTGGAACCTCTTCTCGAGCTGACATTCCACATATATAAACTTCCCCTGAAAGACATAAAAGTATACCACTAAAGTTCTCAACAAGCAATTCTATAAAATCCTCATTTTAGTGTATAATACAGAAAGGAATAAAGATAAAGGGGAGATCTGTTTCATGCTTCTCAGCTATGTTCACGGAAACCAGAACTATGGAATAGTTTCAACGGTAATATGAGGTACATTTCTGGACAAAAATGATCCAGCCAAGAAAAGGGATCAACATTGGACCAATAAAATCTTACTGTATACGGCAGGTAGTACATAGGTAATATATAGCATGCGACTATCTAGAGAAAGCTATACGCAATTATATACATATCCACGAATTAGCTCATCGTTATCTCTAATCACCAGAAAAATTAATTTACCTTACTTTTTGGTACTCTAACCTTATCTATTATACGAGCATACAGACGGAAGCCTATACTACACTTCTTTACATAACAATGTGACATTGGAGACAGGGAGCCTGGAATTCTAGCAAAATGGTTTGAGAAAAAGCAAATTTGCACAGAGAGCAGACACTTAACTATCAGGGGATTCAACAATTTTTAAACATTTTAAAACAAAAATTACTCTTTTCTTATGTAGTCTATTACAAAAATAATTTAGAACACACATCAGGCTCATGTTATATATATCTAGTACTTGAATATGATAATTGTTCAAACTGTAAAAACTGAAGTACCTGTTGGACGAGGATAAACTTCCGGGTCCATGGGCTTCCCACCATGGGCCGGATAATAAGTAAGAAACAAGGCATGTGGCGTGATCGTATTCGGCTCTTTAGGTTCCAGCACTATACTATGGGCTTTGATTCCATAAATCCCGAAAAGTGAACCCAAAAGAGAGAATCTCTTGGTCCAAGGCCCAAGTGCCAACACAACTGCATCTGCCAAAATCTCTCTCCCATCTTCCAATACAATTCCCTTCGTTTTCCCCTCCACCATTTCAACTCTCTCTGCTCTACCAATTACCAGCTCAACCCCATATTCCTCTACTGCTTTGGATAATAATTTTTTAGTAAAGAGCTGTGGATGGACTTGGGCCGTGCTATTAGTTGATCCAATAGTTCTTGGGCTTTTAGCTGGGCCGTTAACCCAAGAAGGAAGCGGCCCAGTTCGATTCGACGAAGAAGAAGAAGATGATGATTCGGTGACGGAGACACTAAGGGTAGTGAGTGGACGATAGCCGTAGGAGTTGGGCCCATCAAGCTCTTCAGCGAGCGAGCGATGAAGATTGAAGCTGGCGCGTGCGAGTGGCGCGAGGGGACCGCCGTCGCACCAATCTAGGGCTAGGAAACCTCCGGCCTTGCCAGAGGCGGCGCAGGCTACAGAGGATTGCTCGATTAGGGTAACTGCGGCGCCTTTTTTTGATAGGAAGTAGGCGGTGCAAACTCCGATGACTCCACCGCCGCAGACCGCCACCTTTTTCGGTTGTGGAGTGTTCATTGACGGCGGGTGAGAAGACGAGGATCTTATTACGAAGAGTGTTTGGGTTTTTAGGTGACGGAATTTTATGTTTCTGGGGACTGAAATGGCTGGAAATGGAAGTGCAGGGGTCACTGACATTTTTAATTTAGTGTTGCTGAGAAGATGACACGTGGTTGGTTGTTCGAGCTGTGCATGAATATTGTTGTGAATATAGAATCTTTTTTTTGGAAAAAGAGAAAATATAAACAATTGGGACAAGAAGGGTGGAGAAAGTAAGGGTGGCTAGGATCCAAAGAGCCTGAACTGCCATGGACGGAAGAAGCATCACTGGTAGTAACAGAGAGAGTAGCAGAGTCACTAGTAGTAACCATTTGGATTGATGGGAGAAAGAAAACAAAAACGAAGAGGAAAGAGACCTGGAAAAAAAATAAGATGTAGATGGCGACTGATACCATGTGAAAAATAAAAACTAGAGATTGAATTGAGAGAAATTTTCTGATGCTATATGTATTTATACATGTATCTAACTAGAAAATAAATAAATAGCTATACACTTGTCTATTCTCTATTGGACTAAAAATAACATAAAAGAACCTTCGATACACTACTAAATACAATGCTGTGTAACAAACTTCTGTCACGTGTCCAGAGAATCTAATCTCTCAACTCTATCTTTTCTATTAAATGAACGGTCATGATGAAAATCTGTATAATCTAATCCAACGCTCCTATGGTGCCCACTTGTTTCATTCAAGTCCTAAGCTGTAATAACCCAAATTATTTTTTTTATATACTTATTAAATTATGAGACTAGAAAATTAATTTATTTTGTAGTTGTTGAAGAAGTACTAAGCTAATAGAAAATAATAGATTACAATATATAAGATAGCTGAATAAATAGCTAGTGGGCCTATTTTATAATTACGCATGCTAATTAGCAAGGTAGTAATTTTAAATAATATGGATAAAAGAAGTGGGCTTTAAGCCCATATCTTATGCGGCTACTTTTAAGACTTCAGGGGTTAGAATATATATTTACAGTTAGGTTTTTGAGAAAGAATATTAGCAGTAGACAATATGGGGGAAAATACTGTCTTCGGCAACCTGCATTAGAAGCCAGACAACTTGTACCAATTACTGTGCAGAAATCCTTATAAAAGACTCCAAGTTACAAGGTATGCATATATCTAATCTTTACCTACCGCAACCAATTCAATAAAAGTGGAGTGATGTAATATATGGATAATGATTATGAGACATAATGATGGAAGGAATTATTATGGTAATGACTAACTTGAGTGTAATATTGAAATTTTAACAATGAATACTTATGTATTTACGCTGCATCAGTGGGAATCCATGGCACGTCACTTTTTGTTTGATGCACTGTACAAATCTCAATTTTTTAAATAATATAGATTCTGACTTTACTATTTGGTTACTATCTTTAGAATCAAAGTACTAGCGTACAAAACTGAATCTAATATTGAGTTAAATTGAGGGTATTACTTTTAAGGAATTGTAATTGAATATTATGTTTAGATTAAGATATTGGATATACTTTTTGATAGGTTATATGTACCTTGTAATGTTTTGATAATCTAACAAACTTAATGACAAGAACCAGATAAGGAATCTGATACACACTCTCAAGTATGTGGGAATAACAAGTCTCAAGCTAGAGATGTAAATCAACTCCTCAGACGACAAAGAAACAACAAAGGGAACAGATGGAACAGCAGTTCCCCTAGTGACCATACCCAGTCAACTCCCCACAGTTGTAAAGTTGCTGCCTGCACACGCAACAGTGTAAAAACAGTGCATCAGTCAACTTTATGGGGAATGCCCTTTACCTAACTTGCTTGCATCATTCAAGTGATGTCACAAATGAGTTATTAACATCAAGCAAAGGTAAAACAAAATACTTGCACATTCAAGAATTGATCAGGCATTTTCTCTCAAGTCTGTGCCAATCTTGCAAGTGATTCTCAAGGGCATCAAGAACAAAGAACAACATAACAAAGGACCAGCTTCATGTATTGAGTCATTACATATCCCTAGTTGTATTGCACCTTTGTTAAAGTTCTTTACTTGTAATTCCTACTTAGCTTAGTTAGAAGCATTGTGTAGGAAACGTTTGTAAATCATAAACCCTTGTGTTTGTGTCTTGGCTAGAGTTAGTCGAGTTGTAAAGTCTTTGTAATAGAGTTATTACAAAATGGCTTGTAAATAGAGTTGTTACAAGTTAGTGAGGGATTAAGTGGTTAATTCCTAGGTTACAATAGATTGTAATCTAAAATTTGCTCAGTAGTGAAGTTGAAATCCTAGAAGGGTAGGTCGTGATTTTTAATCCCGTGAGCTAGGAGTTTTTCACGTAAAACTTCTTTGACTCATTTACCTAGTGCAGTATGCGTGTGTTCTGTGGGAACTAATAGAGAACCTGGTTCTCTATATAGTTTGGTGGACTATTAAATTCTATCAATTGGTATCAGAGCAGGTTCTTTCTAAAAGGTTAATACCTAGAAAGGATCTTCATCATGGCTGCTCCACCAAACTTCGAGGAAGGACAATCAACGTACAGACCACCTAGATTCAACGACCAATATTATGGTTGGTGAAAAACAAGAATGCATGATTTCATCATGGCTGAGGACTCAGAGTTGTGGGACGTAATCTTTGATGGACCTTTTGTTCCCATGAAAACTGTTGATGAGGGAACAACTACAATCCCAAAAACGAAAAAAGAGTACAACGATGCTGACAGGAAGGCTATTGAGAAGAATTTCAGGGCAAAAAAGATTCTTGTTTGTGGCATCGGACCAGATGAATACAACCGCATCTCAGCTTGTCAGAGTGCTAAGGAGATCTGAGAAGCTCTTCAAACAGCACACGAAGGGACAACTCAAGTCAAGCAGTCGAAGATCGACATGTTGACAACTGAGTATGAGCTCTTAAGAATGAAGGACGATGAGTCCATTCAGGACATGCACACTCGCTTCACCTCTATCATCAATGAGCTTCACTCACTGGGAGAAATCATTCCTAGGAACAAACTTGTCAGGAAAATACTTAGTGCATTGCCTGGTTCCTGGGAAAGCAAGGTAAATGGCATCACATAAGCAAAAGATTTGCAGAAGCTGACCATTAATGAACTCATTGGTAATCTGAAAACGTATGAAATGAAGAAGAAAAAAGATCATGAGAGAAGAGAGCCCAAAAGGGAGAAGAACCTGGTCCTCAAGATAGACAACAATGAATCAAGTGGTGAGGATGCTGATATGGCTTACTTGACAAAGAGATTTCAGAAGATGGTCCACAAAAATGGAGGTATTCCAAAGAAGGGCAGCTCTAGCAAGCCAAGAGGCTATGACTTATATCATAAGTATGGGAAGTCAGGGCACTTCATCAAAGATTGTCTTCTCCTCAAGCAAGATCAGTACAAACACAACTCAGACAAAGCAGCTAAGAGGAACCAGGTTCCTGACAAACGATTCAAAAGAAAAGATGCTACCGACAACGTTGTGAAACAAGCTCTTGCTGCATGGGGAGACTCCTCAAGTGAATATGGCGAAGGTGATGACAAAGGTGACAGCTCCATGATGGCAGTAGAAAGTGAAGCAACTGAATATGACTCTACTTTTGCCCTAATGGCACAATCTGATGATGATGAAGATGACGATGAAGATGAGGTAAACTTTCTGGATGTTCAAAGAAATTTGAAATCCTATTCTCAAAAGAAGCTTATATCTTTGGCTAATATTTTAATTGATGCTTATCACAGTCTCATTAATGATAAAAATGCTCTAACCACGAAACTAGGAGAAATAGAACACGAGAGAGATGATCTAGTGGTGGTTGCGGTTGATCAAAGAGAGACCATTGAGAGTTTAAAAAGGGAAAAAGATACTTTGACTGAGAGAATTGCAAACATAGAGCATGAGAGAGATGACCTATTAGTAGTAGCCGTGGACCTAAAGGAAATAATTAAGGAACTAAAAAGGGAAGGTAGGCATGAGATTACCCAAAAGGGAAAGGAAGTTGCAAGTGAGGCACACCTTAGGCTTGAAGATGAGCTAAAATCAGTGAAATCTAGTCTATGTGCCGAACTTGAGAGAAACAGACAACTTCAGGAAGATCTAGGCAGAGTTAAGAATGATCTAGAAAAATCACTCAAGTGGACCTGGTTCTCTGATGCTATCACTGCCTTGTACAAAAACAATGGGGGAAACAGGCAAGGGATAGGGTTCCAAAGGGAAAAGACTCCTTACAACCCTCATATCAAGTATGTTACTGTACCTGATAACTGGCTTTGCAATCATTGTGGCAACACTGGGCACTTTAAGGAAACCTGTAAGGCCAAGTTTCAGTCTCAACAGAAAAACAAAGTTTTTGCTAAAAAGATAACTACTGTTAGAGAACCTGGTCCCTTATATAAAACTCATGTGATGCCTGCTTGGACCAAGAAGGTCCTGATTCATCCCTTTTCTCATTGCAAGGGACCCAAACTTATTTGGGTTCCTGAGTCTAACCCTTGATTTCCTTGTGCAGGGAGCAGTGAAAGGGAGCAGCCAACAATGATACATGGATAGTGGCTGCTCGAAGCACATGACTGGAAGCACAAATGATTTTCTTTCACTCAAAGCCCTGCAAGGAGGGAGTGTATCCTTTAGAAATGGCAAAAAGGGATACATTCTAGGAATTGGAAGAATTGGGAAGTCTCTTTCTCACTCACTTGAAAATATGTACTACGTGAATGGATTGAAGTACAACCTGTTAAGTGTCTCCAAATTTGTGACAAGGGAAACAAGAATGGTGATCTCAGCTATCTAAGTGTTGTTGATGATGATTCTGAATTATGGAACATAAGGATGAGTCATGCAAGTTTCACGTTGCTAAACAAGTTGGTCAAGAAGGACCTGGTTCATGGCCTGCCCAACTCAAGCTTCAAGGATCACAAAGTGTGCGATGCAATGTGTTGAGGAAAGTATACATGTGATCTTTGATGAATCTCATCACTCATATGGGAAGGATTCACATGATAAGATTGATCAAGTGGGAGAGCAGTCAACTCTCCCTGGTGAAGTCATTGACATGGCAAATGGAAAAACTAACACGATGAGTCAGGTCAAGGATTCAAATGACAATGGCACAGATGAATCTCCAGCTGACATAGAGTAACCCGGTTCCTCAATCACAACAACTGAAGCTGAAAACAGAGTTACTGATGCAGATCAAGGGACCCCACATTCAGAAATACCTGGACTATCCCATAACAAGATTCGGGTGTCTAACTGGAAACACAAAAGTTCAAATCCTCTGGAAAATGTGATCACTCCTCTTGATTCAGGAATTCAAACCATATTAATGGAAACAAATGCGCTTGTCTTCTCAGCTTTTCTCTCTCAAATTGAGCCCAATAATATCAAGGAAGCATTAAAAGATGCTGATTGAATTACAGCTATGCAAGAAGAACTCCATCAATTTGAGAGGAACAGTGTATGGCACCTGGTTCCACGACCTGCTGACAGAACTGTTATAGGAACCAAATGGGTATTCAGAAACAAACTTGATGAGTTTGGAAACACAACAAGGAACAAGGCAAGGCTAGTAGTTCAAGGCTACAATCAGGAAGAATGGATTGACTATGATGAAACTTTTTCTCCAGTTGCTCGAATGGAGGCCATCAAAATTCTTATTGCCTTTGCATCTCATATGGAATTCAAATTGTTTCAAATGGATGTCAAAAGTGCTTTTCTGAATGGCTTTCTAAAAGAAGAAGTCTTCGTCAAGTAACCACCTGATTTCGAGTGCCATGAGCATTTCGAGCACGTGTTTAAACTTCACAAGGCATTATATGGACTGAAGGAGGTTCCTCGTGCATGGTATGAAAGACTGTCTAAGTTTCTTCTAGAAAATGGCTTTACAAGAGGGAAAATTGACAACACTCTATTTCTGAAGAAACGCGGGAGGAACCTGCTCATTGTGCAAGTTTATGTTGACGACATCATCTTTGGTGCAACAAATGATTCTTTGTGTGAAGAGTTTGCAACTCTCATGGGAAGTGAGTTTGAAATGAGCATGATGGGAGAATTGAATTTCTTCTTGGGTTTGCAAGTCAAGCAAACTTCTAAGGGCACAATGATAAGTCAGCATAAGTGCATCAAAGAGCTTCTGAAGAGATTTGAGATAGAGAGTTCAAAGATCATTGATACACCTATTGCCACTGCCACTCGCCTAGATTTGGAGGACATGGTTCTCCTGTAAACGAGACTATGTATAGAGGCATTATTGGGTCACTTCTGTATCTCACAGCAAGTAGACCAGACATTATTTTCTGTGTGGGACTCTGTGCCAGGTTTCAATCCAATCCAAAGGAGTCTTATCTGAAGGCTGCAAAGAGAATTCTGAGGTATCTCAAAGGAACGTAGGACCTGGAAAAGCACTTCTGAAGCTGAGTGTGTGGCGGCTGCCTCTTGATGTGCTCAACTACTTTGGATCAAGCAGCAGCTAGAAGATTTTGAAACAATGTTGAGAAAGGGCTCGTCTGCCTGAAGTTTTGCAGCGTAGAAGATCAAATTATAGATATATTCCCCAAAGCACTGAGCAGAGAGCACTTGGAAAGAATCGCTTGGCACTAGGGTTGATGAAGTCTAGCTAGGGACCTGGTTCCTCGATGATTGGCTATGAAAGAAATGTACAGGAAAAGTAGCTAAAAGTATTTTCTGGCAAAGTCTAACTCACCTCTATATCGTTACAGGTAGACACACATGACGATTACAGAGCAGACAAGTAGCTAATACATTGCACGTTGGTCAAAGGATGAGGCTTACATTTTCAAACTCTATCAAGGAACCTGTTTCCTTTGACACAGGTTAGTAGCTCCTCTGTATTCTCATGTACAATTTTTTAAAACGGCTGAAACGGTGCCACGTCAATATATTGTCAATTTCTTTTTGCTTCTTGAATCAAAGCGTCTCACCCTTTATGAAGCGACCCGAATATCCAAAATTGATACCCAAACGGTCTCTAACTCCTCTCAAATAAATCCATTCACATTCACTTTCAGAAATGTTTATATCACGAATCCAAAATTCCCCTTTTTCCTTCTTCAAAATCTCTTCTTCAACTAACTACACTCCACCATGTCTGACAATCATGAAACACAAAATGTTCCAAGCATCATCTCCACTCTGTCCTCATCCGTTGAAACACCAGTGATAAAGATTACAGTCGTTCTACGTAATCCATGCTAAGTTATATCATTGGTATTTTATTTATAGCCCATAGTAAGTGTTGGAGCCGACCCCTCGTCACTACTTCTTCGAGGTTAGGCGGGATACTTACTGAGTACACATTGATTTACGTACTCATACTACACTTGCTGTACATTTTTATGCAGGTACATATATGTCTAGTGGCCTTGTGGGCGCACATGCATGGTTATAGCGGGGACTTAGGTGAGATGCACTCTATACTACAATCCGCAACTAGCAGAGTCTCATTCAGAGTATTTATATTTTTCCTGTCCAATTTGTATTCCGGACAGATGCTGTATTTTATTTTACATTCCTAGTTGATGCTCAAGCACTTGTGACACCGGGTTTTGGGGTGATTAGGGGTTGTCCTATATTGAAATTGTTAAAAATATTATTATCTACACTATAAATTCCATCTTTTACTATTTAATTTAAGGAAATATGATTTCATAAATATTAAAATGAGAACCAAATGAAGTATTTATTTTTGACTTGCCTGACAGCGGTGTCCGACGCCATCACGACCTTAACATGGTATCAGAACACTAGGTTCACTTAGGTCTCACGAGTCTTGAGCGAGTCTAGTAGAGCCATGCGTATCGGTACAGAGATGTTTGTACTTATCTTTGAGAGGCTACAAGACTGTTAAGAGCACTTCCCTTCTTGATTCCTCATCGTGCGATTTGATTCCTTTAAGGTTTATGCCTTCATATCCTTCCTATTTGATCTTATGCGACGTGAAGCACTTGTTACAAATTTGGAATCGAAGAATTTTAATGGCACTACTGATGTAGAGCAAGATATTTCTCCCTGCGTATTCGATTGGTCTAATGTCGTCTCCTTGTGGAAGGATGTTCTGTCATCTCAGCTCAGTAGCAATATTTCTGATGGTTTTGGGGCTATGCACCAATTGTTATGATGTTCATGATTTGTTATCGCACAGGGGCAGTGAATGAATCGAAAGGAGGTTTTTCTCAATGTGTGATTCAGAGGTTCAGTGTTTTATTTCCAGTAGAGGAAAGGCAATCAGACTAAGAATGTTCAGGTTGGATTGATGGAGTAACGAGACTTGGTATCTTCGAATATGGTGGAATCTTCATCCGAGATGTGATGTCGTCATCCTTGATAGAATGTGTTAAGTTCACCGGTATTACGACCTTCTTCAAATCGCCTTTGGGGCAAAGTATTGTGAATGGTGCCAGGGAAGCGGCTATCAGATGTCGTAGTGTGTTGTGGTTTAGAATCGAATCAGTAATCCTAATGATGATGGCTCAAGGAGGATGATCTTCAGGGAGGTTTAGAGTTGGCAGCAATCAGTTGGTTCGGGTGCTACAGAGATGAACTTTGAGTTAAGGCAACAACTGGGCAGCGAAGGATGAGGAAGGACATGTGGGAGGTGTCTTGCGATGGTTAAGCTTCTAGAAGGCCATGTGTAAGGAAACAAAAATCAAGTAGTTGCTTAAAAGAGAGGGTTTGACCAAAGTGGGAGAGTGGCAGAGTAGCATATGGGTTCTGTGGTAGGATAACTGCACGCCTTAAGGAAAGTTTAGAGTGATTTGGGGTATTCATGGGGGACAATGACTAGGTTTACATACTTAATTTGGAATATTGGCTGCTATATTGAGGAAGATTGGGTGTGACAAGAGGGAGTTGGATCGGAATGTATCGTCACACCTTTAGTTGATGTCAATGGTGAGTAAACGGACTTGTACAACTGGTGAATGAGCACGGGCTCAGAGTGGTTTATTGATTTCATAGTAATTGTACTCAGTGCAACGTTGTTGGAAGATGTCGGCATGTAATTTCCACAGGTGGGCTATCTCCTGTGACAAGGTTAGCGGTCGTGTGGTGCTGACAAAGCTTCTGCAAAAGATTCTACTGGCTATTCGGTAAGAGGTAGGATATGTAAATGTGGCTAGTGATTCAGAATGTTCATGAAGTGTTAACAGAAGGATTTCGAGGAATTTGGTAGGTTGATGGTGCAAAATCATGTCAATGGAAGATAAGGAGCCTTGGCGGGTCCCAGTGTTATGCAATGGTACCTCCAAGCCAAGCGGGAGAGTCCCACCGTCTACAATTTGATTGCATGGTTATCTACTTGTGAGGTTTCTGGTTATCGGCATATTGGTGGGTTATTACGCTTAAAGAAAAAGAACAATAGTGATAATTTGAGGGAAGGATTTGAGGAATGTGTGTTGTAATTGGCCTTATCGATTCATGTTCAGGCTTCGGGAAGACTCAGAGTTTATGCTTCGTGTAGATGTGAAGTACAAAGAGAGTGATCCAGCCGGGTACTTCTTTGAGAGAGTGTTCATGTGCTAGCAAGGCCTTGGAGTTGGTTATATTCGGGACCAAGCTACAGTGGGTGACTCTCAACAATGGTCTCAGTGGTTTCAAAAGTTTAAGCGCGGTGCCTCAGGATTTTGAGTCCATAGTATGGTTAAGTATCAAGCTTTGCAGTGGATTATGAAAGGGGCCGGGAGTGTTCTACGTTATCTTCGGTTTGCGGTGTAGCATTGGAGGAATGGTGGAAAGTAACTTCGGATTCATAGAGGAATTATCAGAATGGGTGTACCAGTTGAAGATGCGAATATTTTCTCAAAGAGGGTATGATATGGTTCGTGGGTTTTGAGACAACGTGGTCTCGTGAAATGAGGTCACTCAAGATAGGTGCGGATTTGGGTTTGTTATGTTTTGAACGGAACCATTAATATTCCTAAGGAAAGTCCAAGGTAAATTAGAAGAAGTCGGACTAGTTAGCAATGGTTGAATTGGAATGATGGTGGCAATGATCGGTTCCTTCAACGTGCTAAGTTTTACAGGTGGTTGTGGTGGTACGTGCGAGGCTTGACGGCCGCCATAATTTGATTTATTCAAGGGTATTCAGTTATTATGGCCTATTATGTGTAGATGGATCCCGGAAGGGACATGGTGGATTAGACCACCACTTGGGGTTGTATTTTTTGCGGTTACAAGAATTCAGTATCGTGTTGCAATGGTTCTCCTGAAATGAGTCAAGTGAGAGGTTCCTATATGATGAAGTGTGTATTCTATTAGTGGTTCAGGAGTGATGATGAAATCCTTGTACTCTTGCGCATTGGCATGATTAGGTGCAGTGAGTACCATGGGAATTTGAAGTTGAGGATAAAGGTTGCGGTTCGGTGTTGACACGAATGCCACAAGCTCGGATGAGAAGGAAAAGGAATTCAGATGGTTAGAGTAAGCTTATATTGTCTTTAGCATCACCTGAAATTGGTATCTTGTGTAGGAGGCTTTGCGTACTAATTTTGGATTCTTGATTTGCTTTACAACATTAGTATGGCCGATGGTATGGATGTGTAGACTTGTTATCTGGTGCGGAAAGTCGTGGGAGCGTGTCCCACGAGAAGATTATATAAGTGTGACATGTAGTCACTTGCTTGAATGAAGATTGAAACCAAGTATGGATATTGTGGTACTATCGCTAATTTGAGAATTTATTCCTGAAGAGCACTCGGTTCATTTGATTGTGGACTCTGGAAGTTCGTTCCGGATTTGACGGCTGTTCTTGTGTGTCATGGAAAACAAATATGGGTTATTGTGGATCCTTGAAAGGTTATTAGCCCAGTGCGGTACAATCAGAATCGCCTTGAGGTGCGTGGATGGATCTAAATGTGAATGTGGGCTCTATATCAAGCCGGATGCATTCATTTCAGCATAGCATTGTTTTTGGAGGGTTCTTCGGGCCTTGGATGTTATTTCTGTTGTCGGCCCTTCCGTGTAGTCTTTATTGTGCCATGTGGGTTGTGAGGCGGTTTGATTATTCACACTCATATTGAGATCCCATATAGTTTGTGGTGTTATATGAGCAGGATGGCTATTGAGATGCAGGTCATTTATTGCACCTTAGTCGTTCTTGGGTTTTGTAGCTTATGGCGCTATCTGTCTCCCCAGGGATGGTATTGTGCACTTGGCGTGCTTGTGGTTGACATTCGGGTATTTCGTAAGTATAAGCTTTTTGGCTTGATGGGTACTTCCCTATTTATTGTCATGTGTGGATCGGGTGGCACGCCGCCACGGGTATATGGTTGGATCGGGTGGCACGCCGCCACGGATATGTTGTTTGGATCCGGTGGCACGTCGCCACTGGTATCATGATTGGATCGGGTTGCACACCGCAATGGTACCATGTGTGGATCGGGTTGCATGCCACAACAATGTGTTATTGAGTACAGTTTCCCACATCTATTATTGTGTGTTTTGCTCCTCGTTTCCTAAGAAAAGTTCATAACATATTTTTGGTTGTTTAAATTAGTTACGTGGGTTGAGTAGATCCTTCCATAGTTCATTTCCTTATGTTTCACATTCGAGTTTGTAGCTTGTGGGCAAATTGTGGCATCATATGAGATTTTTGGCAGTGTCTGAGGTGGCTTATTGCCTAAGCATCTTGTACTAGATGAGAAGAGATTATTGGACCTGGGATCAGTACGATCAGATTTATATGAAGCATATTAAAAAGTAGATATTGTTATTCAGTCAAGAATGAGGTATTGGTTCTTGTCGGGAGGAGAGACTCCATAAATTGTAATTCGGCAGGTGGCTAAGAGTTATACACATCTTCTCTATCGTGGCATTTAGAGAATTGGAACAAGACTTATATGTGTCATGAGGTGTGTTGTGAGCATTAGATTCGTGGGATTTCGGCTATTGACATCAGAGGATGTTATTATGATCATGTCAATGATGCGGTGCATGATGTGAATTCAGTGAGAGTATACAATCATGTATTGGTACATCGTGTAGTGATTGAAACGGTGTTCGTATGTTGGAAGCAGGCCTAGTAGAGAATTTTGGATGTTGGAATTTGGCTCTAAGGCTTATTTGCCTAAATAAAGGGGAGAATATTAAGATTTGCTCGAGCTAATGTGCTCAACTGAGTTGTGGTAGCACGGGTAGGTGCACAAGGTGTTAAACAGTGATTTCAGACAACTCCAGAGCAGTTCTTAGCACGTTCAAGGAAGAACGTATGTTTAAGAGGGAGCGAATGTAACGACCCGACCGATCGCTTTGAGCCCTAGCGCGTCATTCAGCGGTTTGAGGCCCTGAGCAGCTTCACTTTAGGTATTATGACTTGTACGTGTGGTCAGAATTGAATTTCTCATTTCGAAAGCTTTAAGTTAGAAGAATTTATTAAGATGTTAATTTCGAGTAAACGACCTCTGAATCGGGATTAGAAGGTTCCAACAAGTTCGTATGATGATTTTGTACTTGGGCATATGTCTAATCGGATTTTGGATGACCCGGGAGCGTTTCGACACCTATTGTGAAAGTTGTCATTTTTGGAAGGATTTCATAAATTTGGGTTGAAGTGCGTTTCAATGCTATCGATGTCCGTTTGGGATTCTGAGTCTGGGAATAGCTCCGTATGGTGATTCTGGTATCGGGAGCGCGTCCGAAAGTGGATTTCGAGATCCGTAGGTCATTTCGGGGTCATTTGGCAAAAAAAAAAATGGAAATTTGAAGTTTTTTGAAAAGTTTGACCGGGAGAGGACTTTTTGATATCGGGGTCATAATCCGATTTCGGAAGTTGGAGTAGGCCCGTAATGTCAATTATGACTTGTGTGCAAAATTTGAGGTCAATAGGATATGATTTGATAGGTTTCGGCATCGAATGTAGAAGTTTGAAGTTCTAAAGTTCATTAAACTTGAATTGGGGTGCGATTCATGATTTCGATGTTGTTTGGCGAGATTTGAGGGTTTGAGCGAGTCCGTTTCATGATTCCAAACATGTTGGTATGTTCGGGCGGGGCCCCGGGGGCCCTGAGTGGCAATCGGATGAGGCTCGGACCAAGTTGGACATTGGGAGAAACAACTGAAGCTCTCGGTTGCTGTCATAATCGCACCTGTGCATGGCCAGCCACAGGTGCAAGCTCACAGGTGCGAGCTACTAGCCGCACAAGCTAAAGAGTTAGGGCAGCCCAACCACCACAGGTGCAGAAGTTTTGGCGCACCTGCGTGACCGCAGGTGCGAGAGCAGTAGTGGCAGTAACGGATGGGCTCGCAGAAGCGGTTCTTTTTTGTCCGCAGATGCGGAGCTTGGCCAGGTAAGGGAAATGCGCACCTGCGAGGATTTTGTCGCAGGTGCGGGACCGCAGATGTGGCCAAGGCACCGCTGGTGCGAAAAAACGCTGGGCAAAACCGTTTTAAGAGCGGGATTTGGCTCTTCTTCTCTAATTTTTCACTTGGTTGGGGCGATATTGGAGAGCTTTGAGGATGGATTTTCATCATCTATGTCAAGGTAAGTGATTCCCGCGTATTGTGAGTTAAAAACAAGATTTATACATGGATTTAAGCATGACAATTTGTAGAAATTTGGGATTTTGAAGAAAAACCTAGAATATGGTATTCTTTGATTTTGATCATGAAATTTGGCATGAAATTGAGAATAAATTATATATTTGAGTTCCTGGGTTATGGGTAATGTTTATCTTCAAAAAGTTTTGGAATCCAGGCACGTGGGCCCGAGGGTTGCTTTATCGACTTTTCCAGCGGAGTTGGAAATTGTTGTAAATTGAATTATAATGGGTATTAGAGTATATATTTATGGATTTGCACATTTATTGACTAGTTTCAGGGCGGGGCATCGAATTGAGTTGTTTGAACGGCTTGGGAGCTGGCTATGGAACTTTGGTGACAGGTAAGTCCTTTTTCTAACCTTGTAAGAGGGTATTAACCCCATAGGTAAATCAAATCATTTAGTGCTTCTATTTGTGGGGGCTACGTACGCACGAGGTGACGAGAGTCTGTGCGTAGCTACTATTATGCTTATGTCGGGGTAGTCTAGGATCCATATCATGTTGTACTTGCGATGTTGTTCCCTACTTGTTAAATTAATTGTTCAAAATATTTAGAAACTTGATAAAGGAAATGTAAAAACGTTCAACTTCATTCACTTGACCGTTAAATGGGAATTTGAAATCCTTCGAATATTTTCCCCTTAATAAATCTTGAATTGGTTGTTTAATGTGTTTTCTCTTTTATGGAGAGGGCCGAACGCCTCGGTAGCAGATAGATGCATCTATGGTTCGCATCGTTAGATCCTTGACAGTGCACAATTTAAATAATTATATTGGATCGGGGCGCATGATTGAACTGGTTTCGTTGGATTTTATGATAATTAATATTGCTTCATTGGCCCGAGATACAAAATGATAAACGATGAAAAATAAATTTGGAATTTTCTTAATTACAAAAGAATTGTTTACTTATTTCATGATATTGAGCTTACAGCCGTTCTACGTAATCCATGCTAAATTATATCATTGGTATTTTATTTATAGCCCATAGTAAGTGTCGAAGCCGACCCCTCGTCACTACTTCTTTGAGGTTAGGCAGGATACTTACTGGGTACGCACTGATTTACGTACTCATACTACACTTGCTGCACATATTTGTGCAGGTACATATATGCCTAGTGGCCTTGTGGGCGCAGAGGCGCGGTTATAGTGGGGGCTTAGGTGAGCTGCACTCTATACTATGATCCGTATCCAGCAGAGTCTCTTTCAGAGTATTTATATTTTTCCTGTCCAATTTGTATTCCGGACAGATGTTGTATTTTATTTTACATTCCTAGTTGATGCTCATGCCCCCGTGACACCGGGTTTTGGGGTGATATCCTTAGGCCATGACGTCCTGGGACATGAAACGTGTGATAAGGGATTCGCAGGCCATGAAATGGTGTCCTTGGGCTATGAGGATGGTGCCTCTAGACTATGACACCTTTTCATAATGGAGTGCAATTTTGAGAGATCCTCAGGCCATGGAATGGTGTCTCCCGGCTATGAGGATGATGCCTTCGGACTATGATTCCTTTGGACAAAATGGCGATGTTTCAGCCCATGAAACGCAATGTTATGATGCTTGGTCATATGCGAGGTCGAGACAAGACAAGGCTTAGTCTTGTGTGAGATGAGGGCAGTGCTTAGCCCTATGTGAACAAAGATATAGCGTAGTGGAGATAGTATTTAATCTTATGCAAGGAAAAGGCAGTGTTTAGCCTTATACAATTAGGGAGGCAATGTTCAGTCTCGATGCAATTAGGGAGGCAATGTTTGGCCTCATGCAAAGCGGAGACAATGCTTAGTCTCATGCAGGGAAAGACAGTGCTTAGCCTTATGCAATTAGGGATGCAATGTTTAGCCTCATGCAATTGGAGAGGCATTGCTTAGCCTCATGCAAGAAGAAGAGACAATGCTTAGTCTCATGCGAAGAAAGGCAATGCTTAGCCTTATGCAATTAGGGAGGCAATGCTTTGCCTCATTCAAGAAGAGGAGGTAGAGCTTAACCTTATGCAAATGATGAGAAGGCGGTGAGAAAGTAATGTATTTCTTAGCTGGAGGTGTGTGCGCTAGATAATTTGTCGCCATGAAGGTAGTGACTTGATGTATCTGCGGATAATGTTATTTTATCGTACCTGCATCCAAAGAAAAATTGTGACTTCTGTGGGGAAGGTTGGTTCGTGCTTTTGTTTTCTTGCTCTATCTTTGCTCCTATCTTGGGATCCCGTTTAAGTTACCCTGGGTAACATCTGGTTGTCATAGAAACAAAATTTTCGAAAATTATGCAATAAATTTGATAAATATAGTTATTTGAAATGTAATAGTATGCGACATCAAATAATTTAGATGAACCGGTGACTGTGACACATTTTAGAGACATTGCAACCACCTTGCCTTGGAATTTTGAGGTCCCCCCTCAAAATTCTGCCCAGTTTAAATGCATACTTCTGACAATACTTTGGCTATTTCGCATATGACTAAGTTGGATGGACTTGCTTTAGAATTTTGAGGGTCCTCCTCAAAATTCTGCCTCAATTTCTGATCACGGCAAAGTGAAGATTTTATTAAGATGTGACCGAACCTACAGGGCTGCCTACGTATCCCCTCTTAAACAGGAATCAGGTCAAGTGTAGTTCAGTTATATCAAATGAAAAAATGTAAACAATCCTAAATATAGTATCTCTTGATTGCGTCTGAGTTGATAGGTTTTGGCCAAATCTCTCCATCCATTTTTGCAAGTATAAGTGCTCCTCCTGTTAATACTCGATGAACCATGTAGGGACCTTGCCAATTTGGTGAAAAGTTTCCTTTAACTTCATCCTACTGCATTCATTCTTTTTCCATCAATGAGGGTCAGTTGTTCATAACAACTTTGTACCCATTCTGCGTCGCTGAGCTCAGAGTCTTGTATGATTCTTAGAGAAGGAATTTCTACTTCGGCAGGGATAACCGCTTCCATACTGTAGACCAGCGGGTAAGGAGTTGCCCCAGTTGATGTGCGAACCGTGGTACGATACCCGAACAGAGCAAAGGGCAGCTTCTCGTGCCATTGTTTGTAATTGTCTACCATTTTTCTTAGTATTTTCTTGATGTTTTTGTTGGCGGCTTCTACAGCTCCATTCATCTGCGGCATGTATGCTGTGGAGTTCTTATGCTTGATCTTTAAAGTTTCACACATGGCCTTCATTAAATCACTGTTGAGATTGGCGGTGTTGTCGGTGATGATTGACTCTGGTACTCTAAACCGACAAACAATGCGATCCCGAACAAAATCTGCGATGACCTTCTTAGTTACAGCTTTGTAAGATGCGGCCTCAACCCACTTTGTGAAATAATCTATGGCCACTAGAATGAACCTATGCCCTTTTGAAGCAGCGGGTTCGATTGGACTGATGACATCCATGCCCCAAGCGGAGAAAGTCCAGGGTGCACTTGTTGCATTGAGTTCATTGGGTGGCACTCGTATCATATCAACATGTATCTGGAACTGGTGACACTTCTGGACATACTTGATGTAGTGTATTTCCATAGTCATCCAGAAATATCCTACTCTTAGTATTTTCTTGGCTCAGACAAAGCCATTTATGTGCGGTCCACAGGTTCCGGCATGTATTTCCCTGAGCAATCTGGATGCTTCCTTGGCGTCGACACACATTAATAATCCCAGGTCTGGAGTTCTTCTATACAGAATTCCTCTGCTTTGAAAGAAATGGTTGGCTAATCTTCGGAGTGTGCGCTTCTGAGTATGAGTTGCATGCTACAGATACTATCCACTCTCCCTTTGCCAAGTATTCTTTGATGTCGTGGAACCAAGGATTCCCGTCACTTTCTTCTTCAAGATGAGCACAATAAGACGGTTGTTTATGAATTCCTATTGGGATAGGATCGACGAAGTTCTTGTCTGGGTGTTGTATCATGGAAGACAAAGTGGCCAATGCATCTGCGAACTCATTTTGAATCCCTGGAACATGTTTAAACTCTATCTTCGTGAACCTCTTGATTAGCTCTTGTACACAATACAGATATGGTAATATTTTGGTGTTCTTGGTAGCCCATTCTCCTAAATCCTGATGCACCAAAAGATCGAAATCTCCAATCACCAGCAACTACTGAACATTCATGTAAATGGCCAACCTAAGTCCCAAGATGCAAGCCTTATATTCTGCCATATTGTTGGTACATGGAAACCTGGGTTTTGCAGATAACGGATAGTGTTGGCCAGTTTCTGATACTAAGACAGCTTCGATACCCACTCCTTTGAAGTTTGTAGCTCCGTTGAAGAGCATTCTCCAACCATCATATGCTTCGGTGATATCTTCTCCTACGAATGATACCTCTTCATCGGGAAAATACGTTTTCAATGGTTCGTATTCTCTGTCCACAGGATTTTCTGCCAAATGATCTGCCAATGCTTGCCCTTTTACCACCTTATGGGTTACATAGATGATGTCGAATTCACTCAGCAATATCTGCCATTTTGCTAACTTTCCCGTAGGCATGGATTTCTGGAAGATGTATTTCAGCGGATCCATCCTTGATATGAGATATGTGGTGCATGCACATAAATAATGCCTCAACTTTTGAGCTATCCATGTTAAAGCGCAGCAGGTGTGCTCCAGCAAAGAGTAGCAGGCTTTGTAAGGTGTGAATTTCTTGCTCAAATAATATATTGCATGCTCCTTTCTTTTAGTTTCATCATGTTGTCCCAAAACGCAACCGAAAGCTCCATCCAGTATAGAGAAATAAAGTAGTAGTGGTCTTCCTGGCTCTGGGGGGGCCAGAATGGGCGATTCGGATAAATACTCTTTGATTTTGACGAAGGCTTTCTGACATTCTTCAGTCCAGCTTTTTGCAGCATCTTTCTTCAGCATTTTGAAGATCGGCTCACAGATCACGGTTGATTGTGCTATGAAACGACTGATGTAGTTGAGATGCCCTTAGATCAATCCCTCGACGACTGATGTGAATCCTAGCAATGTTCCAGCAGGTACTCCGAAGGCACACTTTCCAGGATTCAGTTTCAGATTGTACCTTCGTAGCCGATCAAAGAATTTCATCAAGTTTGCTATATGATCGGTGCTTCTTTTGGATTTGATGATGACATCATCCACATACACCTCTATATACTTGTGTATCATGTCGTGGAAAATGGTTGTCATGGATCTCATGTAAGTGGCTCCACCATTCTTCAAACCAAACAACATCATTTTATAGCAGTATATTCCCCATGGTATGATAATGGCTATTTTTTCGACATCCTCTTTATCCATCCAGATCTGATAATACCCCACAAAGAAATCCACAAAGGACTGGAGTTCATGCTTGGCACAGTTGTCAATCAGTATGTGTATATTGGGCAATGGGAAATCATCTTTGGGACTCGCCCTGTTTAAATCTTGGTAATCAACACACACTCTGACTTTCCCATCTTTCTTCGTAACCGGCACAATGTTGGCCAACCAAGTCGGATATTCAACCACTCTGAGAACCTTGGCTTTGATTTGCTTGGTGACCTCCTCTTTTATCTTTAAACTCATATCCGGCTTTAATTTTATGAGCTTCTATTTTACCCGTGGATACATGGGATTGGTAGGTACCTTGTGAGCCACTATGGATGTGCTCAAACCAGTCACATCATGGTAGGACTATGAAAAGATATCTACATACTCTTTCGGGAATCAACATACGCTTCCTTCTCTGATGACGATAGGTGAATGCTTAAACGTGTTTCCTTGACCATTTCGGAGTCCCCTAAGTTAACTGTCTAAGTCTCGTCTAAATTAGACTTAGGCTTGTTTTCAAAGTTTTCCACTTCTCTGACAATTTCCTCAGGTATTATATCATCTTACAGATCCTCTGAATCACTATCCTTATGTTGCATTGTCTCATTACATGTCACAGTCGTAGGTTCATCGATATAGGTAATAATAATGATATAGAGAGAAAATGTAAAGAATAATAAAAAATACTAAAAATAACAATGCGTTAAATAAATCTTGAAAACGTCAAACAAGTACGGCTCGATGACTCGAGAAATTATTTCAAAACAAAATACGTTCAAAATAAAATACTGAAAATGTCTTAGATGCTCATAAAATTGCTTTAAAAGTAATTGATGCTAATTGCCAGGCTACCCAGGAACTCGACGGGCCCAGGATGGTGCAACAGTCCAATTCTTCAGAACAACTCCTTTTTCAACGGTCTGAATTGTAAGGTCTTCCTCCTGCTCCCCCCAACTATTGCATTGCAATCCATGTCTTCATCATCCATAAACAACTTCCTTATGCCAGCTAAGGCTTCATCTTCCTCAAATTCCCACATCATGCCAGCTTGATGAAATGTCCGGTGCAAATATGGTACCGGTTGTTCCAGCGGATAATAATGACAGTGCCATGGTGGCGACCAATCCTGGCACTCTTTCCAAGTATATTCGTACCCAAGTCCGAAAGTTGTACTGTGATGATTCAGCTGTACCGGTTTGGTGATCCCTTAGAGGTTCTTGCCGAGACCCTTGCCAGGTTTATACCCTGTCCATAGCAGTATGCTTTCTATCTTGTTGCTCCACCATTTGTCCTTTTCAATTGTGTTGACGCGCTCAATGCGATGGTATGTTTCTCCACCTAACTTTATCCTATTCTCGATGACCGGAATAGTCTGATTGGTATAAATCGTATTACTTTCGTCTCTGTGGATGATCACCTCCTGGTGGTTCCATTCAAACTTCACGGACTGATGCAGAGTAGAGGCCACTGCCCCAGTGGCATTTATCCAGGGTCATCCTAGCAATAGATTATAGGTAGTAGATATGTCCAACACTTGAAACTCAACATCAAACCAGGTTGGGCCCATATGTAGGCTGAGGTTGATTTCTCCGATTGTGGCACTTTGAGATCCATCAAATGCCTTTACATTCATGCTTCCTGCTCGTATCTCATACAGGCCTTTACCCAATTCCTTTAGAGTGGTCAGTGGACCTATATTGAGACTCAAACCCTCATCTATCAGGACCCTGGCGATGAGTTTATCTTCAAATTGCACTGTGATATATAGTGCCCTGTTGTGACTTAGTCCTTCTGGTGGCAGCTCGTCTTCATGAAAGGTGATTTTGTGGCTTTCCAGTACCTGCCCAACTATGTTGGCCCTTTCCCCATTAGTGATGTTGGTGGGTACATAGGCTTCAGTCAGCACCTTCATCAGGGCATTCTTGTGTGTCTCAGAGTTTTGTATAAGTGACAAGATAGATATCTGAGTGGGTGTTTTGTTCAAATGGTCAACCACGGAGTATTCTCTTACTTGCACTTTTCTCCAAAGGTCGTTAAGGCTAGTCTTAATGATAGGCGGCTTAGATGCAGCGTCTTTTCTTGTTCCTCCCATGTCCTCGAGTGTATAAACCCTACCAGTTCTAGTCATGCCTTGTGCTGCACCTGTTTCTTCTATTTTAGCTTTTCCTTTTCTTCTTGCTTCCACAACATAATCCCATGGTATAGCATCAGACTTATAAGATGGCGTAGGTGCTACCATAACGGTGAAGGGTGTGGTCACCTCGACTTCAAACGGCAATGGTACGGCTACCTCAACTTCGATCGGTGCCTAGGTTTGTACAACGATAGGCGTGAGAGTGATTGGGGATGTTTTAGGATCATCCCCCTCCTGAATGAGTCCTTCAGAGTGCGACACTCATCAATGGTATGACCCTTCATGCCTGAGTAATAGGCACATGTCTTGTTTGGGTTAATCCACTAAGAAGAGTTTTCCATAGCAACAACGGGAATGGGAGTGACGTAACCGGTAGCCTTCAGTTTCTCGTATAGTTGGTCTATGTATTCAGCAATCGGAGTATATTGTCTGGGTGGTCTGCGGTCGAAAGTTTGTCTTGGTTTTTTGTAATTTTGGCGGGCTGGTGGTGGTGAGTGGTAATATGCGGGTTGGGTGTTATAAGTGTGGTAGGTGGCAGCGGGTTGCTGGTATCTGGGGGGTGAAGGCTGTTATGTAGGTGGAGGTGCTTGGTATATGAGGGAAAACTTTGGACCTTGGGCTACAATTACTGCACTCACTTCTTTCTTCTTGGAGATACCTCCTGACTGTAAAGCTTTATTTGTGGCTTGAAGTGCTTCGAAATTTGTCACCATTCCGCTCTTGATCCCTTCTTCTATTCTTTCTCCTAGCTTGATGATGTCATAGAATTTATGGTTTTCAATAACCATTAGCCTTTCGTAGTATTGCGGGTCTTGAGCTCTGACGAAGAACTTATTTATCTGTTCTTTTTCAAGTGCCGGCCTTACTTTTGCAGCTTCAGATCACAACTGAGTAGCATACTCGCGGAAGGTTTCCGTTGGTTTCTTATTGAGATTATGAATGTAGAAAATGTCTGGTACATTTTTTGTGTTGAACCTGAATCGATTCATGAAATTTGATGCCATGCTCACCCAATCCACCCACTTCTTTGGGTTTTGACTGATTTACCAAGACAAAGAATCTCCAATGAGGCTCCTCATGAACAGCTTCATACGAATTCGTTCATCTTTGCCAACCCCTACAAGTTTGTCACAATATGTTCTTAGATGCACTTTCAGATCACCAGTTCCATCGAACATTTTGAACTTGGGAGGTTTGTAACCCTCCGGCAGTTCTACATTTGGTTGAATGTACAGTCCTTATAATTCAAACCCTCAATGCCCTTGCCACCTTCGACACTCTAAACTCTGCCAGTAAGCTACTTGAGTTCTTCCGCCATGATCTTGATGAGCAGGTCCTTCTTAGTAAATTTCGGTATATATAGGGTTTGTTGTGGGGTATGGGGTAAAGTTTCCACATATATGGGACTGCTTTGGTGGACTCCGAGAATCTGGGCATAATGGTGGTCGTTCGTTGAGTTTTGGGGATCAGGAGTAGGTTGCGGTGCAATCTGAGGAGTGTGGTAAGTGGTAGTTTGTGGGTATTGAGTTGGATGGTAATGGTGTTGTGGAGGAGTTGGTACCGGTATAGGGTTGTGGTTCTAAGGAGCTGTGGTGTATTGATGTGGTGCAGGAGGATTCAGTGGTGGATTTTGGTTATGCATGTTTTGGGGTGGTTCCGAGTTTTGAGCGTTTGGGTTTTGTTGGTTGACATCAGGGATGTTTAAGGTGAGGGAAAGGTTTGCTAAGTTTTGGACCTGCTCAAATTCTCCTTGTAGCTCCAGTATTTTAGGTTCCAGGCGTAGGACCAATTCATTTTGTGCTGGAGTACTCCGACCATCCGAAGTTTCAACGTTTTCTGCATTGTCCTTCCTGATACCACTTAAATCATCCATCTTTCCTTTCCCTTTGCTTCAGCCTTTAGGATCACTTGGTGGAGGAGGAGATGGAGGACCTCTGGATCTAGTGCGGTAAGCGGATGATGCCAGTATGCACAAACCAAAACTTGGGGAAAGGGAATAATCGAAAGAAACAAAAACAAAAGGTAACCAAGTCAGTAAGGATATTGGAAGGATGCTCGCAATATTAAATATCTTTTGCAAAATCACATAATGAATCGCGTCATAATTTAGGGGACCTCATTGTGCCCGAGGTAGGCCTAAGAGACACACAGACTTGGAGAAAATTGATGCCAATAACTGTGTCATTTCATTAATGCGAGAATGAATCAAATCCTTACTAAAATGACAATAATGAGAAAGTTACTAATGGCATTTGCCTTATTACAATTGAAATCTAAACTAAGCTAGAAAGCAGTAAAGAACATCATTTCCTAATCTACTTGGTCCTAGAAGGACCTTCCCCATGCTTGGCTCTTTTGACTTCATCAATCAGGTTCCCCAAGTCGCGCATATCCAACAATAGGTAAGCCTTTGCTAGATGCCCTCCTTCATGGCCATCCATGTTCTGACAACCTGAAAGCCTCTTCCTCATCTTTCCCTCTAGCTCCATCAACCCATGCTCCAAATATTCCAATCTCTCTGTCAATTTAGTGGCAATTTTTCTCCATTCGTTGATTGCTTCCATATCCACTTTGTGTTGTTCCAAATGCCTAGCTTCAAACTCGAAGACACTTTTGCGTAACCTCCTACACTTGACCTGTGCCTCAGCAGCATCATCAATGATCCTATTTTCTAAATTGACCCCTGACTTGACATCTCCCGCTATATCATCTACCAACCATTATGAATAAAAATATACATGACCGGCATGGTACCTGTCTGGCTCGATAGTCTCTTTTTCAACAATGACCTTCTGGTTCCACATATGTTGCACCTCGAACTTGAAAGGAATGATGTCCCTTTTGAAATCTACCTTGTACTGGACCATGTTGGAAACCCGAGGTATGACTTGTTTTCTTCCTGCTTGTCTCATTACCATTATAGGAGCATAAGGATAAATGCATCGCAACACGATCAATAACAAATGAGTAGTATCCCTCGACCTAATGATGAACTCGCTGCTGGGAAACCACTCGAACATCCAATGTACCTACTCGTCTGTCAGATTGCTGAAGAAACGTACCCAACTTACAGCACCTTTGGGCTGTGCAAACCTATGTGGGATGAATGTCATTTTCTTTAGGTGATGGTAAGCTATGTAGTCATTCAACGGTCGTTGTAGAAGCTCTTGGCAGTATTCTCCACTCTGAAAGTGTTCCAATAGCCAGACTTGCAATAATAGATTACAACCTTCAAAATGTCCAAATCCCTGCTTGCACTGATTTAGAGCACGGTGCAATTCAACTAGGATCATAGGGATGATGGTTTAGCTTTTCCCCTCGATGCCTTCCATTAAAGTTCTTGCAACCATAGCTAAACGAGTGTGAATCCTTCCCCCTTTCATTGGAAATATCAACAAACCCAAGAAGCAAATGATGAATACATAAACTCGACGATGCGTCCAACCTAAGGAGGTAATGGCAAGTTCCTCATGATGAAGACAATATGATTTACTGTGCCCGTAACGCTCATAAAGAAATTCAAATGGGATGTATGACTTCTTCAAACAAAGCAACTCATCATTTTTCTTGAAACCTAATTTTTTTAGAAAACCGTGAGGGGTATGATTCTCTGGCACTTATAACCCTGGACTATCACATGGCAACTTAGCGAAACCTCCTATTTCTCCTAGGAGAGGAGTCATTTCTATGTCACCAAAGCAGAAGACGTCCCTTTTCTCATCCCAGAACATGGTAGCGGCCTCAATCAATGCCCTATTTTGTCGGATGTCTAGCAAGGATGGCAAATTACCAAGGACTCTTCTCACATGATTCTTGTCGCAAGGCGCAAGATTTTTCCACCAATCAAGTAGCAGAGGTGGGATGTTTTGGACCATGCCGAACCTGCGGACTTCGTGCTTCATTTTCTGCAAGTAAATAGAGTTAGTCCTCTACCCTTCAAATTCGACCATTTACACAATAATGATTAACATATTGGCACATTTTCTTCAAGTAATGCATATAACATTGTAGTGTCCATTGGGATTGTGGAAATCCCGTCGGACTTTGGACAAGGCTTATCTTAGCGGGCTATTATGTTAACAATGTCATAACCCGTACTAGATTTAACATGATGAATGTACATTTGTTGGTGGAGTAAGGTTTCTAGAATGGTCTAGACTGTACTCTCAAGTGGACAACTTGTGAGGGAAAGGCACGGGACCGTCGACTGCACTGCTGATCGACTAGTCTACCATAAATAAGCCTTTCCGATTTAAAAGGGTAATTCTTGAAGAGCGCGGACACTCATCAAGTGCCGCTATATTGATAATTGGCACAAGTGGAGTATGATGTGGAGCATGCTTTATGCAGAGATAATGACACGTTGCCAAGTATTTGCATGATAAATATGTAAAAGCACCAAATACGATAATAAGTTAAAACATGAAAAGCATAAGAAAGAAAAGAAGTTAGTTCATGGAATATATGCGAGAATGTAATAAAGCAATTAAGGGAGTAGGGATGGGAGAGGCATGATATAGCAGTCAAATGAAGAGCGGTCATAGAAAATAATGGGGAAGGGATGTGCGTGTTAAAACAAATTTAAATAAATAAAGGTGAGAAGGGAAAGGATGTGCATGTTATAACAAAGAAAATAATCCACACAAGCCAAGTTCATTATGGTAAGCCCCTAAGTATTTCCCCAACAGAGTCGCCATGCTGTCGCGCCACTTTTTCTCGTGAAGGCGGGTTTCGACATGTGACAACTCTTTTGGACAGGAGATGGAGTGTTTAAAGAAAAGAGTCGCCACCTAACGGTTTTTAAGGTGTGTTAGGGCACCTATTATGCAAATGACTCTATTTGACTAGTCAACGTCACCAAAGATCAGGTAAGGGCTTAAATTACCTTAAAGAGAAGGTGTTAGGCACTCTTCGAGGTCCACAACTGTGGGTCCCGGCCGAACATAAGATTATGTGGATTAAAATTAGTCTAAGTAATCAAATAAACAAAGTGAATGTAAAGGTCAAAGAATTTCATTACAACATGATTAGTATAGATCTTAGTACGAATATAGGTATACGACTATTTGGATCTAATAACAACATATAAAAGAGGGAGAAGGGGGGTCCTAAGTTTTTTAGCCTAAAGGATCACCCCGTGCAATATAAATAATACTTCACAACTCCCTTGAGATAAAGAGTTACTCATATTATTCAGCGGGCACAGACTATCATCTCCTGCTACCCGATTACTATGTTAAAGTTGTTTACCTGAAGTGCGCTAATTCAATTCTAAGTTGTGATCTATGCGTGCACTACCCATCCCATTCCTATGGTCCAGGAGGCATTGGACCTCTATTAGGGTGGTTCTAGACTTAACTTAGGCTGCTCAAAATGATAAAACTAGGGGACATACAAAACAGATTGAACTTCAAATGAGAGCAGTTAAAGGCTCAAGTTAGCCTCCACACTGAGACAACAAATGCACGTAAAATAGGTTCTCACATTGAGCATTGGACAGGTTCAGAATTGAAGCCAATAAAAAATCATTAAGCCCTATAGACATGCTTTCTATGTGACCTCAGATTCAAACGCGCATGCATAACATTACTGCTTTTAGTGGCTAAGGCGAGGAAGCAGTAAACCATTTGCTGTTAACGCTAGTTTTAGATACCAGTTTTAGAAAGGAGTGATAGGCATGATATCTAATAGCGGCATAGCTAACAAATGAGAAGAGTTCTGGAAACCCAGCCTTGACAAGGGGATAAATAATACTATGCGAGGACAATATCCTATAGGCAGGATCTCTAGTGATTGACAATCGAACCATGATTTTATAACACATTACCTCTGTGAACATGTTATGTAGGCAGAGCAATAACGATAATAGTAGCTAATTGATTAATTAAGGTCTTATAGACATGCTTTCTAGGTGAAAATCAACAGAACATAAGCTAGTGGAATCTTATAGGCGTGACATCTAATGAACATGAAGCAGTAATGCAAATTGAAAGAATGTTTATTTCCTGTAGGCATGTTGTCTAGTAAGACACATCAGTAGTCATGGGAATAAATACAGTACTTAAGCTTTTATAGTAGACAAGTTGTGTGAGTGTGCTATTTTCCTAATGGCATGATTTCTACTAGTGCATATGGAAATTAAATGGGATATATATATAGCAGGTTGGATTTGATTATAACATTTTATTTACTAGGCATTGGTAAGTAGCTCCTGCATTTTTTAGCCCGAAGGGCATTACATTATAACAATATGTTCCATACTTGGTGATAAATGAAGTCTTTCCTCGGTCCTCCGGGTTCATTTGGATTTGATTGTACCCGGAATAGGCAATGAGAAAAGTAAGGATCTCGTGGACGGCCGTGGCATCGATCATGCGATCGATGTTAGGCAGTGGAAAAGAATCTTTGGGGCACGCCTTGTTTAAATCCTTATAATCTACACGCATTCTAAGTTTGTTCCCCTTTTATGGACTACAACTACATTGGCTAACCATTCGGGATATTTCACGTCCCGAATGGACCTATTTTGAGAAGTTTAGTTACCTCGTCCTTTATGAATAAGTTCTTTACCTCGGACTGGGGTATTCTATTTTGATTCACCGGTTTGAACCTAGGGTCCAGGCTTAGACGATGCGTCGTTATCTCTGGCGTGATCCCTGTCATGTCTAAATGGGATCAAGCAAAACAATCTATGTTATCAATAAGCTTTTTCCTAAGTTCGGGGGTTAATCCCGTTCCTAGGTATACCTTTCGCTCGGGCAGGTACTCGATCAATGTAACCTATTCCAACTCTTCGACCATTGATTTGGTGGCATCAGAATCTTCGGGACCAATAAAGGTTCGAGGGGTCAGAAAATCTTCCTCTTCTTCTTCTATGTCCTTCTTCCCCGATTCTGTCGAGGCTGGTGTCTGTGATTTCTATTTGACTTCTTGTTTACCTTTGGTGCTTGACCTTTCTGAGGTTGATAGTGTCGATATCGGTGTTACATCATCGACTGCAAACATTTCATTTGCCGCATGCTACTCCCCATATACTGTTTTTACACCGTCCGGCATCAGGAATTTCATCATTTGGTGGAAAGTCGACGGGACTGCCCTTATATTGTGGATCCAAGGCCTTCTGAGCAGGGCAGTATCTTGAATGGTTCTAGCCACGTTCACCGACAGAATAATCTCCCCTTTAGTTGTTTCACTGGCCATATTGAAGTTGTTTAAGACTCGATTTGATTTTGTAAGCCGAGCTGCTCCACGGCTGTCGATCGGATGATATTCGCCGAGCTACCTGGATCTACTAAAACACGCTTAACTTGAACTTTATTTAATAAGATTAAAATTACCAGAGCGTCATTGTGGGGCAGAGAAATCCCTTCTGCTTCTTCGTTGTTGAATGATAAAGTGCCTTCGAGCACATAATCTCGGGTTCGATTTTCCCTAGTGATTGATACCTTAGTGCATTTGAATATGGGTCCCTGTGGAATGTCGACCCCACAAACGATCATATGAATGACATGTTGGGGTTCCTCCTGTTCATTTTTCCTATTGGCGTCCCTTTCTCTAAAATGATTCTTGGCTCTATCGCTGAGGAACTCTCGAAGGTGGCCCTCATTGAATAGACAGGCTACCTCCTCCCTTAATTGCCTGCAATCCTCGATCATGTGACCATGCGTGCCTTGATACTTGCACATCAAATTTGGGTTTCTTTAGGAAGGATCTGTTTGTATGGGTCTAGGCCACCTAGTATCTTTCATCCTTCCGATTGCTGATACAATGCCTGATGCATTGATGCTAAAGTTATATTTCGATAACCGAGGTGCCTCTGTGGGATCGGCATACTTTTCAAAACAACTTTTGCTCATAAGTCCCCGAGAATTTTGTTCTTGATCACTTCTTCGATCGTTCTAGGCGGAATTGCGTCCTGAACCATTGTTCCTTCGATCTGCGATATATGCTTGATATCAGTCTCTATTCGACCTTGGCTCCCTGTCGATGTCCCTCTGGTTTTTAACTGCCGACCTATTTGGAGGTACTGAACCGGAAGGGGCTCCTAATTGGTCATCCTCGACCCTGATCTTCGATTGATATCGATTGTGCACATTTGCCCAAGTTACAGCTGGATACTCGATCAAATTTTGATTCAACTGATGTGATGCTATCGAACTCCTCCCGTTCAACCCTTGGGTGAAAGCTTTAACGGCCTAATCATCTGTGACCGCTAGGCAACTCCATGCGTTCCATTTGAAATTGGGACACGAACTCCCTCAGCATTTCGTTATCCCTTTGTCTTACCTTGAAAAGGTTTGATTTCCTCGTTGCGACCTTTATGGACCTAGCGTGTGCCTTTACGAAAGAATCTGCTAACATGGAAAATGAGTCTATGGAGTTTGGTGGCAGGTTGTGATACCAAATAATTGTTCCCTTCGAAAGGGTCTCTCCAAACCTTTTCAATAGCACAGATTTGAGTTCATCAGCTTCTAAATCGTTACCCTTGATGGAGCATGTATATGAAGTAACATGCTCATTGGGATTGGTGGTCCCATTATATTTGGGTATGTCTGGCATACGAAACTTCTTTGGAATAGGCTTCGGAGCCGCACTTGGAGGAAATGACTTTTGTACAAACTTTTTCGAATCCATCCCTTTCAAGATTGGTCGTTCCCCCCATATCTGATCAACTCGAGAGTTGTATGTCTCCACTTTTTTATCGTTGGCTTCGATTCTCTTCTCCCCTGATTCAATTCTTTTGGTGAGCTTCTCGAGCATTTTTATTACCGCAGGATCAATCCCCGATTCGTTACCATTCGACCTTTCCGATACAGGCTCGATACGGAGAGTAATTTCCGGCTCGACCCTATTCGGAGCTCTATGTTGATTTTGTAACTGAGAAATAGTGGCTTGTTGAGCCTGAAGCATCTCGAATATTACTTTGAGACTGACTCCTTCGTCTCCTCTGCCCTGTGTTCCTCAGCCACTAGATCGGCCTTCTCTGCGTATACTCCCATCAAGATCTACGCCTAGGTCCGCATTTAGAAAAATGTTCAAACTGACATTGACTGGGTTGGCAATCGGTGCTCCCTCGAGATTAGACTATTGCACCTCGACTTCTGGAGCAATCACATTTTCATTTGCACCGTGGAATCCGAGGCCCTTGTCACTGTGTGTGGATGCGTTTTGTGAGTTTGATATGTTTTAACCAGAAAGCAAAGATAACTGAAAAGAACAAGCGTAAAATAGTGTATTTTACCAGAATCATTACTGAACAATCACTGTTATCCTTAGCCCCACGGTGGGCGCCAAACTGTTTATCCTAAAAATGGAGTAACAATTAAACTTATATTGTGGTTTTAAGGATATGTGATATAAACCAGTACCAATTAAATAGATAAATTGGACAATAAAATAAATCAAGATGTTTGATATAGAAAGAATGCTTCTGTGTATAATTTATACTTGCGTACATATTTTGCCATCAGTGCTCGATTAATCTATATAGACACAGTTCATTCGACCATTTGGCCCATTATAAAGTTTCTCTATCGAGACCCTTTGACATGAAGTATTTTCCTTGAAAGTGTAACATCCGAGGGTGATGCCCCCCAGTATTCGAGGTTGATTGTAAAGAAGCCTTGGATACTGTTGAGTTGTCCTCAGGTAGCACATAATTGTTGCCTCATTAAAAACCTCACCGGAAAAACCCACTTGGGACAAAAACCGATCTAAGGGAATAAGAGTGCAACACATGCTTTGAAACCTGAGGTCTCGATGTCTTCAATCAAAAACCTGCAGTGAGTTAGTGTCGAATATATAAATGAAAAAGGGGGATAAAGTCATACCTTAGCAATAATACTGTTTGAGAAGCGATATGTTCCAATTATTTGGTAGTTGTTCGCCGTCTATCGTGCCGAGCTTATAAGATCCCTTTCCGATGATGTCGAGGACTTGATAGGGTCCCTCCCAATTTGGGCCCAGCTTCCCTTCATTAAGATCTCGATTATTGATGGTGACTTTCCTCGGGACTAAGTCCCCGACTCTGAAGTGGCGAAGGTTGGTTCTCCTATCGTAGTATCTTTTGATTCGTTGCTTTTGTGCAGCCATTCGAACGAGTACGGCTTCTCGTTTTTCATCCAATAATTCGAGGCTAGTATTCGTAGCATCGTGATTTGACTCTTCTGTTATATGTCGAAACCTGGCGCTGGATCCCCGACTTCGACTGGAATCAAGGCTTCGGAGCCATATACTAAGGAGAAAGGGTTTTCCCCCGTACTGGACTTTGATGTTGTTCGATATGCCCAAAGGACTTCGGGTAGAAATTCTCTCCATTTCCCCTTAGAGTCGTTCAACTATTTCTTTAGGTTTTGAATGATGGTCTTGTTCGTCGATTCGTCATGTCCGTTCCCACTAGGGTGATACGGCATTGATAATATCCTTTTTATTTTGTGGTCTTCGAGGAATTTCGTAACTTTGCTGCCGATTGTTTTCCATTGTCACACACTATTTCGGCGGGTATCCCAAATCGACATACGATGTGATCCCAGATGAAGTCTATAACCTCTTTCTCTCTCACTTTCTCGAACGCATGTGCTTCAACCCATTTAGAGAAATAATCAGTCATAAATAAAATGAACTTAGCTTTACCTGGGGCCGATGGTAGAGGGCAGACGATATCCATTCCCCATTTCATGAATGGCCATGGGGATAGGACTGAATGAAGTTTTTCTCCGGGCTGATGGATCATCGGTGCAAACCTTTGACATTTATCACATTTTCGAACAAACTCCTTAGTGACTTTTTCCATGCTATCACAGTAGTATCCTGCTCTAATGATTTTGTGAATCAGTGATTCGGCGCCGGAGTGGTTCCCACAAGTGCCTACATGGACCTCTCGTAGAACATGATCGATGTCTCCTGGTCTTAATCATACTACCAATGGTCTATCGAATGTCCTTCAGTATAATGTTCCATCTTCAGCCAATGTGAATCGAGCAGCTTTGGTTTGTAGGGTCCTCGACTCTTTAGGGTCCGATGAGAGATTTCCATTCTTCAAGTATTCAATATATTTATTCCTCCAATCCCAGGTTGAGCTTGTAGAGTTTATCTCGGAATGACCTTCCTCGATCACGGATCTCTGGAGTTGAACAACAGTCCCCGAGCTGATCTCATCTTCCTCGACCGATGACCCCAAATATGCAAGTGTATCGGCCTCACTCTTTTGTTCTCGAGGTACATGCTGTAAAGTCCATTCCTTGAAATGGTGCAAAGTAACATGCAGTTTGTCCAAATACCTTTGCATTCTATCCTCTCGAACTTCGAAGGTTTTGTTTACTTGGTTCACCGCCAGTAAAGAGTCACACTTGGCTTCAATGACTTCGAAGCTTTTAGCTAGTTCGAGACCTGCAATCGTGGCCTCGTACTCGGCCTCATTGTTAGTCAACCTAGAAGTTTAGATAGATTGCCTAATAGTGCTACCCGTGGGCGGCTTCAAAATGATGCCTAGCCCAGACCCCTTCACATTCAAAGCACCGTCTATGAAGAGGGTCCATACCCCCGATGATGTACCCGATTTTAACAAGAGTTCCTTTTCAACTTCGGGTACGAGGGTTGGCGTGAAATTGGCCACGAAGTCCGCTAAAAGTTGAGACTTGATTGCAGTACGGGGTTGATATTCGATATCGTAACCACTGAGTTCGACGGCCCATTTGGCCAATCGGCCCGATAGTTCGGGCTTGTGCAAAATATTACGAAGTGGGTAAGTGGTTAATACGTATATGGGGTGACATTGTATGGTCTTAACTTTCTAGAGGCGTGCAAGTGCCAATTTCTCCAAGTGTGGATATCTAGTTTCTGCTTCTCCTAAGGTTCGACTTACATAATAAACGGGAAATTGCGTACCTTGCTCTTCTCGAACTAGGACACCCCTTACCGTGATATCCGACACTGCCAAGTACAAGTAAAGTTTCTCATCTTCCTTTGGAGCGTGAAGCACTGGTGGGCTCGATAGGTATCGCTTCAATTCCTCTAATGCATGTTGGCATTCCGGGGTCCAAGCGAAAACGTTGTTCTTTTTGAGTAGAGAGAAAAATCTATGGCTTCGATCCGATGACCTCGAAATGAATAAGCCTAATGCATCTATCCATCCAGTTAGCTTCCGCAAGACTTTTACATTGTTTACGACGGTGATGTCTTCGATTGCCTTGATTTTATCGGGGTTGATATCGATCCCCCGATTCGATACAATTATGCCAATGAACTTGCCCGAACCAACCCCGAAAGCACATTTCTCGGGGATGAGCTTCATGTTGTTTTTCCTTAAAATTTCTAACGTTTCCTGCAAATGAGCCAAATGGTCCTCTGCGCGCAGGGACTTAACTAGCATGTCATCAATATAACTTCCATTGATTTACCTATTTGTTCTTCGAACATTTTATTTACTAGGCATTGGTAAGTAGCTTCTGCATTTTTTAGCCCGAAGGGCATTACATTATAACAATATGTTCCATACTTGGTGATAAATGAAGTCTTTTCTCGGTCCTCCGGGTTCATTTGGATTTGATTATACCCCGAATAGGCATCGAGAAAAGTAAGGATCTCGTGGACGGCCGTGGCCTCGATCATGCGATCGATGTTAGGCAGTGGAAAAGAATCTTTGGGGCATGCCTTGTTTAAATCCTTATAATCTACACACATTCTAAGTTTGTTCCCTTTTTAGGGACTACAACTACATTGGCTAACCATTAGGGATATTTCACCTCCCGAATGGACCATATTTTGAGAAGTTTAGTTACCTCGTCCTTTATGAATAAGTTCTTTACCTCAGACTGGGGTATTCTATTTTGATTCACCGGTTTGAACCTAGGGTCCAGGCTTAGACGATGCGTCGTTATCTCCAGTGGGATCCCTGCCATGTCTAAATGGGACCAAGCAAAACAATTTATGTTATCAATAAGAAATTGAATAAGCTTTTTCCTAAGTTCAGGGGTTAATCCCGTTCCTAGATATACCTTTCGCTCGGGCAGGTACTCGATCAATGTAACCTGTTCCAACTCTTCGACCATTGATTTGGTGGCGTCAGAATCTTCGGGAACAATAAAGGTTCGAGGGGTCAGAAAATCTTCCTCTTCTTCTTCTATGTCCTGCTTCCCCGATTCTGTCGAGGCTGGTGGCTGTGATTTCTATTTGACTTCTTGTTTACCTTTGGTGCTTGACCTTTCCGAGGTTGATAGTGTCGATATCGGTGTTACATCATCGACCGCAAACATTTCATTTGCCGCATGCTACTCCCCGTATACTATTTTTACACCTACCGACATCAGGAATTTCATCATTTGGTGGAGAGTCGAAGGGACTGCCCTCATATTATGGATCCAAGGCCTTCCGAGCAGGGCAGTATCTTGAATGGTTCTAGCCACGTTCACCGGTAGAATAATCTCCCCTATAGTTGTTTCACTAGCCATATTGAAGTCGTTTAAGACCCGATTTGATTTTGTTAGCCGAGCTGCTGCACGACCCTCGATCGGATGATATTCGCCGAGCTACCTGGATCCACTAAAACACGCTTAACTTGAACTTTATTTAATAAGATTGAAATTACCAGAGCGTCATTGTGGGGCAGAGAAATGCCTTCTGCTTCTTCGTTGTTGAATGATAAAGTGCCTTCGGGCACATAATCTCGGGTTCGATTTTCCCTAGTGATTGATACCTTAGTGCATTTGAATATGGGTCCCTGTGGATTGTCGACCCCACAGACGATCATATGAATGACATGTTGGGGTTCCTCCTGTTCATTTTTCCTATTGGCGTCCCTTTCTCTGAAATGATTCTTGGCTCGATCGCTGAGGAACTCTCGATGGTAGCCCTCATTGAATAGACAGGCTACCTCCTCCCTTAATTTCCTGGAATCCTCGATCATGTGACCATGCGTGCCTTGATACTTGCACATCAAATTTGGGTTTCTTTAGGAAGGATCTGTTTGTATGGGTCTAGGCCACCTAGTATCTTTCATCCTTCCGATTGCTGATACAATGCCCGATGCATCGATGCTAAAGTTATATTTCAATAAACGAGGTGCCTCTGTGGGATCAGCATACTTTTCAAAACAACTTTTGCTCATAAGTCCCCGAGAATTCTGTCCTCGATCACTTCTTCAATCGTTCTAGGCGAAATTGCATCCTGAACCATTGTTCCTTCGATCTACGATATATGTTTGATATCGGTCTCTATTCGACCTTGGCTCCCTGTCGACATCCCTCTGGTTTTTAACTGCCGACCTGTTTGGAGGTACTGAACCGGAAGGGGCTCCTAATTGGTCGTCCTCGACCCTGATCTTCGATTGATATCAACTGTGCACATCTGCCCAAGTTACAGCTGGATACTCGATCAAATTTTGTTTCAACTGACGTGATGCTATCGAATTTCTCCCATTCAACCCTTGGGTGAAAGCTTTAACGGCCCAATCATTTGTGATCGTTAGGCAACTCCATGCGTTCCATTTGAAATTGGGACACGAACTCCCTCAGCATTTCATTATCCCTTTGTCTTACCTTGAAAAGGTCTAATTTACTCGTTGCGATCTTTATGGACCCGGCGTGTGCCTTTACGAAAGAATCTGCTAACATGGCAAATGAGTCTATGGAATTTGGTGGCAGGTTGTGATACCAAATAATTGCTCCCTTCGAAAGGGTCTCTCCAAACTCTTTCAACAGCACAGATTTGAGTTCATCATCTTCTAAATCGTTACCCTTGATGGAGCATGTATATGAAGTAACATGCTCGTTGGGATCAGTGGTCCCATTGTATTTGGGTATGTATGGCATACGAAACTTCTTTAGAATAGGCTTCGGAGCCGCACTTGGAGGAAACGACTTTTGTACAAACTTCTTCGAATCCATCCCTTTCAAGATTGGTCGTTCCCCCCGTATCTGATCAACTCGAGAGTTGTATGTCTCCAGTTTTTTATCGTTGGCTTCGATTCTCTTCTCCCCTGATTCAATTCTTTTGGTGAGCTCCTCGAGCATTTTCATTATCGCAGGATCAGTCCCCGATTCGTTACCATTCGACCTTTCTTGTACTGGCTCGGTACGGCGAGTAATTTCCGGCTCGACCCTATTCGAAGCTCTATATTGATTTTGTAACTGAGCAATAGTGGCTTGCTGAGCCTGAAGCATCTCGAATATCACTTGGAGACTGACTCCTTCATCTCCTCTGCCCTGTGTTCCTCGACCACTAGATCGGCCTTCTCTGCGTACACTCCCATCGAGATCTTTGCCTAGGATCGCATTTAGAAAAACGTGCGAACTGACATCGACTGGGTTGGAAACCGGTGCTCCCTCGAGATTAGCCTATTGCACCTCGACTTCTGGAGCAATCACATTTTCATTTTCACCGTGGAATCCGAGGCCATTGTCACTGTGTGTGGATGCGTTTTGTGAGTTTGACATGTTTTAACCTGAAAGCAAAGATAATTGAAAAGAACAAGCGTAAAATAGTGCATTTTACCAAAATCAGTACTGAACAATCACTGTTATCCTTAGCCCCACGGTGGGCGCCAAACTGTTTACCCTAAAAATGGAGTAACAATTAAACTTATATTGTAATTTCAAGGATATGTGATTTAAACCAGTACCAATTAAATAGATAAATTAGACAATAAAATAAATCAAACCGGTTTGCAAACAATGCCTCGACCTCGATTCGAGATAGTCTCGAGTTTAGTTAATAAGAACAATAGAGGATGGAACAAATACCGATGAACAGTAACTAAAACAAAGAAAGCAGCGTATGTGTCTCTTCTTATCAATGAATAATGAAAATACACCTTACAAGTGAATGGGATCCCTCTTTATATAATAGAGGAATCCTAAATAAGGTATAACTCTAATAACGGAAGTAGATTCCATGATTGGCACTAATAACCGCTTTGATTTGATCTGTTCCGGAATTTCGGCCGTGATCTTCGACCGGTTACTGATATCTCGCCATTCCGTTATTACGCCTTACTCAAAGTCAGTCATGCTTGATCTCGATTGTTACTGGCCTCGATCTCAATGAACACTTCGATCTCCAGGCTTGTTTTCTATCTTCGAGCTCGAGCCTGATCTATTATGAGGTTACCTTCGAGGCAACTCCCCTGCTAACGAAATAGGGTATGCCCGATTTCGACCGTATACAATACATAACAAAATAAAAAGGTTTTCTACGTCAAGAATAAGGTAAAAAGACAAGAGAACTATCCTCCAAAAGTTGTGAGCGAAGAAAAGAATAAAATAAAGATGAAAATACAAAGAACTCGCGCAACAAAAATTATGATCAAGTATCAAAGGTAAGAAAAGAAATATTGCACCATTTCCTTATAGAATTAAAAGATATATTGAGATAAATTTACGCATTATAATCTCTATAGTAAATTAATTTATAAAGCGTATTGATTCCTTATCAATTCAGTAGTATTTGACATAACTTATTTAGGTTAGACCTCTATGCTTTCACCAGGGCCCCCATAAAAGACTGAATGCTTAAAACTAGATCCCTCACTTGGAGCATCGACAACCTTGTATAGATCAGGATTGGTCATGTAAGGTATTAAGTTGCCAGCTTCTGTTTCTTGGCCATTGTCATCTATTGTCCCAATATTCCTACAATATGCATCATAACGTGTGTCTCCTATTGGAAAAAAGCTTGAGCCCATTGGAGGTTCAAGTACCCCAGGTGGACTATATACTACTCCGCCCCATTCAATCGTTGATGCAAAGTCATTCAATTCATCAAAAATCTGTTTTGGCCAAAAACCAACTTGTGTTTGATTTCGCGTGAGCAAAAGCCACCAGTTCCCGTTGACAATGTCCTTTAGTTTTCAAAAAAGACAAAAAGGAAAAATATTTTAGTGTTATACATTAATAGAGTATCAAATAACTCATGAATTACTGAAATAGGTCTAAGACTAATTTACCCGCGTTATGTACATTTTATCTACCCACGCATCCTTACTTCCACGTTGTGTAACAGGAGAGTATACAAAATCTAAAGGTATATCTGTGTTTACAATAACAAATCCTGGACATTGTGTATTAAAACATTGATTTTTTCCTGCCTACAAAAGAAAAGCAACATATACTTTGTTACTCAGATGTCATGAATATAGATTAATGGTAAGATATATAAGACATGCCCATGTTATACAAAAGGTAAGAATAATATTCAAAAAAAGTTATAAATAACTCACTTGAAAATGTGTATATAGCCTACTTCGACCATCTCCATAAAGTGTAGGATCCACCTGCAATAATATTATACCAAAATAATACACAGCTAAAGAGACGATAAAAGCATTTGTAAAGATAGAAAAAATATGATTGCAGGTTGAGAGTTAGAAAAACTTGTTGATACTCACCAACAGAGAGATTATAAGTAATATAAGGAGAAGATAATGAACTATTAATAAAAGTCAAGATACATACTCTCCATCCAACTTGTATATTTTCTGATCCTTTTTGTATTTTCAACCGACAAGCACTATTTTGTTGGCCTTTCACACGAGGAGTATAAATAGCAGTCACCATACCAGCTCCTCCAAACTTGTTGCTTGGATTATTTTCGGTTTGAACAATAGCAAGCTAAATAACAGAAAACATGAGGTCATACAACGGCTAAAAAAATCTATTTGTTATCTTGAATTGCCCAACATTTTCTTAAGTTTTGCTTTTCTCTCTCTTTTTTCTCTCATTGTCCCCATGAAGCATCTAGTAAACTTGCTGTATTTGAGAAGAATGATTATTATTTAAGCTATTGTATTACTTATCTTGTCCTATGAAGAAATAACACTACAACAGTAAATTCAAAGAAATACGATGAAATATTAATTCCTGGATACTTACCTTGTACCCTTTGGAAGGAAAAGTTACTTTATTACTCAAGTTGTTTCCCTACATACAGTAAGAATTTTATCATGAGATAAGTATTGTTATAAGAAGGTATAATAGCTATCGTCATTAAATTTAATATAGTTAAATTCATAATCTTACATAGGAAAACGAAGTGCTGAAAGAGACATCCTCTGCGGGTGGCATAAGTTTTTGTCTGATCAGGTCATCTTTAGTAGTTCTTCTTATGGGAACTGTTCCTTTTGGACAACCGACTCCTCTTCCCAAAGGCCAACCAGTTATTGATTCGTCGGAATACTCTTTCACTATAGGCAATGTTGGTTTCATCTGTTTGCATGAAAACCTCAAAAACAATATTAATATCAACATATATTATAATATAATTAGTTTTAATTTGGACTTAAGAGAATGATGTAGAGACAAACCTGAGGGTGAAATGTGTGATTTTGCAATAATGGATGGTCAAATGCAGGCTGTTGGTAGAAATTCACACAATCGTATATATCACCATATTCCGTCTGTAGATCCAATAGTAAATATACTATGTCATTTATAAATTTTGCTTAGGAAGGTGACATTTCTTAGTCACATTTATATTCTAAATGCAATTGATTGCTTAGGAGTAGAATATTATTAAAGAAAACATTAATCATTCTATTACTATTGAACAAAATAACAAATAATTGTAACAAAGATTTTCTTTATTTACAGCGCATACCAACAAAAAATAATACCTTGATGGATTTTACAGCTGGCTTGTTTAAAAGCTTTAACTGCTTCTCTAATTCTAAGTCTTCAAGGTAGGATAATTTTGTTCTTCCTTGGACCTCATTGCAGCTCAGAAGAAGAGATATGGCAAGTACAAATATGTAACCTATTGCCCGCTGTTGTATCATCATTGTAAAAACTGAAAAATCACATTATTTGAATCATGGAAATTAGATAAGATAATAGTACAACGTCCATGAATCGAGTTATAAAGAAATTTATTCATGTACCAGAATATAAGTTAGTTTGAATACTTAAAGAAGCAAGGTAAAATTTGATTCCTTGCATACAACTAATAATAGAGGATTGAGGTTCTCCAATTCTTTAACTTTGTGTTTATGTGCTTATTTATCTCTTGCTAATTAACTTTTTTGAATAGTTATTTCAAAGTAAAAATAGGAAAAACAATGACAAAATAAGACCAGAAAAGATGAAAATAAAGTATCTGCTGTGGTATTATAATTTCAATCTATTGATTGAGGTAAACAAATTTCATATCACTACTGAATTCATATATATACTATATATATATATATATATATATATATATATATATATATATATATATATATATGTATATTACTTGAAACCAATTAATTTAAAGAAACATTATAATTCTAATTTATATATCCAACTAGACACATAATGCATTTCATAAGTCATTACAATCGGGTGTGTTTGGTATGAAGGAAAATATTTTCCGAAAAATATTTTTCGATTTTTCCATGTTTGGTTGGTTTAAATATTTTGGAAAATATTTTACTCATGAACTCATTTTTCTCCAGTTGGTAGAAAATATTTTCCCTACCAAGAAAAGGAAAAATATTTTCCAAAATACTTTTTCAATATTCCTCACTCTATTCCCCATCCCCACCAATCCACCCCACACCCCTACCTAACCCACCCCACCCCTAACCTACCCTACCTCACCACCCTCGCTCCCACCCCCACCCTAATATTTTCTTAGTAGGAAAAATATTTTAACAAAAAAAAGTATTTTCTTTTCATGATGTAGAAAAATATTTTCTTTCATTTCAACAAAAAAAAATATTTTCTTTTTATGATGTAGAAAAAATATTTTTTTTTTCATTTCAACAAAAACAGTATCTTCTTTTCATGATGTTGAAAAAATATTTTCATTTATTTAAATAAAATGATTACTTTATTTTCATCTTCTAGAAAGAGTACTTTCTTTTTTAACCAAAAAAGAGTATTTTCTTTATAGTTATGGATTTTTTTGTGTAAATATTTAGAAGAATAATTAAATTGTTGAACAAAAATAGAGTCCTGAAAACGTTGGGTTTTGGGGAGGGGAGTGGGGAGCAAGAAAACATGGGGACTTGGGGAAAGAGGGTGAGGAGAATAAAAAATTATTTTCCTAAAAAATATTTTCTACTCTCTAACGAAACACTAGAAAATATTTTCCGAAAAACGTTTTCCACTCACCAACCAAACAAAGAAAAATAAGTGATAAAACTACTCATTTTGCATAAAAATATTTTCTATGGAAAACATTTTCCAAACACGCCCAAATGTCAACTTCAACTTCAACTCAAGAAAAAATAATAAAAGGAATACTCACATACCTGACAATTCTCCAAAAGACAAGAACTGCTTCTCTATACTTTATGGCTAAGCTACAATCGTTATGCCTTTATTTAAATAGTGCAATATAGCATAGCTTCTGATTATCGTAATATAGAAGTATTCCTTAATCATCATTACTTTTTTTCCATTTGAATTATGTTTCTTTGATTTACTAGGTCAAATTGAGAAAATCCATATCATATTGACCGTGACATTTATGGTATAAAATTATTGTTGTATATTTTCATAAACTCATCATTATTGTTTTTCCATTTGAATTATGTTTCCTTGATTTACTAGGTCAAATTGAGAAAATCCATATCATATTGACCGTGACATTAATGGTATAAAACTAATGTTGTATATTTTCAGAAACATAGTAAAAGTAATACCTAAATATAGTCAAAGTGATTTGTTCAACCATTAAATTTAAAGTTGCTTATAGAGTAATGAAATGATTATTTTCCATTTTAGAGGAGAAAATGTACATATCTAATGATAGATGTTGATAATTTTGTTCTCATATTTTATAGAGTACTCCGTTGTCACGACCCAAAATCTAACTAGTTGTGATGACACCTAACCCAACCTGTTAGGTAAGCCAATTATCAACTATCCAATTTCAATAATAATTATTAAAGCAATTTAAGTAAATAAAGGTCTTAATATTGTACAATCCCCAAGAATTGGTAGTACAAATTATGAGCTTCTAAGAATAGAGTATACAAAGCGGAAATGAAATAAATACATAGTCTGTTTGAATAGTACATAAACAGAGCTTTTATAAATCCAAGGCTACCCTGAACAAGAGGCAGCTACAACAGGAACGCAGGTACATCTTCAAGTCCCGCAACAATCGAGCACAGCAACAACAGCAGCCAACATCTGCACGCAATGTGCAGAAGTGTAGTATCAATACAACCGACATCATGAACTGAGTAAGTAACAAACCTAGCCGTAGGTTGAAAGTAGTGATGAGCTTCTACCAAGGTCGGGTCCATAACCAATAGTCCACAACAGTCCATAATAACATAAAGCAAATAATACCAGAAGTAACTCAGAGATAAAATGCTCAGCTAAATCATGATTTCAAAAATAATTGTTCTTCCTTTCAAATACATAAGTGAAAACCCAAATTGTTTGCCGGAGTTGCCAAAAATATGAGTGGTTTGAAAGCAATAAATTTCTCCCAAAATCGTTTCAATAATAAATAAGATGTTTCATTTTCCTTCTGGATAACCCGTTTAAAACAAATGTATCACTATGCCCATCTGTAAAAAAATGTGTGAAAAATCATGAATGATGTGATGCAGTACAACATGAGAAAATACCTCTCTATGCTTGTATGTCATGTGTGCATGCCAATGCGATGCAACTCAGTGATAAAATCATAAACAGCTCCTCGGGCAGAACATCACTCATATACAACCCCTCGGGCATACCTCATAATCACTCTTGCCACTCGAGCATACCTCACAATCCCTTTTGCCACTCAGGCATACCTCACAATCACTCATGCCTCACAGTCACTCGGCACTCGCACTCAGTAGGTACCTGCGCTCACTGGGGGTATGTACAGACTCCGGAGGAGCTCCTTCAGCCCAAACGCAATAATCTGTACGGATAACTCACGTGCTGCACGGACATCTCACGTGCTATAATATCATATCAGAATTCGCACGGACAACTCACGTGCCATAATAAGGCCTGCTGCAGGCGGCCAGTCCCGATCCATATAATAGTAATAATATATATAAAGCCAACATGGCCTGCTGTGGCGTGCAGGCCGTTCCCATAATAATCCTCACAATCAGGCCCTCTGCCTCACTCAGTCATCAATCTCTCCAGTTTCTCGGGCTCACAATGTCATAAAAATAGCCCAAAATGATGATATGATGTATCAATGAATAACAGCAGAGACTGAGATATGATATGTAATGAACTGAATATGACTGAGTATAAATTTTCAATTTAAAATAAATAATTCATAACAATATGACCTCCGTGGGTCCCCAAATACTGGCACATAACCTCAATATAATTTTTAATATGCCTTTTAGCTCAATTTCATTAACATAAAAAAAAAACGCATGGAGAATACCAAGATTATTTAACTACAAAATTCCACGTAACCAATTATGTCACAATTTTTATAGTGCACGCCCACACGCCCGTCACCTAGCATGTGCGTCACCTCCCAACAATTCACAAAATACATATATTCAGGGTTCATACCCTCAACTCCAAGATTAGAAGAGTTACTTACCTTGAACAAGCCGGATGCAAATGTCGAGCAAGCTACACAATGCTCCAGATTTCCATTCTGCGCGTAACAACTTCCTAACGACTCAAATCTAGTCACAATTAATTTGATTCAGTCCACATAATTTATAGGACTTAATTTCATATCAAAATATTAATATTTTCCACAAAATCCAAAATTACGCCCCAGAAATCACCCGTGGGGACCACATTTTAAAATCCGATGAAACTCACAAAATACGACAAACCATCCAATTACGAGTTCAACCATACTAATTTCACTCAAATCCGACTCCAAATCGGTATTCAAACTTGAAAAATTCATTTTGTGACGTTATAAAAATTTCCTCCTATTTCTTTTGAAGATTCAATAATATTACACCAAAAATAAAGATTAACTCATAAAATATAATCATAAAGTAGTTAAGAACACTTACCCCAAGTTGGGTGGAAAAATTCCTCTCCAAAATCGCCCAAATCGAGCTCCAAAAATGTCCAAAATGAGAAAGAATCTCGGAACCCTCGTTTTTAACACTGCCCAGGCATTTCCGCACCTGCGGTGCCTGGGCTTGCACCTGCGCATCCACTTTTGCGGATGAAAATGCACGCCTATAGAAACAGCCAGCCTTCCAAAACCTCGCATCTGCGGCCCTTTCTCGCATCTGCGGGCTCGCATATGCACATTCCCCTTCTCACATGCGGTCGCCTCACGCCAGCCCCAGTCTGCATCTGCACCAACACCTCGCACCTGCGACCTCGCAGATGCGGCAAATTCCTCGCATCTGCGAGCATTGCCCAGCTTCTCACATGGCTGTTTCTGCAACTGATCACACGCACATGCGACTTCGCACTTGCGATTAAAAGCTTTGCAGGTGCAATCACACCAGTAGGCAGCAGCTCCAGCATTTCCTTAAGTCCAAATTTGATCCGTTAAGCATCCGAAACTCACCCGAGGCCCTCGGGACCCCGTCCGAACATACCAACAAGTCCTAAAACACACCACGGACCTACTTGAGGCCTCAAATTACATCAAACAACCTCAAAGATACGAACTACACACGGATTCAAGCCTAATAAATTTTAAAATTTCCAAATTCTACAAACGACGCCGAAACCTATCAAATCACGCCCGATTGACCTCAAATTTTGCACACAAGTCACATTTCATATTACGGACTATTCAAATTTTCAGAACGGATTCCGACCCTGATATCAAAAAGTCAACCCCCCGATCAAACTTCCCAAAAATTTAACTTTCGGCATTTCAAGCCAAATTCCACTACGTACTTCCAAATAAATTTTCGGACATACTCCTAAGTCTAAAATCACCATACGGAGCTATTGGAATCATCAAAATTTGAATTTGAGGTCGTTTACACATAAGTCCACGTTCAGTCACTATTTTAACTTAAGCTTTAAACCTTGAAACTAAGTGTTCCAATTCATTTCAAAACCTCACTAGACCCAAACCAATTACCCCGACAATTTACACAACAACTGTAAAGTACAATTTGAGCAGTAAATGGGGAAACGAGGTTGTAATACTCAAAATGACCGGCTGGGTCATTACATCCGTATATTTTCAAAATATTATTTTGCACTGTTACCCAATTTACAAGGATTATATAAGTATTTTTTATAATTTTTAAAGCTTTAAAATAAATTTTTCTTGCATTATAATTATTCCAATATTTATTAACTATCCCTTCAAATTGTTTAGGGGTGATTTAATTATTCAAATTTATTAATTGTTACCACATGCATATTTCATAATATTTTACTTCATTTTTATATAATATTTGCATTCTTTACATCATTTGTATAGCGTTTGCAATAATAGCCAATATTTTCAATAATTGTCTTTATTATGCTAATTTTAGATTAAAATGACTTTTTATAATTTTACAATTATAGTCATTTATTTTCAAAGTAGTTATTTCAAAAAAAATAGTTTTATATTATTTTTTATCTATTTTTGTAATTTATTTTGTTAAATTTTCATTTTATTTTTAATTCAGCCCAAAATCGGACCAAAGAGGTCTGAAATGCTAAAGCCCACTTCAATTGACCCATCGGAAGCCCAAAACCAAGCGACCCAAGAACATGCACCTGTTTGCGACCCACTATACCCGACCCTAGCACCCTCTAATATCGGCCAATCATCTCAAATGATCAACGATCCATAATAAACCCCTCACTCTCCTTATATCCCTCCCCACTAAACCCTAGAGACATTTTCCTCAACCAGCCGCCTTTGCATTCTCTCTATTTCCCTCATCTCTTCACAAAACCCTAGCCGCCTTATCCCCCTAATCCTTTCCGAATCCAGCTATACGATGGAATCCTTTCGTGATTTGCTTGTCTTATTCCGCTACTACTCATGTGTTCATGGTGTTACTTAGTACGTCCCCAATTTTTGCAAGTAGTGCCTTTCAAAATCAGGCCTGGCTGACTCCGATTTTGTGAAGATCTTGGCGATGTTTCACCTATATACACTGTACAATGAATGATTCTTGCATTCTTGTTCCGATTCATGGCCGTTGGACCCAACTAGGTTTTGAAATTTTATTTCATCTCTTTTACCGGCTCTGTTACTGATTGCATGTGATATTTTCCTTCCTTATTTATATTTATTTGATTATTTTCCATATTTGGTCATCCTAATCTTTCACTATATAAACCCCGTCCCCAATTCCCTAAACGGACCTAACCACTATTATTCTCTCACTCTGACTCCTTCTATACTATTCTAAAACTCTTGATTATGGCCGATTGAAAACCAAGGCCATCGGAATCCACTCTATTGACATTCCAGTGCAAGCATTGCTCGAGGCTCGTTTGAAGCTCCTATGAACTTTGACGCACCAGGGGTTTGGGTCCTGGTGCTCTCGCTCTTTTCTACTGATACTAGAGTTGTTGATGGCACTTGGTTTTATCCTTTATTTGCTTGTTAAATCTGCAAACAGGTAAGTGTTCAGACCCTCGCAATTTTGTTTCTCCCCTGTTAGTGTTCATGCTTCTGAACATCTGTGTTATGTGAACTCTTCTAAACCAATATGACACTGTGTCGACCGTTCTTTGAATTTCTTCTGCAATCCATCATAAGCACTTGTATATGTTTACATATGTTTATTTAGTGTAGTCAATTTGGAATATTTCAAGCTAGTATGCTTGTTTGAGATTGGGTTTATCTATGCTTGAATTCCTATATTGACCGTCTAATATTGAATCCTTTCTCATGCCTTACCTTGAACTTTTTCTACTGAAACCCCTTAGGAAATATGTTCCTACTCATAATTTCTTTGATGAGTCTCGTCCTGCGGAATCTCTTTATGTATAATCTGCTATTTCTCTGCAAATTAATCCTTGACCATCACATGTGACAATACTATGTAGATGTTTAGCCTAATAGGCTCCCTTGCTATTGCTAAACTCTAATGTATGACTATTATATGTGTTCAACCTGAATTATCTCTGACCATTATGTTTATGTATAGCCGAGTACTTATATCTGTTGTTTATTATGAGCCCATGCCTTAGATTCTTGTGAGAAACTAATTCATGCCTAGAATTTGTTCAAATGAGTAACTTCCTGTTGAGTCCTTCATGTACAATATGCTACTTTATTAGAGTCAATTCATGAGGAATCTTCATGCCAATACTATCCCAATTAGGTCTCTCTACTGTTTGTAAACTCTAATGTTATGTTATCATTATGTGCTCACTGATTGCTTAAAACTACTGGGATGAATATATCTAGCATATTCTTCCTATATGGTAAACTGGATAAGTCATGATGCTTGTTTGACATGTTACTCTGAAGTTGATATGTTTCACCTACCACGAGTTCTTATACTTTCTCTAAGACTTTGAGCCTTTGTGTTATGATTGATATCTGTCTGAGACTCAATATCTTAAGTTTCTCATGTTCAAACTAAGTGATTACTTCCCCATGTCCACTACTCTATCTGATATTTTACTTGGCTACAAGCTAACTGGAATCATGTCTTCCTTAGGCTCTCATGTTTAAGGCTTTTCGGTATAACTGCTCTTTACCTGTGTTCCTAAATTTTCTTGTTAAGACTCTTAGGTATAAAGTCTCCTTTAGGTTAATTCTGAACCATGCTTACTTGGAAATTCTACTTAACTTTGGCTTGCTATCTCTTAACATGTTTTCTGGAGAATATAATTTGTATCTATCATATGTATGCTATGCCTGTTGAGAACTTGTGTAATCCTGCTTGTGTTCCTTTGGTCTAGAAAGCATTCGTTTCTCTTTTAGCTACAACCCTAAGAGCTAAGTGCGTAATTGACTTAGCATATAACTTGTCACTTGAATGGTTAATTTGACGGGTAAGCAAGGAATTGGCTTTTGCCTTATTGTCAGGCCAGTTTAGTGTTGGGAGTTGAGGCATATCTATAAATATCTGGGGTATGGGCCTGTTCATACACATGAGGCCACAAGTTTGGTCGAAAGCCCAGAATAATCCTTGATTTAATTTGTATCTATGTAGGGCATATAGTTGTCCTAGCTGGGCCTATGGTCATTTATTTGAGTTTGTATTATTCTTATTAGGCCTGTAATAATATGTAATGACAAATAATGGGGAATTAGTGAAAGTGGGGGGTTGTGATACTTTAATTCTCGTATTAAAGGGTAGAAAACATGCCTATAGGATCTAAATGCTTCATTCGCTACTTCCTTAACATACTCTATTTCTACGCGTTGTTAGACAACATGCCTATAGGATCTCGTTTGAGTAATCAAGAACTATTTACATTGATACGTCTTGCAATTATGTGGCTCACCTAGAAAGCATGGCTATAGGACTAATGAAACAAACCTGCATTTAGAATAACTTCATTGCCCAAATTCGTTCATCTAGAAACCATGTCTATAGGACTCCAATGTGTTTAATTAAGATTGCTGCTACTGTTGTCCTCATCATACTGCTGCGTAGATAATATGGCTATAGGAATAAAGTAAAACAAGTGTCCATTCCTAATTACTTTGCTACCTAGATATTATTGTCTAGATATAATGCCTATAGGGTTTCGCTGTTCATTTAGAAATCATATATATTGGCTCCAAGACGAATAATTATGCACTTTCAATGACCCCATATGCCAGTCATAAGTCACCTAGAGATCAGGCCTATAAGGTTATAATGAACCATCTGTTAAAATCAACAGTTTGTAGCATAAGCTCATGAATCTTTGCGTGCATCTATGCCTATGTGTGGAGATCAATTTGAGCCTTTAATTGTTAACTATGTGCAGCCCTAATTGTTTTAATTGTGCACCTAGTTTTATCATTTTTGAGCATCCTAAGTGAAGTCTAGAACTACCAAAGTAGTAGGTCATAAGCCTCCTGGAACATAGGTATGGGACGGGTAAAGCACGCATAAGACGCGATTTAGAATTGAACTAGAACTCTATAGGTAAACAACTTTAAGATAGTAATTGGGTAACATGAGATGATAGTTTGTGCCCGCTGAACAATATGAGCAACCCTTACCTTTAAGAGAGTTGCGAAGTATTATTTATGTTGCACGGGGTCATACTTTAGGCTAAGAGACTTAGGACCCTCCCTCCCCCCCCCAACAATTTGATAATTTTGGTATGCCTGTTTGAACCTAGACCATATCTTGTAATCTTCAAGGATTGTATACCTGTTTATTAATAATAATCTGCTTTCGTTTCTTATGTGCAATTTGTTTGTCTTGTAAACTAGACTCCCTATATTACTTTAACTTATACAATAATCCCACATAGCGTAAAATTTAGCCTGGACCCAAAGTTGTGGACCTTGGAGTGTGCCTAACACCTTCTATTCAAGGTAATTTGAGCCCTTACCCGATCTTTGGTAACACAAACTAGTTAAAACATAGTTATTTGCAAATATGTGCCCTAACGCACCTTAAGATTATTAGGTGGCAACTCTTCTCTTTTTAATACCCATTTAAAAGAGTTGTCACACGTCAAAACCCGCTTTTGCGAGAAAATGGGGCGCGACAACATGGCGGCTCCGCTGGGGACATACTTACGCTCTTACCATAATGAAATTATTACTTGTGTGGATTGTTGGATTATTTGACTTCTTTCATGCACTTCCCCTCCCTATTTCCCTTATTTTCTTAAAATTACTATATCGTATATCTCTCATACCTATCTCCCATATTTTCTTCATTTAATTACATTCTCGAACATTTTCGTAAACTATGCTAACTTCTCTCTTTTGAAGACATATTATCCCGACGAGGATGTGTCATTTATAAGGGAAGGCATTGCTGAAGCATATGATGGTTGGAGGATGTTTATCGATGGAGCCGCAAACTTCAAAGGAGTGGACATCAGAGCTGTCCTGGTATCAAAAACTGGTCAACATTACCCGATATCCACCAAGCTCAGATTCTCATGCACCACCAATATGGTAGAAAACGAGGCTTGCATCTTGGGACTCGGGTTGGCTGTCGACATGAATATTCTAGAATTTCTAGTAATCATAGATTCATATTTGCTAATACATCAGGTACTTAGAGAATGGGCCACCAAGAATGCCAAGATATTGCCATACCTACACTTTGCACAAGACTTGATCAAGAGGTTCACAAAGATAGAGTTCAAACATGTTCCGAGAGTTCAGAGCGAGTTTGCAGATGCGCTGACTGCCTTGTCTTCCATGATACAACATCCAAACAAGAACTATATTGATCCCATTCTAATTGAAATCCATAAGCAACCGGCTTATTGTGCTCATGTTGAAGAAGAGTTCGACGGAAATCCATGGTTTCACGATATCAAGGAGTAATTGGAAAAAGAAGAGCACCCATAAACTGCTACACACACCAAGAAGCGCATGCTTCGAAGATTGGCCAACCATTTCTTTTAGAGCGGAGAAGTTCTGTATAGAAGGGCTCCCGATTTGGGTCTGCTATGATTTTTTGATGCCAATGAGGCATTTAGGATGCTCGAAGAGATACACGGCAGAACTTGCGGACCTCACATGAATGGGTTTGTTCTAGCCAAGAAGATATTAAGGGCATGGTATTTTTGGATTACTATGGAGACGGACTGCATCATGCATAGAAGTGCCTCCAATCTTAGGTGCATGCTGATATGATACAGGTAACACCCAATGAACTCAATGCAACGAGTTCGCCATGGCCTTTCTCTGCCTGGGGCATGGATGTCATCAGACTGATTGAACCAGCTGCTTTAAACGGACACAAATTCATCTTGGTGGTGATAGATTACTTCACAAATGGGGTTGAACTCGCTTCCTATTAAGCTATGACTAAGAAGGTTGTAGCATATTTTGTCCTGGATCATATTGTTTGCCGATTCGAGGTGCCTAAATCAATCGTCACCAATAATTCTACCAGTCTCAATAGTGATCTGATAAGAGCCATGTATGAAACATTCAAAATCAAGCACCGAAACTCTTACAACATATAGGCTACAAATGAATAGAGTCATACAAGCAGCCAACACGAATATCAAGAAGATATTAAGGAAGATGGAGGACAACAACTAGTAGTGGCATGAGAAGCTACCATTTGTTCTGCTCAGATACTGCATGTAAGGCCCCATAAAAATTTTCTAATGATTTAAGTTTTTAAAGTGCGCCAACGGTATTTGGGAATAACGTGTTTGATTATTAAAGGAGACCTATGGGATAGAGACACATCATGTTGAATTTATAATGTATGTTTAAGGTGTATTGGAACATACTGGGGAGTTTTGTCAATGGCAAGAACTTGTGTGGAACAAGTTGGATATATTAAGTGGAAAGGATGTTTCAATTGGCACAAGACCCGACTTCAAATAAATATAACTCCCTAAATATAATGAATTAGGTGGTGATCTACCTATCAAACTAAAGCCCTTTGAGTATAGTTTTCAATGCACTAAACCTCTCATCATTTGGATATGTATAGAGAATGTTATGGCCATTTTATGGGACCTATATCATATGCGCGCCCAGAAGCGCGACCACACATATTTGAGAGTTTCTGCCTCAAGTGCGCGGCCACTTGCCCAGGTGCACAGCCGCACACGTAGAAGCCCATTAAATAACCCCAAGGACGGGTAGAGAGAGGGGCTAAGTCATTTCTTTAAGACTAGGGCTTTCTCTCTACCACCCATCCGACCAAGGCTTCAAATACACATCTAAGGTGAGTTTTTAAGTGTGTTTTTATGATGATTTCCCTTCTCAATCACTAGCTACAACAAGGTTTTGTATTGGATTCCATAGGATTTCTTCAAAATCTCAAGAACACCCCAAAAGTTGACTTTCAAGATTTGGTAAACAAGAGGTAATCTTTCACCCTTAAACCTACATGCATGGATTATTAGTGAATAAATGAGCAAGGAATAAGTACTAGCACTTATGAGATGGTGATTGGAAGGCATAAATACTTAAACTAGATTATTGAGTGTGGTAGAGATTTTGTAATGAGTTAATTAGTAAGATTTGGTAGATGTGAGTTCATTGATGATTATAATGGTGCTAAGAAGGTAGTTAGTGGACAAAGGATGTTGTAGTATCTCTTGTTGGTGGTAAGGTGGTATTGTTGGAGGAAGAAACACCATTACTAGAGGTAGTTGAATGCTATGCACTCTAGGTATTTGATAAAATGCCAAAATGACCAAAAACCTGGAAATATTTACTAATATTGGTCCAATTGAATTATGTTGATGTAGATTGAAATTGTAAGAGTAGTTGGTGGTTTTAATATTGCTAAAGAGCTCCATCAAGGTATGTTAGCTAAACTTTCTCTCTCAGAATCGAATTCCATAATGTTCCCGTGAGTTTCAAAGTATGGGTTGTGTATTAAAATGTTGTGCCTTTGAATCGTATTTCAAATGCAAGCTAGTATGCCAAATCGTGTGAGGAAATCTCAATATTCTTAAGACTATAAATTGCTCATATGTGTACCTAAAAGTCTTGATTGGAAATGCCTTACTATTGATAATCTATAAAGGTGGTCGTAAACAAAATAATTGAATTGGGGATATAGAGTGTGGCCAACATGCCAAGAATTTAAGTTATGACTGTGGCTAGTAGTGCAAATGATTTGAGAGAATGCGATAAAGAATATGAAATAAGCCTCGACTCAATTGTGTTAAAAGTGATTTGGAAAATAGAATTTGCCTAAGAGCTTTTGTACTCAATTCATGCCCATTAGTGGCTGCTTTAACTAATGCTTTACTTTATAAATATATCCAGTGTGATTTGAGTTCTATATACTCATGTGTTGAAATTGTACATTGTCATTTCTGGGGAATAGTATTGCAAGAGTAAACGGTGTATTGATGTTTATGATTTTTCATGTGTGTTTCTATTGTTGGCTGGCATGCCTCATTCTTTCTGAAGAAACTATTTGTGTTTGAAGTTCCCATTTCAAATGGATTTGAAGTATATAATTATGAAATTTTCTATATGTTATATTTGATGGTGATCATTGAAATTGAAAGGGGTGAAAGTGTGGAATATGAAATACGGCCATTGTGTCAGGAATAAAGAATCTTGTGAATGGCCAAATGAGCCAAGGAAATATTGTCGTTGTGAATGACTGGAAATACTAATGAGCATTTATACAATGTGAAAGATGTTGAGGTGAGTATAATAGTATTTATGTTACCTATGTGTGCAAATAAAAAAAAATATTTTTGGGAGCATCATTAGCAAAATTGAGGAAGGGTGGGTCATAAGGCCCATCCCTGAAACTACACGTGCCGGTGTAGGGATGGATTGGGATTATTCCCCTTATTTGGGATGAAATTGGATCCTTTGGGAAATTGTGATATTATTCCCCTTAATTAGGATGAAACTGGAACCTTTGTGGATTGGAAAAGTCAGCCCACACGGCATATGTGGGAAGGCGACCTAGCTGATCGGGTGGAGATCAGACGCCATATTGCGCATATGGTGGTACTACTCTTGGTTACAACTTTCTTTCGCATCACATGTCAAGTCACATTGTTCGTGGGGAGATGGCCTGGCCGATCGGGCATGTGTCGCACCCTTTCTTTCTCGCAAAATCGGGTTTCGACACATGACAACTCTTTTAAAGGAAGGTGTTAAAAGTGAGAGTCGCCACCTAACGAGTTAGAGGTGCGTTAAGGCACCTATTTGCAAATAACTCTGGTTTAACCAGTTTGCATCACCAAAGATCGGGTAAGGGCTCAAATTACCTCGAGGAGAAGGTGTTAGGCATTCCTCGAGGTCCACAACTGTGGGTCTCCGCTGAACTTGAATTATATGAATTAGTCAAAACCAAGAGGTAAAGACAAGAAGTTTGGGCAATTATTATCAAAAGTCTACAAATAAACACAAATAATTGACTTTAAGACAAGATGGGGGGTCCTATGTTTTTTAGTCTAAAGGATCACCCCTTGCAATATAAATAATACTTCGTAAATCCCTCGAGGTGGGTGTTACTCATATTATTCAGTGGGCACAGACTATCATCTCCTGCTACCCGATTACTATCTTTATGTTTTTACTTAGGGCGTGCTAGTTGATTCTAAACTGTGCCTTATGCGTGCACTACCCGTCCCATGCCTATGGTCCATGAGGCGTTTGAACCTTTATTTTGGGTGGTTCTATACATAACTTAGGTTGCTCAAAATAATAAAACTAGGCGACATACAAAACAAGTTGAACTTCATGTGAAGGCAATTAAGGGCTCAAGTTAGCCTCCACACTTGGACAACAAATGCACGCAAACAAATTAGGCGTTTGATAATTTCAGAATTGAGACAAGTTAAAGCCATTAAGCCCTATAGACATGGTTTCTATGTGACCTTGGGATTCAAGCGTGCAGGCAGTTTCAGAGCAAGATGCCATTTTAGAACGACTTCTAAGTGACTACGCAGTTGCCTACTGATTATAGGTTATAAAAGGTTAAACCTACAGGCATGATATCTAGGTGATTTATGGAGTAATTAGCAATGATAATTGTAGAGGAATATTCAGAACTGCTTAGTTGGATACTATAGGCATGCTTTCTAATAGTGACAATGACAGTGTTGAACGTTTAACATTAGCACTCAAAGGAAACGAGCAAGAAAATCAATAATTAAGACTGATTTTAGATCCTACGGGCATGATTTTTATAATCACAATTAAGGCTGATTTTAGATCCTATATACATGATTTCTATAATCAATAATTAAGACTCATTTTAGATCCTATAGGCATGATTTCTATAATCAATAATTAAGACATATAGGCAGGATTTTTAAATTGCAGATTAGGTAGCATGTAAATTAACAGAATCTTATAGCGCCTAATGAGTATGCCGTAATGCACATTGAGACATTGGTCATTTAATTTCCTATAGGCACGATTTCTAGCATGTGGAAGTAAAATATGTAAAATAAATTAAATACCTATAGGCAGGTTATCTAACTCACACAGTAGCAGAACATATTTAAGCAAAGTAAACACCTATAGGCAGGTCATCTAACACACAGAATAGCATAACATATTTGAGCAAAGTAAAACACATATAGGCAGGATTTCTACCCATTTCAAAATAATTATTAAGATAAACCCCCTTTTCCCAATTTTACTAACACGCCAATTGTTATTACAACATTATTACAGGCCGAATTAGTGAAATAAATTAAAAAATTATAGAATAGCTATAGTGGGCCTACAACAGGCCCAAAATATACCCAGCCTGGCCAGGCCTTCGTTCTCATGTCCATATAGTTTCTCAATAACCCAGAACCAATCTCTATTTTACACAGAACAGACCACATCCAGCAACCATAGTTTGAACAAAAGTTCCAGAAGTATAACCGTTTACACAAATCAACTGGTTTAATCCAGTGGGTGAGAAGAGGGGCGGAGTTTGAGCAATTAGGGAAAAGTGGCAGAGAAACCTAGACCCTAGTGTGTCAGAGTTTCCAAGGGTTTCAAGAACCCAGGGTAGTGCTCACACTAGGGGGGTTGACAGAGGAGACTTAGGGAAGGGCTTTGGCTTTCAGCCAGCCTCAGAGTTAAACAAGAAACAACCCATAAAAAATAGTAGTAGGGTAATAGGTTTTGAAAGCATTTGCTACCGTGTAAGATAATCACATAATGAATTCCAAAGAAAAACAAATTAACACACTGGACAGGGTGGCTTATGATAAGGAACAAGGGAGCTTGGGATGATAAGTTAACATGCACTGGTATTAGGCTATTGCAACTGAATTATGACTAAAGGGGTCAGATCATGCTAACCTAGGTTTAAATAGTATTACACAAATAGGATCATGTATCATGGAGGGTACTAAATCAAAGGATATTAGTTTCAAAAGATCACAAGTCATTAAGGGTATAGGTTGGACATAACAGAAGTTCATAGGGTGATAACCATAGTCATAGGAGCATACACCATTCAGATTAAAGGTATATTAAATAAGTTAGGGCATACTAATAATACCAATTAGTCGTTAGAAGTTCAGAATTAGGCAGGGAATATGGCTCAAACCATATAGTCAAACATATCATTCCAGTCATCATGAATTAAACTAAGCATGCTTCACTGTGTCTAAATTAATTAGGCTAAGTGCAGAACAACATTAAGCTAGTAAGCAGAATTAGGCAGAAAAGAATCAAAGAGATACATTGGATTATGCAGTTTCAGAGAACATGCATACCAAAATAGAGTAAACATTGCGAAGGTTTAGAAATTAAATAGTGATTATTCGATAAACAAGAAAAGATTGCAGAAAAGACCCAGAATCCTGAAGGTGTCAAGTTCCAAGGGTTTCAAGAACCCAGGTAGTGCTCACACCCAAGAGAGGTTAAAAGAGTAGAAATCCGTTGGCCTTGGCTTTCAGACGGACAAGAGCCAAACAGAATAGAATAATGAACAAATATAGAGTAGAAAGCTTCAATTTTTAGTGAGAAAATAGTGATTCCCCAAATTCCCCCCCCCTCCCTCACAAAAGGGAAGGGGCCAGTTTATATAGATGTAGAACAAGCACATAAATAAGGAAATATAAACAATTAGACCATAAAAGGAAAGAAAAACGTAAATTGATTAAAAATCAAATTAGGAGAGTAAATCGGTAAACCCAAATTTTAGTAAAAAAGACAAATATTAACAGAATATTCAAAAACGAAGTAGCACAAGATGAATAGAGACACAAATAGTACTAAAATAAGAGAATCGAACTAATTTAAGAAAAATCTGAAAATCCTAATTTGAGGGTAAGACAAATATTGACAGAAATAAAAGTGAAAACAGGCCATAGTAGAATATCGGGTGAATATGGACATAATAATACCTAAAATCAGAGGATCGAACCTATCTTGGTTCGATTAAAAGAGATCTGAAAACTCTAATTTTTAGGGTAAGTAAGAATCAACAGAGATACACAGAGATTCATACCCATAATAGAACAAGAATGAACATAGATGGATTAGCAGAAAGGTCCAAAAGTTGAACCGACTTTGGTTCGATTCAGATGAGATCCGCTTGCCATGTTTAGGAAAGCGGTATAGAGAAGGATCCAGTGCCAGAGAAGAATCGTATATGGCAAGAAATGGCCGTATAATCCCATGTCTGGTGGGATTAGGAGAGATTTTAGGGGAGACGGCGTTAGGGTTCTTAGGAGGGAGAAGGGAGATGGGATTTGAGGGCGGCGGACGGTAGGAAGTAATTAGGGTTAGGGGATTTGGGTGGTAATTAAAAGGGAGGGTGTAATGTGGGCCGTTGATCTCTGAGATCAACGACCACGATTTAAAAGGGGTCTTGGGTCCGGTGGTTAAACGGGTCGCGACCGGGTTTAGGGGATTGGGTTAATTTGGTTTGGGCTGGGGTATTTGTGCAAATGTATTAGGTACTTTGGGCTATTGTTTGGTCCGAAAATAGGTAAGGTTTGGGCCAGATTTTAAATATCCAATGTTTAATAAATAAATAATTTATAAACGTAATTAATAAATATCAATACCATTTGTGCATTAAAGTGATTAAAAATAACTACTTAACATTATAAAAATATAAAAATTCATTTTCTGCATAAATAATATAATTATATATGCATGTGGGCTATTATTGCAAAATGTGCAATTTAGCCTTAAAAATGCAAATGTAGTTATAAGAAATGCACTGAAAATTATTTATAACTTCATGATGGTATAAATGAAAAGTTTAGATGATTAAAATATCATAAAATAATTTGGAGGATAATTATTGGATATTTATACAATAAAAATGCAGAAATAAATTGGTTTAAAGTCTTTAACAATCATGGAAAACTATGAAAAATACTTGTGTATGCTTATAAATCAAATGATGATGCATATGCACTATTTATAAAGTATGTATATAAATATATATATATATATATATATATATATATATGTTGAAAATATAAGGGAAACATTGGGTACTAACAGCTGCCCCTCTTTACCCGGGAATGATGAAAGAGTTGTCGGGTAAAGAAATGATGACCGATTTTGACTGAATGGGGTGATTTTGAAAAAATATAGGTCGAACCCTAGTTTCTGAGTTGCCTACATATCCTTGGTTTTACAGGAATCAGGCCATGTGTAGTTCTGGATCCAACGGTGGAATAAACCGATAGAGTTGTTGTAGGAAGAGACAAACTTTTCTGGACATGATGATTTTAGGATTGTAAATAGATGTATCTGGGGGGTGGATATGGATATTTGAACGGTTATTAGATGGGAACGGGTAACGGATGGTGGTTGGTTACGTTTGAAATAATTGCAAGATATGAACGTTGAACGGAAATCGGAGCGAAGATTGCTCCCGTTAGGAGAACAGTTACTTCCTGGATTACCTACAAAACATAAAACACAATGCATGCAAGTATATATGGATTACTGCGAGAATTTAAACATGATGCAAATTTCCTTTGGATCATGAAAGCTGTCTTTGGACGATGGGGATGGTGTCCTTAAACCATGATATCCCAGGCCATGAATCGTGAGATAGGGGATTAGCAGGCCATGAAATGATGTTCTCAGGCCATGAGGATGGTGCCTCTGAACTATGACACTTTTGAATAATTATGTGCAATATAGAGATCCTCAGGCCATATCATGTTGTCTTCCGGCTATGAGGATGATGCCCTCGGACTATGACGCCATTTGACAGAATGGCGATATTTCAACCCATGAGATGCAAAGACATAATGCAAAACGAAACAAGACAGAGCTTGGTCTCGTGTAAGATCGGGGGCAGAGGCTTAGACCAAATTTTGGGGCTTTGATCGAGATTTTGGTATCGGATTTGAGTGAATTTGGTATGTTTAGACTAGTGAGTGAATGGGTGTTCGTATTTTGTGACTTTTACCCGATTCCGAGACGTGGGCCCGGGGAGGCTTTTTGGGCATTTTTCTAATTTCTTGCCTTAACTATGATTTCGTTAGACATATTAGTTTCTTGTAGCTGTATTTATGTTATGGAATTGGTTTTAGCTAGATTTGAGCCTTTCGGAGTCGGATATTTGTGGAAAGAGCATTGTGACGGATTGATTTGAGATTGGTTCGAGGTAAGTGGCTTGCCTAACCTTGTGGGGGGAACTCCCCTAAGAATTTGGTACTGTTGGATATGTGGGCATTGTGCACGTGAGCTGACGAGTATGTACACCGGCTATTTGTTGTAAAACTCTATTTTTCACTAAGTGAAAACTTGTTTTTCTCCTTATTTGAAACACACTAGCATATGTAACTATCTTGTTTAGAGTAGAATAGCATGCCTACATTGTTTAACTGCCTATTTGAACTCTGTGCAACATGTTTAGTGAAATTTCCTGATTTTCTTGACTTGAACTTAGTCTAAACTGTAGGATTTCTTGCTGTAATTGTTACTTCGGTTGGTTTCACTACATATTTACTTTAGGACTATGGAACGTTATTTCAGGAGATCCCTCTGTACTACATATTTACTTTGGGACTATGGAATGGTATTCCGGGAGATCCCCATGTTTTGCATATTTATTTTGAGACTACGAAACGGTATTCCGGGAGATCCCCCTGCACATTTACGTTTGGAATTACGAGACGGTATCTCGGGAAATTCCTTGTTGTTATCACTGTGTTCTGAGCTGTTGTCTTTCATTGATTCTATTCATGTTAGATTTCCATATTTATTTTACTGCAATATTTCATTCTATCTTATTTCATTATATTTATACCAGTAGGTCCCTGACCCGATCTAGTCACTACTCGACCGAGGTTAGGCTTGGCACTTATTGGGTACCATTGTGGTGTACTCACGCCCTTTCCTGCACATGTTTTTCGTGTGCAGATCAGGGTTCATCTAACCAGCCTCATCACTAGTTGCAGTCGCTGCTGCTTATTGTAAACTTCAAGGTACTTCTGCTCGCGCCCGCAAATCCTCGGAGTCCCCCTATATCCCTCTATGTTCATTTTTCCTTCTTTCTGTAGAAATGATGTATAGAATGACTAAGACTTCTTAGTAGCTTGTGACTTACGGTATTCCGAATTTTGGGAATTGTTTTGCACATTTTCAGAGGTGATAATTGTATATGCCAAGTGGCATTCAGTTGCTTATTAGATATTTGTTACTGTTAGTAGTTAATGTTTGTGTTTTTGTTTCATTTCCGCAAAGTGTTAGGCTTACCTAGTCGTAGAGACTAGGTGCCATCACGACAGTTCACGGAGGGAGAAATTGGGTCGTGACAACAAGAATTAAAAAAACACAATGAAACGGAAGGACGAGCTCACAATGAAATACATATCAAGTAATAATGGCATCAAATAAGAATATATCAACAATGGAAGAGATAACATGTAATAAAAGAGACAACAACTTTTCATTAAAGCATACAAGAGTACATTTAACAATAAAGGGTAGAACATAAACCAATCAACTTCAAATAAGTGTAAGGGTAAATTTAGCAATGAAGGATATAACATGATAAGGTAACTTCAGTTTAATGTGAATGAGAAACCTAAGAGTCTAAAACCGCCAAATTTAACATATAAGACGTCTACACACTCATCACCTCGAGTACCGTCTTTCAGGTAGTTCAAATAATGCAAACAAATCAATCCCAACGGGGTAGTCCCTCCATACAAAGTTAGGTAAGATACTTACCTCAAAAGACCTCAATCAATACTCTAAAATAGCTTTTCCTTTACAATTCACCTTTGCTCGGCTCAAATCTAATCAAAATCGACTTAATAACATCAAATAATGCAAGAGAAGTCAATTTCGATAAATAAAACTATGATCTTTGCAAAATTCCTCAAAAGTCAATAAAAGAGGTCAAACCCCGGGTCCAAGGATACATTTCGACTACCCATAACCTACGAGTCTATATTTTGTTTCAAAATCCGAGTCCACATCGAATCTCAAAACACAAATTTTTATTTTCCAAAACATAGATAAAGTTTCTTAAAATTTCACTTTGATTCTTATATTTTTTATGTTAAAATTCACATATAATCATGTAAAATAGTTGAAAATTGATCAAAATCGCTTACCCAATAATTGTAGATAAAAAGTCCTCTTTTAATTCGCATCTTACCGAGTCAAGGGTTAAAAAATATAAAAATGAGACCAAAATTCCGTCCCTCAAATTCTATGTACAGTCACAGGTGTCGCAATTACGACCTGAGATTCACAAATGCGAACCCCGCAAATGCGAGGAAACAATCGCAAAAGCGATGCCCCTCACACCGATGTAGTCATCGCAAATGCAATGAGCATTTCACAATTGCGAAAAGTGGACCATCGCAAAAGAGATCAGGATGATCGCAAATGCGATCACTGGTAAGCCCAGACCCCCTTTACAAATGCGAACACATGGTTCGCAAGTGAGAACCGATCAGACTCAAGCCATTCCGGAAGGCGTCAAGAACTCACCCGAGTCGTTAGGGCCCCAAACCAAATATCAACAGTAGTCTAAAAACATAATACGAACTCGCTGGCGTGATCAAATCATCAAAATAACATCCAAAATCATGAATCAGACCTCCAAAATACATGAAATCAATATGAAACTCAAGAACTTCTAAATACACAAGCGCATCTGATTCTTATCAAATCAACTCGGTATGATGCCACAATTTGCGGACAAGTTCCAAGTGAAAAACTGACCTATTGCAACTCTCGAAATAAAATCTAAACCCGATAGCTATGAAGTTAAACTACGATCAAACTTATCAAAATTGTAAGCCTTTATATCGCCAACTTCTGGCATACCAACACAAATCAAACTACGGACCTCCGAATTCGATTTTGGGCTTACGCCCAAGTCCAAAATCACGATACGAATCTATTAGAGCCATCAAAATATCGTTCCGGGTTCGTTTCCACAAAAGTCAAATCTTGGTCAATATTTTCAACTTAAGCTTCTAAAGTGAGAACCACGCATCCAAATTCATCTCGAAGCATCGGAAAATAATTTCTGACCGCGTACGCAAGCCAAAATACACAATATGAAGTCATTAAAGACCCTGAACCATTGAGCGGATCGCTAAAGCTCAAAACGACCGGTCTAGTCGTTACTTTTTTTAATGTTGAGAACAACTAACTAACTCATTGAATTAAATAATAAGCTAACGAATCCAATTCAATTATTTAAAAAATTTATCATGTAAGAAAATTTATTTGTTAAATTGACAAAACACTTAAAGTACATAAATTTATTTTTGTATGAAGAGAGTCGACGGTGAAGAAATAATAAAATATACAATTATAGTATAAAATTAAAATTCAAATCGGTAAAAATACAAATTTGAAGCAATAAGGCAAAATTTTAGAAGACAACTAGATTATAAATGAGTTGTCATTTGTTTCATTCTTGCATTCAGTCCAACAAATGAAAATATCATTTTATATTAAGGTTTTTCTTGTATAATTAGTTCAATGTTAGCCATTCTTTAAACATTACATTGTCACTATTCAATTTTTAGAAGGTATAACGCCAACTTTTTAAGCACAAATTTTTAAAAGACTAAAAGAGTTGATTTTTAATTTGTGTTATTTGACAATTCTTTAAAGAATTGTGATAAACAATATTTTTATATTTTATTTTTAGTATTAGGTCACATAAATAAGAGCAATCTTCATAAGTTTCGACATTAAGTTCGGATAAATCATAATAAGGCTTCTAAATAAAACTCCTTCGTTTGTTAATCTAACTAAATGGGAATAATATTTATTATTTAAAAAAAATCTTAAATCTTAATTTATAACTCAAAAAAATTATCTAACAATATGTATATTATTTTTAATTTTTTTTAATTCATTGATATAGTTATATGCGTAAAGTGCATACTCTAAAACTAGTAATTCATAAAAGCTAATCTATCATCAGATAGTCTGCAACGGTGACTTAACAGAAGAAACAAGTCAAAAAAAGAAAACCAATGTTAATAGGCAGAATGGTCTGGGACGCCCCTGTACTTATCTAGCTTTGTCATGCCGGTGTTCGTAATTACGAGTATGCCAACCAAACCACTCTACTGGGCATTTTAAACTCCGCTTCAGCCTGCTCATGGTGCGTGTTGTTTAAACGCCTCCACGTTGGCTGCCACATCAATAAATAACAATGTGTAGATGCCATGTCACATGGAAGATTAAAAATAATTAAAATAAAAAATTTTAAAATACAAATAAAATTTAAACATTAATCCCCAAGTCCTCCCTCGTTGATTTCTCTCTCTCCCCTCACGTTCTTCATCTTGCCCATCTCGTTTCTCTCTCTTCATGTTCTTCCTCCTTTCCCCTTCCAATTCATCCCTTTTTATATTGTAGAAATAAAATTAAAAGGAATAAAGAAAAGAAATCGAGGTAAAATTGGAGTAATTGTTTTTCCAGATCGAAAAGTGGGAGAAGAAGTTCGGTCGTCCATTTCTATAGCTGAAGGCGTTAGGTGGCGGAGAAGAACTTCGGTGGTCCATTTTATGTCTAGCTTGAAAATGGGGGAACAATTCATTATTTTTCTTCTTCTTCTTTTACTGATAGGAAATAATTCTTGCCTTGTTTGATTTGTGAAATTTGGGGTTAAATTTTCTCAATAAGCTCAAATCTTTTTAATGTATTAATTGGTAAAAGATGTATAATTCGTGCTTCAAAATCCTTTATGGGTTAATTTTGAAGTGTGGTGATTTTTGAGAATTTTTCAGTTGACCTTTTTTTTTGTTGGTATTTTTAGTAGTTTGATGGGTTTTCCTTCTACAAAAAGGGCATATAATTGAATTTTAAAATAGATTTGAATTATTGGCCAGAGGATTCTAAATTCATGATAAAGTTTCAAATTCGAGGGAAGAAACAAACAAAGAAGATAGGGGAGGGGAGAAAGAATTGGACAGAAAATGTTGAAGAGAGACAGAGAAAAGCAAAGAAGAAAAGTTCACTTTTGTTCAACAATGGAGGATGAACAATCGGGAAGAAGATGACAGCCAAAAATGGTTGTTGGTGCCTTTTTAATAGGCCTCACACTATTTAAACGACTGTATCACACACACTTCAATAAAAAAATTGCCACATAGGATGAACAGGGTTTAAAATGATCAATTTTTAAGGGTAGAGGGGTTTGGTTGGCAAACTTGTAAGTACAAACACCGGCATGACACAACTAGACAAGTACAGGAGCCTCCCAGGCTATTCCGCCATGTTAATATTTTACTTTGTTCAGTTTTTTTTTCCTGTAATGCCTGAATTTTTGGTTACCACCGCCACTAACGTACGCAACAACTCATCTCGAGTAATGGGTTGGTACAACTACTTTTATTAATTATTCAGCAGCAGAAGAATGTATGAACAAACTTACAATTCCTCTATCACTACCTTTCATCTGGAAGAATAACTTTTCAAAAAGATTCCTCTATCACTACTAAGGAGCCACCAATCAACCAATTGTTTTCAATTTTAGGTAAAACAAAACTACATAAAAAAATACAAAAGCACTAGTCAGTAAAATTTAATTCCTCTTATTGTATATAACAAGGCACCTACCAAAATAAAAAATATTCCATTCAGTCTTGTGTACTTTAAATACATTTAAACTGACAACTCTTGTATATAGAACTGTAGTCACCTCTGTATACGGTCGAAGTCGAGCTCGATTACAACTTGGTAGATTTGGCTTAGAACCTGACGATCATGAACTGGAAGTTGACCTCGAGTCTCATCGAACTAGAACTTGAGGTCGGAAGACCTGCCTTCGAGGAACGTTATGTCCGGTGTCGACCTTAGCCTCGAGTGAGCTTGGAGAAAAAAATGGAAGACCTAAATATCTGCGATCGGCCGGATAGTATGACAGGAATATCGGCACATATTGGCAAGGAACCGGCAATTAGCAAATCTAGAGATTTTTACCTTTTATGGAAATGTACCTACAGTAGGACTCCTCTACTATATAAAGGGGGTCTGATAATTCATTGGACATATTGTAACACGCATCCCAAAGTAATATATTGTTATTACTAGTTCTTATTATCTCATCATTTTGTTCCGATATCGATTAAGGCATTTTGACTCGAGGGTGACCAACCTTCAAGACCAAGATTGTTCAACTTGCGTGATTTGCATTTACTTTTCTATCATTAATTTCAATATTAATCTGATTTTCTCAATTTGTATCAAATTAGATCACGTATCCTTAAAACCACGTATAAATTCCATTTTTATTTGATTTTGAGGGTAAACAGTTTGGTGCCCACCGTGTGGCTAAGGATAATAGCGGTTATTTGATACAAATTTCCATAACACACACTATTTTACACTTGTTCTTTGGAGAGTCTTTGATTCCAGGATAAAAATGTCGAACTCTCAATCAGCACCCCTACACGTTGAGAATGATTTTGGAAATCCAGGAACGACGTGCCCCCGGACAATCCCGATGGAGTCCCGGCTGCAAATCCAATCGACGTCGGCTCACATTTGGCCATGAAGGCAAATTTGCCCACCGATCCCGAGGACAACGTCCATAGGGATGTTCGATCGGCCGTTCAAAGCATACATGGCCAAAAAGATGGTGGAATCAACTTGCAGGTGATCTTCGAAATGTTACAGGCTCAACAGGCAGTGATAGCCCAATTACAGAACCATAGTCGCCCACCGAGTAGGATTGAGCCCGAGCTATCCCAGGAAGTTGTTCACAGAGTTGAATCGGCCTCAAGGAGATCGAATGAGGAGGAATCGAGGACCAATCCAGTAATCATGAAGATGGTCGAGGAATCGACAAAATGAATTGAGTCGGGAGAGAAGAAGATCGAGGCAAATGATAAGAAGGTGGAAACCTATAATTCCAGGGTCAATCAAATCCCAGGAGCGCCACCGATATTGAAAGGCCTAGGCTCCAAAAGGTTCGTGTAGAAACCATTGCCCCGGAGCTCGGCTCCCAAGCCGATCCTTAAGAAGTTCCGCATGCTCGAGATTCCTAAGTAAAATGGAGCAACCGACCTGAACAAGCACGTTACCTCTTACACATGTGCCATCAAAGGGAATGATTTTGAGGATGATGAGATCGAATATGTCTTGCTGAAGAAATTCGGAGAGACCATGTCGAAGGGAGCTATGATATGGTATCACAATTTTCCACCAAATTCTATTGACTCATTTTCTATGCTTGCAGACTCTTTCGTGAAGGCACACGCCGGGGCTATCAAGGTTGAGACCACGAAGTCGGACCTTTTCAAAGCAAGGCAGAAGGATAATGAAATGCTCAGAGAGTTCGTGTCTAAATTCCAAATGGAACAGATGGACCTACCACCGGTCGCTAATGATTAGGTCGTTCAAGCCTTCAACCAAGGATTCAATGTTCGGAGCTCGGTGGCTTCACAACAGTTGAAGTAGAATCTGATAGAGTAACCGGCTGTTACTTGGGCTGATGTGCATAACCGGTATCAATCAAATATTTGGGTCAAATATGATCAACTTGGGGCTCCTTCCGGGTACGTTTATCCTGTCAGACCCGTCGACATAATCAAGAGAGATATTGACTGAGAACCGAGGTCAAACAGAGATCGGTACCATCCATATAATGGATATCGTAGAAGCAGTGGGTCCAGGATAAGTTCTATGTGAAGTGAAAGGAGAAGTGATCGAGGTTAGAGCTCTTGGTGACTGATGAGCAAGAACGTCTTCGACAGGCCTGTCGTACCTAAAGAAGCACCATGATTATCGGAATCTAACTTTAATGTTGATGCATATGTCATCGTATCAGCTATCAGACGCATCAAAGATACCAAATGGCCTCGACCTTTACAATCTGATCCAGCCCAAAGATATCCCAACCAGATGTGCAAATATCATGGCACTCATGGCCACAGAACGGAGGATTGCCGACAGTTGAGAGAGGAAGTAGTCCGGTTATTCAAAGAATCAATTCAGAAACAGGGATTCTAACAAATAGACTGAACAGTAAGAACTTCAACACTATATCAACATGATCATTAGTGGAGTCGATGCCCCTCAAGGACCGATGCTGAAATGCACCAAAGTATCCATTACAAGGGAAAAATGGACTCCTGAATACATACCGGAAGGAACCTTGTCTTTCAGCGACGAGGATGCAGAGGGGATCGTGTAACCTCTCAATGATGCTCTGGAAAAATCAGCACTCATAAATAAAGCTCGAGTTAAGATGTGTTAATTGATCCAGGTACCTCATCCAACATCATCCGGTCGAGAGTCGTAGAATAGCTCAGTCCACAAGATCAAATCGTGCCCGCAATCCGAGTTCTGAAGGGATTCAACATGGAATGTGAAACCACTAAGAGGGAAATAACATTACTAGTCAATGCCGCCAGGACCATCCAGAAGGCCAAGTTTTATGTGATCGAAGGTGACATGAGGTACAATGCCCTGTTTAGGAGGTCGTGGATCCACAACATTAGGGTAGTGCCCTCGACTCTTCACCAAGTGTTAAAATTCCAAACGCCGAGAGGGATTATGACGAACTACGGAGAACAACCAGCCACAAAAGAGATATTTGCAATCGATGAAGTGATTCCGATATCAACCCTTGCAATGTCAAAGGAACCATGTTCGGGAGCAGAGCGAGAGGCCAAATAGTAATAAATGATACCAGCCACGACCCAACCAGACAAGGAGGGGACTGACGAAAACGATGATTACGGGGTTCCCCGATCATTTATAGACCCCGATGACTCTGACGCTACTAAATCAACGGTTGAAGAGCTAGAACAGGTCATATTGATCGAACATCTACCTGATCGGAAGGTATACCTGCGCACGGGTTTAACTCATGAGCTTAGGAAAAAATGCATTAAATTTCTTATAGCTAACATAGATTGTTTCCCTTGGTCCCATGTTGACATGACAGAGATCCCACAGGAGATAACCACCCACAAGCTAAGCCTGGACCCAAAATTCCATACGGTCAAGCCGCAAAGTAGGCCTCTGTCCGAGATCAAGCATGCTTTAATCAAGGATGAGGTATCTAAACTCCTTAAAATAGGGTCCATTCGGGAGATTAAATACTCAGATTTGTTAGAAAACGTAGTAGTAGTCCATAAAAAGGGGAACAAACTAAGAATGTGTGTAGACTATAAGGATTTGAATAAAGCATGTCTGAAGGACTCCTTCCCTCTGCCCAACATAGATCGCATGATCAATGCCACGGTCAGCCACGAGATCCTCAAATTTCTCGATGCCTATTCCAGGTACAACCAAATACGAATGGACCCAGATGACCAGGATAAAACCTCATTCATTACTAAGTACGACAATGTACTACTATAACGTGATTCCATTCAGACTAACAAATGCCGGTGCCACTTATCAACGCCTAGTAAACCGGATGTTTGAGGAACAAATAGGTAAATCGATGGAGGTTTATATTGATGACATGTTGGTTACGTCCCTATGAGAAATGGATCATTTAAAACATTTGTAGGAAACTTTAAGTATTTTGAAGAAGTACAATATGAAGCTGAACCCGGAGAAGTGTGCGTTCGGAGTCAGATTAGGTAAATTCCTCGGGTTCATGGTTTCTAACCAAGGAATGGTATCTAACCTCGACAAAACCAAAGCTATCGAAGATATCACGGTCATGGACAATGTAAAGGTCGTGCAAAGATTAACCGGACGCATAGCCACCCTAGGACGATTCATATCGAGGTCCTCGGATAAGAGTCATTGATTCTTCTCTCTAATCAAAAGGAAGAACTACTTTTTGTGGACCCCATAGTGTCAACGGGCCTTGGAAGAACTCAAACAATATTTATCGAGCCCACCACTGGAGGGCCTCGAACTCAGCATTGTGTTGAAGCCACCAACAGGAAATATAGTTAGAAAATTTATTATGACTGTAAAATTGACTAACAAGGAGGCCGAATATGACGCCATGATTGTAGGTCTCGAACTAGCCGAAAGCTTGGGGGCGGAGGTGATCGAAGCTATGTGAGACTCCCTCCTCGTGATGAACCAAGTTAATGGAACATTCAAGGTCAGAGAAGAATGAATGCTAAGATACATGGATAAGTTGCAGGTAGCATTACATCGGTTCAAGGAGTGGACCTTACAACACGTACCCCGAGACCAAAACAGTAAGGCCGACACCCTTCCTAACTTAGGGTCATCGGTCGAAGACAATGAGCTTAATTCGGGGGAAGTAGTGCAACTCATGAGATCGGTGGTGGAAGAAGGTCATGCCGAGATAAACTCTACAAGCCTGAATTAGGATTGGAGAAACAAATACATAAAATATCTGAAGAATGGAAAACTGCCCTCGAATCGGACCCTGCGTATAAAAGCAGCCCGGTTTTTTGTTTGTCCGAGGATGGAACCTTGATCAGGAGAATGTTCTATCGCCCACTAGAAATATTTCTAGGACCAGGAGATACCGAGTACGTTTTGAGGGAAATTAACTAGGGCACCTGTGGAAATCATACGGGCGCCGAGACACTGGTTCGAAAGGTGATTAGAGCAGGCTATTACTGGATCGATATGGAAAAGGATGCGAAGGAGTTCGTACGAAATGGTGATGGGTGACAACGACATGCTCCGATGATACACCTACTAGAGGAGCTGTTGCAATCGGTTTTATCACCATGGTCGTTCATGAAGTGGGGAATGGACATCGTCGGCCCCCTTCCATGGGCATCCGGTAAGGCCCAATTTATTTTGTTTATGACTGACTATTTTTTTAAGTGGGTAGAAGTCCAGGCGTACGAGAAAGTCAGGGAAAATGAGGTCATCGATTTCATTTGGGACCACATCATATGTCGAGATTGTGTGCCACAACGGAAAGTAGTCCATCGGTAGAAAAGTAACCAAATTTCTCGAAGACCGCAGAACCTTAAAAAGAGGTTGACCGATGCCAAAGGTAAATTGAAGGAAATCCTACCCGAAGTCCTTTGGGTATATCATACGACCTCGAAATCCAGTACCGGGGCCACTACGTTCTCATTGGTTTACAGCGTCGAAGCTCTAATGTTGGTCGAAGTCGGAGAACCCAGTATCAGATTCCGATATGCAACAAAGAAATCAAATGACGAGGCCATGAATACGAGCCTGGAGCTATTGGATGAAAGGGTCCACCTCAAAGTTCTGCCCCAGCTTCTGGTTATGGGGAAAATAAAAATTTATTGAATTGTGACCGAACCCACAGGGCTGCCTACGTATCCCCTATTAAACGAGAATCAGGTCGAGCGTAGTTCAATTACATCAGATGAAGAAATGCGAACATTCTAAACATAATATCTTTTGATTGCGTCTGAATTGATAGGCTTTGGCCAAACCTCTCCGTCCATTTCTGCAAGTATGAGTACTCCTCCTATTAGTACTCTGTGAACCATGTAGGGCCCTTGCCAATTGGGCAAAAATTTCCCTTTGGCTTCATCTTGATGTGGGAAGATCCGCTTCAGTACTAGCTGCCCCGGTGTGAACTGTCTAGGTTTGACCCTTTTGTTGAAAGATCTGGACATCCTATTCTGAAAGAGTTGACCATGAAACATTGCATTCATTCTTTTCCCGTCAATGAGAGCTAATTGTTCATAGGGACTTCTTATCAATTCTGCATCACTGAGTTCAACTTCTTGAATAATTCTTAAAGAAGGAATTTCAACTTCGGCAGGAATGACAGCTTCGGTACCGTAGACCAGCAAATAGGGAGTTACCCCCGGTTGATGTGCGGACTGTGGTTCGGTACCCCAATAAGGAAAATGGTAACTTCTCGTGCCATTGCTTGTGGTTGTCTACCATCTTCCTCAGTATTTTATCGATATTCTTCTTTGCGGCCTCAACAGCTCCATTCATTTGAGGCATGTATGCTGTGGAATTCATGTGCTTGATTTTGAATGACTCGCACATAGATTTCATTAGGTCACTGTTGATATTGGCGGCGTTGTCGGTGATAATGGACTATGGAACCCCGAATCGGCAAACAATACGATCTCTGACAAAATCTGCGATGACTTTCTTGGTTACAGCTTTGTAGGATGCAGCTTCGACCCATTTTGTGAAGTAGTCTATGGCCATTAAAATGAACTTGTGCCCGTTTGAAGCGGCGAGCTCGATTGGTCCAATGACGTCCATTCCCCAAGTGGCAAAAGGCCAAGGTGCATTCGTTACATTGAGTTCATTTGGCGGCACCCGTATCATATATGCGTGTATTTGGCACTGATGACATTTTCGGACATACCTGATGCAGTCTGTTTCCATAGTCATCCAAAAATAACCTGCCCTCACTATCTTCTTTGCTAAAACGAAACCATTCATGTGTGGTCCGCAAGTTCCAAATTGTATCTCTTCGAGTAGTTTGGAAGCTTCCTTGGTGTCAACACACTGTAATAACCCTATATGGAGTCCTTCTATACATAATTCCTCCACTTTAGAAGAAATGGTTGAACAATCTTCGGAGCGTGCGTTTTTGAGTATGATTTGCATACTCCGGGTACTCTCCTTTTGCCAAGTACTCCTTGATATCATGGAACCATGGATTCCCGTCTCCTTCTTCTTCAACATGAGTGTAGTAAGCTGGCTGATTATGAATCCTTACCGGAATGGGGTCGATGGAATTCTTGTCCGGATGTTGTATCATGGAGGACAAAATGGCCAATGCGTCTGCAAACTCATTCTGGATTCTCGGGACATGTCTAAACTCTATCTTCGTGAGCCTCTTTATCATCTCTAGCACATGATATAGATATGGTAATATCCTGGTATTATTTATAGCCCATTCTCCTTGCACCTGATGTACCAGAAGATCTGAATCACCAATTACCAGTAATTCCTGGATATTCATGTCAACGGCCAAATTGAGCCACAATATGCAAACCTCATATTCTGCCATATTATTGGTGAACAGAAATCTGAGATTCGCGGATACCAGATAATGTTGACCTGTTTCTGATACCAAAACGACTCCAATACCCACTCTTTTGAAGTTTGCGACTCCGTCAAAAAACATCCTTCATCCGTCGTAGTCTTCGGCGATATCTTCTCCTACGAACTTCATCAGGAAAATACGTTTTTAGTGGTTCATATCCTCCTCCTACAGGATTTTTCGCAAGATGATCCGCTAATGCTTGTCCCTTAACCGCCTTCTGAGTCACATATGCGATGTCGAATTCACTCAACAATATCTGCAATTTTGCCAACTTCCCTGTAGGCATGGGTTTCTGGAAGATGTACTTGAGAGGATCCATCCTTGATATGAGATATGTGGTATAGGCACAAGAGTAGTGCCTTAGTTTCTGGGCTATCCAGATCAAAGCACAGCAGGTGCGTTCCAGCAAAGAATACTGTGCTTTGTAGGGTGTGAACTTCTTACTCAGATAGTATATGGCATGTTCTTTCCTTCCCGTCTTATTGTGTTGTCCCAAGACACAACCGAAAGCCCCATCTAATACGGAGAGATAGAGTAGCAGTGGTCTACTAGGTTCTAGCGGGACCAGGACTAGCGGTGTGGACAAATATTCTTTGATTCTGTCAAAAACTTTCTGGCAGTCTTCAGTCGAACTGGTTGCGGCATCCTTCTTTAACATTTTGAAACTCGGCTCACAGATCATGGTTGATTTTGCTATGAAGCGGCTGATGTAATTAAGACGTCCCAAGAAGCTCATCACGTATTTCTTATTCTTTGTAGGTGGAAAATCCTGGATAGCCTTGACCTTTGATGGGTCTAGCTCAATTCCTCGACGGCTGACGATGAATCCTAATAACTTTCCTGCGGGGACCCCGAAGGCACATTTTGCGGGATTCAATTTAAAATTGTACCTCCGAAGCCGATCAAAGAATTTTCTCAAGTCTGCTGTGTGATCTGTATTTTTCTTGGATTTGAGGATGATGTCATCCATATATACATCTATCTCTTTGTATATCATGTCATGGAAAATAGTTGTCATGGCCCTCATATAAGTGGCCCCAGCATTCTTCAGACTAAACAACATCATTTTATAGCAGTACACCGCCCACGGTGTAATAAAAGTTGTCTTTCGGCATCCTCTTCATCCATCCAGATCTGATGATATCCCGCAAAGCAATCCACAAAGGATTGGAGTTCATGCTTGGTGTAGTAGTCGATCAGTATGTATATGTTGGGTAGCGGAAAATCATCTTTGGGACTTGCTTTGTTTAGGTTCCGATAATCGATGCATACTCTGACTTTCCCATCCTTCTTCGTAACTGGCACGATGTTAGCCAACCAAGTTGGATATTCAACCACTCTAAGAACCTTAGCTTTGATCTGCTTGGTGACTTCTTCTTTGATTTTCAAACTCATATTTGATCTGCTTCGTAACTTGGGACTTGCTTGGGTTGGTAGGTAGTTTATGAGCCATTATCGACGTCCTCAAACCAGTCATATCATCATAGGACTATGAAAATATATCCTCATACTTCTTCAAGAACCGGATGTACTCTGCCTTCTCTGATGGTGATAGGTGGATGCTTACACGTGTTTCCTTGACTGTTTCAGAGTCTCCTAGATTAACAGTTTTGGTCTCATCCAAACTGAACTTAGGCTTGTTTTCAAAGTTTTCCACTTCTCTAACAATTTCCTCGGGTATTATATCCTCTTCTAGATCCTCTGAATCATTATCCTTATGTTGCGTTGTCTCATTACATATCACAGTCGTAAGTTCATCGGGATAGGTAATAATAGTTTAGTAGAGAAAAAATGTTAAGAATAATAATAAATACTAAAAATAACAATGCATTAGATAATCTTGAAAACATCAAACAGGTACGGCTCGATGACCCGAGCAATTATTTCAAAACAAAACATGCTTAAAAAAATACTGAAAATGTCTTAAATGCTCATAATAATTTCTTTTAAAATAAATGATGCTAATTGCCAGGCTACCCAGGAACTCGACGGGCCCTTGATGGTGCAGTAGTCCAAATCTTTAGAACAACTCCCTTCTCCACGGTCTGAATAATGAGGCCTTCATCCTCCTCCTCCTCAACTATAGCACTGCAATCCATGTCTTTATCATCCAGAAACAAATTCGTTGTACCAGCTAGAACTTTATCTTCTTCGGACTCCCACATCATGTCAGCTTGATGAAATGACTGGCTCAAATATGGTACTGGTTACTGTAGAGGGTAATAAAGACCACGCCGTGCTGGCGACCAATTCTGATACTCATGCTAGGTGTATTCATACCCAGACCCAAAAGTTGTGCCGTGATGCTCTAGCTGTATTGGTTTGCCGAGACCATTGCCAGGCTCATACCCTGTCCATGCCAATATGCCTTCTATCTTACTACTCCGCCATTTGTCCTTTTTAATTGCGTTGATGCACTCGATGCGATGGTATGTTTCTCCACCCAACTTCCTTCTATTCTCAGAACAGTTTGACTGGAGTAAATGGGATTACTTCAGTCCCCATGGATGATCACTTCCTGATGGTTCCACTCAAACTTCACGACCTGATGTAGAGTAGAAGCTACGGCTCCAGCGGCATTATCCAAGGTCGTCCCAACAATAGGTCATAGGTAGCAGATATGTCCAACACTTGAAACTCAACATCAAAACCAGCTTGGGCCCATCTATAGGCTGAGGTTGGTTTCCCCAATTGTGGCCCTTTGAGACCCATCAAATGCTTTCACATTTATACTTCCTGCTCGTATCTCATGTAGGCCTTTACCTAATCTTTTCAGAGTAGTTAGTGGACATATGTTTAAGACTCGAACCTCCATCTATCAGGACTCTGGCAATGAACTTATCCTCAAACTGCACTGTGATATGCAGTGCCCTATTGTGACTTAGTCATTCTGGTGGTAGATCGTCTTCATGAAAAGTGATTTTGTGGATTTTCAACACTTTTCCTACCATATTGGCAATCTCCCCACTGGTAATGTTATTGGGTACATACGCTTCGTTCAACACCTTCATCAGGGCATTCCTATGTGCCTCTGAGTTTTGCAGTAGTGATAAAATTGATATTTAAGCAAGGATTTTGTTCAGATGATCAACCACAGAATACTCTCTTGCCTGCACCTTTCTCCAAAGATCATCTGGGCCAGTCTCACTGACAGGCGGTTTAGAGGCCGCTTCTTTGCTCGTTCCTTCCAAATGCTCGGGTGTATAAATTCTACCAGTTCTTGCCATGCCTTGCGCTGCACCTGTTTCTTCCATATTTGCCTTTCCTGTATTAGACTTATAAGACGATATAGGTTCTACCATTTGGTCTAGGTTTTTGGTGGTTTTGGCGGGTTGGTGGTTAGTGATAGTACGCTGGTTGGGTGTTATAGGTATGGTAAGTGGTGGCAGGTTGTTGGTATCTGGGAGGTGAAGGCTGATATGTGGGTGGAGGTGTTTGGTATGTGAGAGGAGACTTCGGACCTTGTGCTACCATTACTGCACCTACTTCTTTCTTCTTGGAGATACCTTCTGACTGCATGGCCTTATTTGTGGCTTGGAGTGCCTCAAAATTGGTCACTATTCCGCTTTTGATCCCTTGTTCTATTCTCTTTCCCAACATGATGATATCAGAAAATTTATGGTTTTCAATAACCATCAATCTTTCGTAGTATTGCGGATCCTGAGCTCTAACGAAGAACTTATTCATCTGTTCTTCTTCCAGCGTTGGCCTTACTTTTTAAGCTTCAGAGTCCTGAGCTTTGACGAAGAACTTATTCATCTATTCTTCTTCCAGCGCTGGCCTTACTTTTTAAGCTTCAGACCTCCACCGAGTAGCATACTCGCAGAAAGTTTCCGTTGGTTTCTTCTTGAAATTTTGAATATAGAAAACGTATGGTGTGTTTTTTGTGTTAAACTTGAACCGATCCATGAAATCTGATACCATGATTACCAAATTAACCCATTTCTTTGGGTTCTGACTAATGTACCAAGATAGGGCGTCACAAGTGAGGCTTCTCATGAACAACCTTATGCGAATTCTTTCATCCCTGCCAACTCCTACAAGCTTGTTACAACATGTTCTCAAGTGCACCTTCGGATAACCAGTTCCGTCGAATATTTTGAACTTAGGAGGTTTGTAACCCTCAGGCAGTTCTACATCTGACTGAATACGCAAATCTTTATAATTCAAACCCTCATTGCCTTTACCCCCTTTGACACTTTGAACCCCGTCGGTAAGTTGCTTGAGTTGCTCTACCATATTCTTGATGAGCAGGTCCTTATCGGCGGATTCGGGTATGTATAGGGTCTGTTGTGGGGTATGGGGTAAGGTTTCCATATATATGGGATTTCTTTGGTGGACTCCGGGAATCTGGGCATAATGGTGGTCATTGGTTGAGTTTTGTGGGTCAGGAGTAGGTTGTGGTGCATTCTGAGGAGTGTGGTAGGTCGTAGTTTGTGGGTACTAGGTTGGATGATGATGATGCTGTGGAGGAGTTGGTATTGGTGGAGGATTAGGATTTTGGGGAGGCGTGGCGTATTGGTGAGGTGCGGGAGGATTTTGTGGGGGGATTTGCGTGCTTTGAGGAGGTGTTGGATTGTGGGCATTTTGTTGGTTGATGTCGGGAACATTCAGGGTAAGGAAAGGTTTTCCAAGTTATGGACCTGCTCAAGTTCCCCTTGTAACTCCAATATCTTCTGTTCTAACCATAAAACCAAGTTATTCTGCGCTGGAGTACTCTGACCATCCAAAGTTTCGACATTCTCGGCGTGCGTAGCATTGTCTTTCCCGATACCACTCATATCGTCCATCTTAGCTTTTCCTTTGTTCTTAGGATCACTTGGAGGAGGAGGAGGAGGAGGAGGAACTCTAAATCTGGTATGATATGCTGATGATGCCAGTATGCACGAACCAACCTTAGGGAATGGGAATAAACAAAGAAAAGAAGAAAAACAGAAGGTAAACAAATCAGTAAGGAGTATTAAAAGGATAACCTAGAGGCATTTGCGTTATTACAACCAAAGTCTAAAACGAATCTAGAAAGCAAGTAAAACATCATTCCTAATCTATTTGGTCCCAGAGGGACCTTCTCCATGCTTGGCCTTCTTTTTATCCATCTATCAGATTCCCCAGGTCGCACACGTCCAACAACAGATATGCCCTTGCTAGATGCCCTCCTTCGTTGCCCTCTGCATTCTGACAGTCTGAGACCCTTTTTCTTATCTTCCCCTCAAGTTCCATAAAACCGTGCTCCAAATAATACAATCTTTCTGTTGATTTAGTAGTGATTCCCCTCCATTCAATGATTGCTTCCATGTCCACTTTATGTTATTCCAATTGCCTGGCCTTAGATTCAAAGACCCTTTTGCGCAATCTCCTGTATTTGACTTGTGCTTTAGCAGCATCGTCTATGACCCTATTTCTCAAATCAACCCCTGGCTTGACCTCTCCTGCTATGTCATCGACCATCCATGATGGGTAGAAGTACACATGGATGGCATGATACCTGTCTGGCAAGATGGTATCTTTCTCCACAATAATATTTTGATGCCACATGTGCTGTGCCTCAAACTTGAATGGAATGACATTCCCTTGGAAATCTTCTTCGTAATGAACCATTTTGGAAACTCGTGGTATAACCTGTTTTCTCCCAGCTTGCCTCATGACTCTGATATGAGCATAAGGATAGATTCCCCTTAATCCGATTAGCACTAGATGAGGAACATCTCTCGACCTGATGATGAATTCACTGCTAGGGAACCACTCAAACATCTAATGTACCTTGTCATTAGTGAAATTGCTAAAGAAATGTACCTAGCTCACAACGTTTCCCGGTTGTGCAAATCTGTCTGTGATAAAAGTCATTCTCTTCGGATGTTGATAAGCTATGTGGTCATTCCATGGTCGTTGCGAAAATTCTTGACGGTATTGTCCTCTCTGAAGGTGTTCCAACAACCATATTTGCAACAACATATTGCATCCCTCGAAATGCCTATATCCCTTTTTGAAACGGTCTAAGGCTCGGTACATCTCAGCCACGATCATTGGGACAATAGTGTAAGTTTGCCCCTCAATTCCTTCCATTAGGGTCTTAGTGACAATAGCTAGGCGAGTGTGGATCCTTTCTCCTTGTATCGGGAATATCAGCATCCCCAGAAAATAGACAATGAATACAAAATCCCGGCAGTGAGTCCAACCCAAAGAAGAGATGGCAAATTCTTCATGGTAAAGACGATATGACTTGCTCTGACCATAATGCTTGTAAAGGAAGTCGAATGGTATGTAAGATTTCTTCATATAAACTAACTCATCATTTTCCTGAAACCCATCATTTTTAGGAAACCTCGAGAAGTACGATTTTCCGATGCCAACAAGCCAGGGCTATCCCACGGTAGCCCAGTGAAGCCTCCTATTTCCTCTAGAAGGGGAGTCATTTCTATATCATCAAAACAAAAGACAACCCTCTTCTCATCCACGAATATGGTGGCAGCCTCAATTAACACAGTGTTCGGCTGAATATCTAAAAATGACGGTAAATTCCCGAGAACTCTTTTCACATGGTTTTTGTCACTTGGCAAGAGATTTTACCACCAATCTATCAACAAAGGTGGGATACTTTGAACCATGCCGAACATGGGGACTTCGTGCCTCATTTCTACAAAACAAATAAAGTTAGCCCCTTTCCCCCTCCGGATTCGACTATTTACACATTAATGATTAGCATATCAGCACGCTTTGTCCAAATAATTCACATATCATGATTGTACCCATTGGGATTTAAGGAAATCCCGGCGGACTTTGTACAAGGCTTGCTTTAGAGAGTTATTACGCAGACAGCGTTCTAACCCATACTAGGTTTAAAGATGATGTATGCACAGTTAATATTAGAGTGGGGGTTTCTAGAAGAGTCTAGACCGGTACCCTCAGTGGACAACTTGAGAGGGGAAGGCAAGGAACCGTCGATTGCACCACTGATCGACTAGTTTTACTGCAAACAAGCCTCTCAAAATTTAAAGGGTGATTTAGGAAGAGCGCGGACACTCATCAAGTGTCGTTATGGTATTAATTACTCACGAGTGGAGCATGCTTTATGTAAAGATAAAACTACACGTTGCCAAGTATTTTGCATGATGAAGACAATAAACGCAGTATTAAATGGAGAGTAAAGACATAAAAAGAAAGGAAAACAAGGAAGAAGTTAGTTCAGGTAATATGAAAGAATTGTAATAAAGCAAGCAAAAGAGGTAGGGGTAGGGAGACACGTGATGTAGCAAATTTAAAAATGATTCGGAGCAAGTGAGCATGACTAGAAAATAAAGGAAAACGCACATTGTAACCAAATTAAGAAAAGATTTGCATGTTAAATACAAATTCAAAATAGAGGGAAATAGGGGGAATGGTGTGCATGTAGCCATAAAAATGGAAAATGGAAGCGGGATGTTCATGTAACGATAAAGAACAAGGAAACACATTCATCAAATAAGACTAATTCATATAGACTAAGTTCACTATGGTAAGAGCCTAAATATTTCCCCAATAGAGTCGCCATGATGTCGCGCCGCTTCTTTATCGCGAAATCATGTTTCGACACGTGACAACTCTTTTAAAGGAAGGTATTAAAAGAGTGAGTCGCCACCTAATGGGTTTGAGGTGCGTTAGAGAACCTATTTGCAAATAACTCTGGTTTAACCAGTTTGCGACACCAAAGATCGGGTAACGACTCAAATTACCTCGAGGAGAAGGTATTAGACATTCCTCGAGGTCCACAACTGTGGGTCCCGGCCGAACTCGAATTATATGAATTAGTCAAAAACAAGAGGGAAAGACAAGAAGTTTTGGCAATTATTATCAAAAGTCTACAAATAAACACAAATAATTGACTTTAAGACAAGATGGGGGGTGCTAAGTTTTTTAGCCTAACGGATCACCCTTTGCAACATAAATAATACTTTGTAACTCCCTCGAGGTGGGCTGTTACTCGTATTATTTAGCGGGCACAGACTATCATCTCCTGCTACCCGATTACTATCTTTAAGTTTTTACCTAAAGCGCGCTAGTTGATTCTAAACTATACCTTATGCGTGCACTACCCGTCCCACGCCTATGGTCCAGGAGGTGTTTGGACCTCTATTTTGGGTGGTTCTAGACTTAACTAAGGTGGCTCAAAATGATAAAACTAGGCAACATACAAAACAAGTTGGACTTCATGTGAAGGAAATTAAGGGCTCAAGTTAGCCTCCACACTTAGACAACAAATGCATGCAAACAAATTAGGCGTTTGACAATTTAAGAATCGAGACAAGTTAAAGCCATTAAGCCCTATATACATGGTTTCTATGTGACCTTGGGATTCAAGCGTGTAGGCAGTTTCAGAGCAAGATGCCATTTTAGAACGACTTCTAAGTGACTACGCAGTTGACTATTGATTATAGGTTATAAGAGGTTAAACCTATAGGCATGATATCTAGGTGATTTATGCAGTAATTAGCAATGATAATTCCAGGAAAATATTCAAAACTGCTTAGTTGGATTCTATAGGCATGCTTTCTAATAGTGACAATGACAAGGTGTTGAAAGTTCAACATTAGCACTCAAAGGAAACGAGCAAGAAAATCAATAATTAAGACTGATTTTAGATCCTACATGCATGCTTTCTATAGTCACAATTAAGGTTGATTTTAGATCCCATAGACATGATTTCTATAATCAATAATTAAGAATAATTTTAGATCCTATAGGCATGATTTCTATAATCAATAATTAAGACCTATAGGCAGAATTTTTAAATTGCATATTAGGTAGCATGTAAATTAACTGAATCCTATAGCGCCTAATGAGTATGTTGTAATGCACATCGAGACATTGGTCATTTAATTTCCCATAGGCATAGTTTCTAGCATGCGGAAGCAAAATATGTCAAACAAATTAAATACCTATAGGCAGGTTATCTAACTCACACAGTAGCAGAACATATTTGAGCAAAGAAAATACCTATAGGCAGGTCATCTAACACACAAAGTAGCAGAACATATTTGACCAAAGTAAAACACCTATAGGTAGAATTTCTATCCATTTCAATGTAAGTATTAAGATAAACCCCCTTTTCCCAATTTTACAAGCACCCCAATTATTATTACAACATTATTACAGGCCCAATGAGTGAAATAAATTACACAATTATAGAATAGCTATAGTGGGCCTACAGCAGGCCCAAAATACACCCAGCCTGAGTTCCCAGAACCAATCTCCATTTTACACAGAACAGACCACATCCAGAAACCATTGTTTGAACAACTGTTCCAGAAGTATAACCGTTTACACAAATCAACTGGTTTAATCCAGTGGGTGAGAAGAGGGGCGGAGTTTGAGCAATTAGGGAAAAGTGGTAGAGAAACCTAGACCCTAGTGTGTCCGAGTTTCCAAAGGCTTCAAGAACCCAGGGTAGTGCTCATACTAGGGAGGTTGACAGAGGAGACTTAGGGAAGGGCTTTGGCTTTCGGCCAGCCCCAGAGTTAAACAAGAAACAACCCATAAACAATAGTAGTAGGGTAATAGGTTTTGAAAGCATTTGGTAACTTGTAAGATAATCACATAGTGAATTCCAAATAAAAACAAATTAACACACTGGACAGGGTGGCTTATGACAGGGAACAAGGAGCCTGGAATGACAAGTTAACATGCACTGGTATTAGGCTATTGAAACTGAATTAAGACTAAATGGGTCAGATCATGCTAACCTAGGTTCAAACAGTATTACACAAACAGGATCATGTATCATGGAGGGTACTAAATCAAAGGAGATTAGTTTCAAAAGATCACCGGTCATTAAGGGTATAGGTTGGACATAACAGAAGTTCATAGGGTGATAACCATAGTCATAGGAGCATACAAAATTCAGATTAAAGGTATATTAAACAAGTTAGGGCATACTAATAACACCAATTATTCGTTAGAAGTTCAGAATTGGGCAGAGAACATGGCTCAAACCATATAGTCAAACATATCATTCTAGTCATCATGAATTAAACTAAGCATGCTTCATTGTGTCTAAATTAATTAGGCTAAGTGCAGAACAGCATTAAGCTAGTAAGCAGAATTAGGCAGAAAAGAGTCAAAGAGATGCATTGGATTATGCTGTTTCACTGAACATGCTTAATGTAATAGAGTAAACATTGCAAAGGATTAGAAACTAACCAATGATTATTCGATAAACAAGAAAAGATTGCAGAAAGGACCCAGAATCCTGAAGGTGTCAAGTTCCAAGGGTTTCAAGAACCAAGGTAGTGCTCACACCCAAGAGAGGTCAAAAGAGTAGAAACTCGATGGCCTTGGCTTTCAGCCGGCCAAGAGCTAAAAAGAATAGAATAGTGAACAAATATAGAGTAGAAAGCTTCAGTTTTTAGTGAGAAAATAGTGATTCCCCAAAATCCCCTCCACAAAAGGGAAGGGGGATCTGTTTATATAGCAGTATAACAAGCACATAAATAAGAAAATATAAACAATCAGACCATAAAAGGAAAGAAACACGTAAATTGATTAAAAATCAAACTAGGAGAGTAAACCGATAAACCCTAATTTTAGGAAAAAAGACAACTATTAACAGAATATTCAAAAATGAAGTAGCACAAGATGAATATAGACACAAATAGTACTAAAATCATAGAATCGAACTAATTTAAGAAAAATCTAAAAACCCTAATTTTAGGGTAAGACAAATATTGACAGAAATAAAAATGAAAGCATGCCATAGTAGAATATCGGGTGAATATGGACATAATAACACCTAAAATCAGAGGATCGAACCTATCTTGGTTCGATTAAAAGTGATCTGAAAACCCTAATTTTTAGGGTAAGTAAGAATCAACAGAGATTCATACCCATAATAGAACAAGAATGAACATAGGCGGAATAACAGAAAGGTCAAGAAGTTGAACTGACTTTGGTTCGATTCTGATGAGATCCGCTTACCTAAATGTTTAGGCAAGCGGTATAGAGAAGGATCTAGTACCAGGGAAGAGTCGTATATGGCAAGAAATGGCCGTATAATCCCATGTCTGGTGTGATTAGGAGAGATTTTAGGGGAGACGGCGTTAGGCTTCTTAGGAGGGAGAAGGGAGGTGGGATTTGAGGGCGGTGGACGGTAGGAAGTAATTAGGGGTAGGGGGTTTGGGTGGTAATTAAAAGGGTGGGTGTAATGTGGGTCGTTGATCTCAGAGATCAACGACCACAATTTAAAAGGGGTCTTGGGTCGGGTGGTTAAATGGGTTGCGACCGGGTTTAGGGGGTTGGGTTAATTTGGTTTGGGCTGGGTTATTTGGGCAAGTGTATTAGGTAGTTTGGGCCATTGTTTGGTCCAAAAATAGGTAAGGTTTGGGCTAGATTTTTAATACCCAATGTTTAATAAATAAATAATTTATAAAAATAATTAATAAATATCAAAAATATTTTTTTTCACTAAAGTGATTAAAAATAACTACTTAACATTATAAAAATATAAAAAATTATTTTCTGCATAAATAATGTAATTATATATATGCATGTGGGCTATTATTGCAAAATGTGCAATTTAGCCTTAAAATGCAAATGTAGTTATAAGAAATGCACTGAAAAATATTTAAAACCTCATGCTGGTATAAATGATAAGTTTAGATGATTAAATCATCATAAAATAATTTGTAGGATAATTATTGGATATTTATACAAAAAAAATACAGAAATAAATTGGTTTAAAGTCTTTAAAAACCATGTAAAACTATGAAAAATACTTGTGTATGCTTATAAATCAAATGATGATGCATATGCACTATTTTGAAAGTATATATATGTTTAAAATATGAGGGGAAAATTGAATATCAACAGCGTGATCGGACTCCGTGCTAACAAAGACAGTGGTATATCAGTGCTAATGATCTCCCAAACAAAAATTGAAAATGAAGTTCGTATTTTGAAAATTATTATGTTTTTAACTGGACATTTGGATATTGTGGATGGTGACTTGGTGTTTCTATGTGTTGCCTTTTCTTATATGGGTATTCTATTTTGGAAGAGGACTTTTAGCTATACATACTAGTGTTATTCGACGGTCCTAACGTTCCTTTTGCCGGGGGGCGCTTCAGCTTTAATGGATGTAGGTGGTTCTACAGCAGGCGACATTGATCAGTGATCGCAGTGCACTCTTTCAGCTGATTTGGTGAGCCCCACTTCATTTCGGGGTCATGTATCTTTTGTTTCTCATGTACTGTGTTTTGAGGTACAGCCGGGGCCTTGTTGCCGGCATCTCCATATTACTCTTCTGTTGTACTTAGAGGCTCCATTGTGGTTGATGTTGGGGAATTGAACTAGAAATGTTGCTATTTGGAAATCATATTTTTTATTAATTCTATAAACTCGTAATATTTTGTAATTTATTAGTGAAGCTGCTAATGGGAATGAAAAGAAAGTTGTTAATAAAATCTTTTTAGTGTTTGATTAATGGAGTACATATCCTCTTTATTCATGGATGAGTTTGGGTAGAAGGAAATATAACAGGCTTGCTCGGCCGAGTTCTCTCGGTTGAGCGCCGGTCGCGCTCCCCGAATTTGGGGTGTGACACTGTACCACGATTCACACGTCAACTAGGGAAACCCACTATCTACTGGTCTATGGTACAAAAGTCGTCATACTCTCCGAGGTGGAGATTCCCTCCCTCAGGATCTTACAGGAAGCCGAGCTCAGCAATGCGGAATGAAAACAGAGCCGGTATGAGCAACTGGATCTCATTGACGGTAAAAGTATGAATGTGGTGTTTCACGGTCAACTCTACAAGAATGGAATGGAGAGGGCTTTCAACAAGAAGGTTAGACCGAGGCAATTCATACCGGGGAAATTGTTGTTGAATCGGACCTTCTTGCATCAGGATGAAGCAAAAGGAAAATTCTCACCTAACTAGAAAGGTCCCTACATGGTTCATTGTGTATTGAAAGGAGGAGCACTCATACTTACAGAGACAGAGCGAGAGATATGGCCAAAACTTATCAATTCAGACGCCATCAAGAGATATTATGTTTGAGATTGTATTTACACTTTCTTTTGATGTAACATAAACTACGCTTGACCTTATTCCTATTTAAGAGGGGATACGTAGGAAGCCCTGTGGGTTCTATCACATCATAATAAAATCTTCATCCCCCTCTGTCATGAACCAAAATCCAAACCGTCGTGATGGCACCTAATCCAACCCGCTAGGTAAGCCAATTAAAAATAAAATACAATATAAGGATACTGATATGAGTCAAATATGGGATAAATGAATTTTATACAACTCCCTAAGGACTGGTATTACAAATCATGAGCTTCTCAGATTCAGGTTGTTACAAGACTGAGTTGAAATAATGATAACATCTATCTGAAATGTAACTGAATAAAATTCAAATCTAATGCTATCAAGGACAAGTGATAGTTGTAACTGGAACGCAGATAAACCTTCAAATCCAGCTCCCAACGTACTTAGCAACATCAGCATCCAACATCTGCACGCGAGGTATAGAAGTAAAGTATGAGTACAACCGACCCCATGTACTCAATATGTAACAAACCTAACCTTAGGTTGAAAGTAGTGACGAGATGGGATATGGGTCAGAGTGCAACTCCAATAATTAGCAACAATTCATAGCAAAATAATAAAGATGGTACAAGAAATAATTTAGCTCGTTCACAGTTATGGAAAATATGCATGCTTTTCAGGTATCACAGTAAATCCTAAATCTTTTACCGAAAACACCAAAAACAACATATGAGTAAGTTTGAAAACTATGATTTTCCCGAAAACCGTTCAACAATAAATAAGATGTTTCATTTTTCAGATAACATAAGAAAAGTACATCTCTATGCCTACATGTCAATATGCAGGTGAAATCATGAATGTCACCAAAATCAGGTAGCGTGAGGAAATACATCGCTATGCCTGTATCTCAAGTACGCATGTCAAATATAATGCATCTTAGTGATGAACTCATGTACTCACACTCACAGAGTACTCAATCTCTCAGTCCCATATTCTCACTCACTATGCTTGATACCCAGCACACTCAGTCACTCAGTACTGTACAAGGCAGACCCAGACCAGGGCAGATCCAACCCAAACATAATAAATCCAGGTTAGATCCAGCCCAAATGTAAATAAACTAGAGCAGATCCAGCCCAAATGTAAATAATTGCTAACAAATTACACCCCTTGTGGATGTGCAGACTCCGGAAGGGTCAATCCAGCCCAAGCGTAATAATAAGCCAAATCTTGGCATGAATCAAAAAACCCTGCTGTGGCATGCAACCCGATCCCAAAAATATCACTCATAATAGCCCCTCGGTCTCACTCAGTCATCAATTCCTCAAGTCTATCAGGCTTACAACACTCATGCTAAGCAGCCTAAATCAATAATATGAGATGTGACAATATACAATAACATATGCTGAGATAGATGAATACGACAGAGTACATAACTGCAATTAAGAAATTAACTCAACAGCAAAGAACGACCACTCTGGGTCCCAATAGAAGCAGCATATAGCCTAAACATGTTTTTTAGCATAAAACACAGCTCAAGTGCTCTAACACATAGAGTACAGTACAAGTATTTAGATAAGATAGCTACACAGTTCCATGAAATCGACTAAATCACCATTTCTACAGTGCATGCCCATAAGCCCGTCACCTAGCATGTGCGTCACCTAAACATCAATCACATAACACGTAAATTGGGTTCTCATACCCTCAATACCATGTTTAGAAGTGTTACTTAGAACAAATCAAATCCAATACCGAGCAAGCCAAGAGATGCTCCATAAATGCCGTCTCGCGCGTACCGACCTCCGAACGGCTCAAAACTAGCCAAAAACAACTCAAAAACATAAAATAATGCCTAAGGAACAATTCCAAAAGATAAAGGTCGAATCTTCATTCAAAAGTCCAAAATTGACAAAAAAGTCAAACCCGGTGCCGCGCCTCGGAACCTGACGAAACTTGTAAAGTTCGACAACCCATTCAGTTACGATTCCAACCATACTAGTTTCACTTAAAACCGACTCCAAGTGGATGTTCAAAACTACAAATTTCGCTCTATGCAACTTTAGACAAAACCCCCCCAATTTTATCTTTAAAATTCACAATCCAATTTGCAAAAACTAAGGTAGATTCACGAAATATAATCAAAGCCGAGTATAAAACACTTACCCCAATCCTTGTGATGAAATTTGACTCAAAAATCACTTCACTTTGATCCCCAAATCTCAAAATATGATAAAAGAACCAAAAACATCGATTTTATAGTTTCTCCCAAGCAACTCCGCATACTCTGCGAAAATAGTTTGGCCCAGCACCCCTCGCACCTGCAGTAGCAAAACTCCGCTTCTATGAAAACCTTCGCGCATGCACTCCAAGCTGTCTTATTTCTCCGAGTACCTTTTGAATTACCCTCTAGGTGACACTTCTCCTTACCAAAACACCATGCTCCTTACCCAAATTCACCACAAGAGATCCTGGCATAGAACCACACGCCCTAAAGCCCATAAGCCGTTGATTCCCTCTTAATCACCCCAAAAGTACCACAACCGAGACACCCACTCTGAGAAGATCTTTTGTAAATCTAAAGTCGTTTCCTTCACCTTCCTGGTACCAAAATGTAGAATCCATAATGATATAAAAATACCGCTAGTCTCGATACCAGCCAATGTACATCTCAGATTCCAGGCAAATTCCAATCCGCAAAATTTTCAATTGCTACATATAAATCTTGAGTCCATTAGAACTTTCTCGAGATTCATCCACTTTGCTCAAATCTCAATTGCACCAATCAAACGGGTCAAACGATCTGTGCCCCATTGTCAGGGCAACACCCAAAGAAGTAATCTTTCCTTAACGCAACCGAGCAAATTCTTACACCATGCGCACTACATCTGTCATGAATAACAACTCAACTCATTCCATGATTTCCACATACCCATAAAGTGTAACACAACCTGTATTCAGAAATTCCTTTACTCTAGTCATCCTCGATCTTAATCTCTGCAAGTCATAACCGATTCACAGGTATACCTCAAACCAAACCCAATACAAGACGTAACCGCACAATCAATACGTCGATAGCAGACTCCCCCACTTGGCTCAAAGCCATGGAATAAAACATCTGATAACTTACATCTAACTGTCAGGTCAACTATTACAACCGATCCACACTCAGATCACACAAATATAACCCACTGGTAGAATAGGAAACATCCACACAACATCATAAGGATCATAAATCCCTAGATTACCGCGCAGGTTATAACTCACCTGCTTAGCCTCACAGGGAAAACTCTTTATACCATTTAACAGCCAAAACTACTACGCCATCACTTTATCTTCCTGAGTCTGAACTCATCAATAAAACATGAGAATCTAATTCATTCCACAATTAATCAACATGAAAAATTCTGCATTACGATCATAACTCGAGACTATACGTCACATCAAGAAAGAAATCAAGCACTCAATAGTCCCTTCTACATCTCAAGCAACCTCTTCTTATCACATTCAAACCATTGAACATATTCCTTTATCACATCACACTCATCATATAGCCATCCAACCACTCATCGAGCCATAAAATCCACTCATTGGGACACTACCGGACTTATAACTCCAAAAGCACGTGCTCACATAACCGAAATCCCCGTGCTCAAACTATAGTCAAAACTCGTCCTCAAGTCCTCCATACTGGCCCATCATCAGCACATAGAAATCACATCTTGCACCATGAAATCGACCAAATCACCATTTCTACGGTGCACACCCATACGCCTGTCACCTAGCATGCGTGTAACCTAAACATCAATCACATAACATGTTATTTGGGGTTTCATACCCTCAACACCATGTTTAGAAGTGTTACTTCAAACAAGCCAAATCCAATACCGAGCAAGCCCAACGATGCTCCAGAAATGCCATCTCGCGTGTACCGACCTCCGAACGGCTCGAAACTAGCCAAAAACCAACTCAAGAACATAAAATAATGCCTAAGGAGCAATTCCAAATGACAAAGGTCGAATCTTCATTCAAAAGTCCAAAATCGACAAAAAAGTTAAACCCGGTCCCGCGTCCCGGAACCTGACGAAACATGTAAAGTCCGACAACACATTCAGTTACGATTTAAACCATACTAGTTTCACTTAAATTCGACTCCAAGTGGATGTTCAAAACTCCAAATTTTGCTCTATGAAACTTTAGTCAAAAACCCCAAATTTTCTCTTTAAAATTCACAATCCAATTTGCAAAAACGAAGATAGATTCACGAAATATAATCAAAGCCGAGTATAGAACACTTACCCCAATCCTTGTGATGAAATTTGACTCAAAAATCGCTTCACTTTGATCCCCAAATCTCAAAATATGATAAAAGAACCAAAAACCTCGATTTTATAGTTTCTGCCAAGCAACTCCGCATACACGATCACACTGTCGCATCTGCGACCCCCGCTTCTACCGTAAAATAATTTGGTTCTTGCGAAAATAGTTTGGCCCAGCACCCCTCGCACCTGCAGTAGAAAAACTCCGCTTCTGTGAAAACCTTCGCGCCTGCGCTCCAATTCGCCGCACCTGCGCATCCGCACATGCGCCAAATTCTCTGCTTCTGCATTCTTCCTCACCCAGCCTCTTCTCGCTTCTGCGATGGACAACCCACATCTACGAAGTCGCTTCTGGAGCGAAACTCCGCATATGTGGCACACCAGTACCAACAAATCGTCCGCAATGCAACAAGTGGAAAAATGAACCAAACCACGAAAGTAACTCACCCGAGCCACTCGGGACCACGTCCAAATATACCAACAAGTCCTATATCATAATACAGACCTATTCAAAGTCTCAGATCACGCATAACAACATCAAAACGACGAATCACACATCAATTCAAACTTAAAGAACTTTAAACTTTCAACTTCCAAAACTCGCGCCGAAACATATCAAATCAACCCGGAATGAACTCAAATTTTGCACACAAGTCCTAAATGACATAACCAAGCTATTACAATTTCCGAAACCACAATGCGAATCTGATATCATCAAAGTCAAATCTCGGTTAAACTTATGAACTTTTCAAACATTCAAATTTCCAACTTTCGCCAATTAGTGCTGAATCCTTCTAGAAATATCCAAATGCAAATCCGGGCGTACGACCGAGTCTAAAATCACCATCCGGACCTAACAGAACTATAAAAACTCCAATCCGAGGTCAAATACTAAAAGGTCAAACTTGGTCAACTCTTCCAACTTAAAGCTTAAATCATGAAATTCATTTATCCAAATGGATTCCATATAACCTGAAAACCAAAACTAACAATTCAGACAAGTATTAATACATCATACAGAGCTACTCATGCCCTCAAACTACAAGCAAAGTGAAAATTCTCAAAACGACCGGCCAGGTCGTTATTTTCTCCCCCACTTAAATATACGTTAGTCCTCGAACGTGCCAAGAGTCGTTCCAAAGCCATCAAATCACCGTATAACCTTACCATGTACATACCCTGGGGTGATCCTGTGTCACCCTAATTCATATAAGCTTGACGACACAACCTAGCTGTTGATCCTTAATTCAACTTGAGCCCATAAACCTTATAAGACTCAAATCTCAGATCTACATACTGTATAAGTCTGTACACGCTGCATCAATCCATAACCATCACTCAAGACACAATCACACGTTATACCACATAACTCGAATACTTATAGCAATAATTTCTAATCACCGTAGCTGCTCGATAACCAACCCAATACCGGTAACCAACCTCATATCAAACAAAACATTGGTCTAAAACATTCGTACACTACCGATGATGAAAGAAACATGCAGAAACTCGTAACAACTTATCAGATCAACAAGTCACGGAGCTCCCTCTTATTCGACAAGAACTATAACCAATTTCTAAGACAATCAGTGACATTATCCTTTCAAATAAATCGCTATAAGATCCGATAGCACCCATTCTAGGTTCGACGACCTCATCTTATCAAATACAACCTCTCTACTGACATGCCATACCAATACAACCTTAAGCTACAAACCGTGCAATCTGTGCACCAATATGCAACAATTCGTGTGTACTCAAACATAGAAAATGAATCAAATGAGAGAACCGTCCTGCAAGTTCAACAAGTACCACCACAACCGCAATGCCATGAGTCCATCATACATAGTAGAACCAAGACACACGAATCTAACACAAAGTTTCATATCTCAACATAGCCCCGTGGTAATACTTGACCCTACCCAAACACTAGTCCATATGAAATACCTTAAGCCACCATGCCTAAAGTCAACCACCATGTGCAATTCGACATCAAGTACCCAAGGTGCATGACCATAACCACGGTGTAAAAAATAACACAATATCACAGTCCGAAAAGAATATAACCAATGCACAATCAGTCATTCAACACCATAATATCCATCACGCTCAAATTCTGCTATAAGGCCCAAATAGAACCGCACCATGTATGCATCTAACAAACGAATCACAACTCCTCGTAGCATAGACGAGTAACTCATAGAACATACCGAAACACGAATCTGATCTGGTATAGGATGCACATCCTCACTAGGCCTACCAATGGAGCCCAGATCAACCCTGGTCATCCACAAATAGATAAATAACCCTCTGAAAGTCCACTATGATTGAAACATAACACCAACTATCGGCTGGATAGCTTTGGCCAGATCTTCATAGTACATAACCACAATACAATCTAATACTCAGAACTCCCGGTCTCCGAATCCTTAGAACATACGAATCACCATATTTGTTTCCAACTACACTGCCCGAATGTTTATCACATCTCTCATACATGATCATCCCACAAGGAAAACTTATTTAATCCTTCTGTGCCACATAGCAAAATCTGAATATCAGCAGTCGATCAACCAGGCGAGTACCGCAATACCAATGAAGCGTCCGTAAGCCAAAAGTCAGCGCACTTCTTGAGATGCGCACCCTTCTCAGGAAATACAAAGTAGTTATAGCATTCATCTAAACATCAAAAATCATCCATGCTGTCTAAGAATTTATGATCTTCCCTTCAAAACTGACCCGTGTCGTTGCACATGCAAATTTCAATCCCACACAACACGCCACACCTATTATGCCATCATAGGAAAAGTACAAGAATCTCATAATCAACTCCGAGTCACAATCAAACTACATACTCAATTAGCTAGGAACCTTCCATTTGATCCCATCTAGGAGAAAATCATTACACGTAACATTCCCCTCATGCCGGTAGGAAATATCCATCTCAAACAGTGGTAGTAACCATCGAGAACTCTTCGAAACCCATTTTCACATATCCAAGCCATCAGAACTGAATATCTCTAACTCAACCAAGCCACGCAGGTCGCTAAATCCATGAGTATTGCCCCAAAACACCTATAGAGACTCACCACATCATAAGTACCCAAAGAATCGATCATATTCATTGTCGTACTAATCCAACCTACTACCAAGCTGTCTTATTTCTGTGAGTTCCTTCCGATTTACCCTTAAGGTGACACTTCTCCTTGCCAAAACACCACGATCATTACCCAAACTCACCACAAGGGATCTTGGCATAACACCACATACCCTAAAGCCCATAAGCCACTGATTCCCTCTTAATAACCCCAAAAGTACCACAACCGAGACACCGACTCTAAAAGGACCTTTTGTAAATCTAAAGTCATTTTTCTTCACCTTCCTGATACTGAAATGTAGAATCCGTAATGATATAAAAATACCGCGAGTCTCGATATCAGCCAATGTAAATCTCAGATTCCAGCCAAATACCAATCCGGAAAATTTTCAATTGCTACATATAAATCTTGAATCCATTGAACCTTCTCGAGATTCATCCACTCCGCTCAAATTTCAATTGCACCGATCAAACAGGCCAAACGATCCATGCCCCATTGTCAGGGCAACACCCAAAGAACTAATCTTACCTTAAAGCAACCGAGCAAATTCATACACCATGCGCACTACATCCGTCACGAATACAACTCAACTCATTCCATGATTTCCATATACCCATAAAGTGTAACATAACCCGTATTTAGAAATTTCTTTACTCGAGTCATCCTCGATCTTAATCTCTACATGTCATAACCAATTCACAAGTACACCTTAAACCGAACCCAATACAACATGTAACCGTGCAATCAACACGTCGATAGTAGACTCCCCCACTTGGCTCAAAGCCATGGAATAAAACATCTGATAACTTACAATAACCATACCCCATTACTACCATAATACTGCAGTGAGATTCAAATCAATCTTTTATAAGCTCATGTAACACAAACCATCTAATACCCCAAATAATCTGCAAATCTCACATTCATCATCGTGATGGTCAGGTCAACTATTACAACCGATCCAAACTCAGATCACACAAATATAACCCGCTGGTAGAATAGGAAATTTCCACATAACATCATACAGATCACAAATCCCTAAATTACCGCGCATGTTATATCCCACTTGCTTAGCCTCAAACGGAAATCTCTTTATACCCTTTAGCAGCCAAAACTACTACGCCATCACTTAATCTTCCTGAGTCTGAACTCATCAATAAGACATGAGAATCTAATTCGTTCCACAATTAATCAATATTAAAAATTCTACATTACAATCATAACTCGAGACTATACGTCACATCAAGACAAAAATCAAGCACCCAATAGTCCTTTCTACATCTCAAGAAACCTCTTCTCATCACATTCAAGCCACTTGAACACATTCCTTCATCACATCATACTCATCATATAGCCCTCCAACCACTCATCGAGCCATAAAATCCACTCAAAGGGAAACTACCAGACTTATAAGTCCAAAAGCTCATGCTCACACAACCGAAATCCCCGTGCTCAAGCTATAGTCAAAACCCGTCCTCAAGTCCTTCATACTGGCCCATTATCAGCACATAAAAATCACATCTTACACCTCATTCATGAAATCACAACCTGTCGGTATACAGCCGATACCGAGTACTTATATGTGCATACGAATGTGTGGTAGGAATTCAAAGAGTGACGCTTCATGCCTAATCAGTGTCGCACAATACGGAAAGAAAGATGGGAATTTTATCCTAAATGCCATGTGGCCTCTCGAAGATAGGTATGGACGTCATCATACCGATCCACAAGACTCTATTAGACACTTGTTAATGACTCGTAGAACCTAGAGCTCTGATACCAACTTGTCTCGACCCAAAATCCAAACCATCGTGATGGAACCTAACCCAACCCGCTAGGTAAGCCAATTAACAATAAAACATAATATAAGGATACTGATATGAGTCATAAATGGGATAAGTGAATTTTATACAAATTCCCAAGGACTAGTAGTACAAATTACGAGCTTCTAAGATTTAGGTTTTTACAATATTGAGTTGAAATAATTACATCATCTGTTTGAAATAAAACTGAACATAATTTAAATCTAATGCTACCAAGGGAAAGTGATAGCCATAACTGGAATGTAGGTACACTTTCAGATCCAGCTCCTGCCGTACGTAGCAACATCAACATCCAACATCTGCATGCAAGGTGGAGAAGTGTAGTATGAGTACAACCGACCCCATGTACTCAATAAGTAACAAACCTAACCTTAGGTTGAAATTAGTGATGAGCCGGGGCAAGGGCCAGAGTCCAACTCCAATAACCAGCAACAGTTCATAACAATATAATAAAGATGGTACACGAGATAACTCAGCTCGTTCACAGTTACGGAAAATAGGCATGCTTTTCAAGTATAACAGTAAATCCCAAATCTTTCACCGAAAAAATAAAAAAAACATATGAGTAAGTTTGAAAACTGTGATTTTCCCGAAATCATTTCAACAATAAATAAGAAGTTTTATTTTTCAGATAACATGAGGAAAGTATGTCTCTATGCCTACATATCAATATGCAGGTGAAATCATAAATATCACAAAAACTAGGTGGCGTGAGAAAATACATCTCTATGGTTGTATCTCACGTACACATGTAAAATATAATGCATCTCAGTGATCAACTCATGTACTCATACTCTCAGAGTACTCAATCTCCCTGTCCCGTATTCTCACTCACCCTGCACGATACTCATCACACTCAATCACTCAGTATTGTACAGGGGAAGATCCAGCCCAAACATAATAAATCTAGGGCAGATCCAACCCAAATTCAACTAAAGTAGTGCAGATCCAGCCCAAATGTAAATAATTACTAGCAGTTGGGCCCACTGTGGATATGTAGATTTTGGAGGGGCCGATCCAACCCAAGCGCTATAATAAGCCAAATCGTGGCATGAATCAATAAAGCCTGCTGCGGCGTGCAGCCCGATCCCATAAATATCGCTCACAACAGGCCCTCGACCTCACTCAATTATCAATGCCTCCAGTCTCTCGGGCTCACAACACTCCTGCTAAGCAACTTAAATCAATTATATGAGATGTCAAAATATACAATAACATAGATTAAGATATGATATGTAATGATGACAGAGTACATAACTGCAATTAAGCAAATAACTCAACAGCAAAGAACGACCATTTTGGGTCCAAATAGTACCAATATATAGCCTAAACATGTTTTATAGCATAAATCACAACTCAAGTGCTCTAACACATAGAGTATAATACAAGTATTCAGATAAGATAACTACATAATTCATTGAAATCAACAAATAAATGTTTCTACAGTATACGCCCACACGCCCGTCACCTAGCATGCAGGTCACCTCAACATCAATCACATAACACGTAATTCGGGGTTTCATACCCTCAACATCAAGTTTAGAGATGTTACTTACCCCGTACAAGACAAATCTAATACTGAGCAAGCCAATGCTTCAGAAATGCCATCTCGCACATACCGGCCTCCGAACGGCTCGAAACTAGCAAAAAAACAACTCAAGAACATCAAATAATTCCTAAGGAACAATTCCAAATGATAAAGGTCGAATCTTCAATCAAAAGTCCAAAATCAACCAAAAGGTCAAACCCGGGCCCGCACCTCGGGACCCGACAAAACTTATAAAATCCCACAACCCATTCAGTTAGGAGTCCAACCATACTAGTTTCACTCAAATCCGACTCCAAATCGTTGTTCAAACCTCCAAATTTCGCTCTATGAAACTTTAGACAATACCCTCAATTTTCTCTTTAAAATTCATAATCCAATTACCAAAAACGAAGATAGATTCATGAAATATAATCAAAATCCAGTATAGAACACATACCCCAATCCTTGTGATGAAATTTGCCTTCAAAGTCGCTTCACTCCGAGCCCCAAATCTCAAAATATGATAAAATAACCAAAAACTTCAATTTTATAGCTCCTGCCCAGGAATTCCGCATATGCGACCCCCGTTTCTGCGGTAAAGTGCTTCACTTCTGCGAAAACAGTTTGGCACATCACCCCTCGCATCTGCAGTTGCAATACTCCGCTTCTGTGAAAACCTTCGCGCCTGCGGTCTAATTCATCGCACTAGCACATCCGCACCTGCGCCAAATTCTCCGCTTCTGCGATCTTTCTCACCCAGCCTCTTCTCGCTTCTGTGATGGACAACTCGCATTTGTGAAGTCTCTTCCGCGACTGAGACTCTGCAGAACAACAAGAGGAAAAATGATCTGTAACTCACCCGAGCCACTCGGGACCCCGTCCAAATATATCAACAAGCCCATAATATAATGCAGACCTATTCGAGGCCTCAAATCATGCATAACAACGTCAAAACGACGAATCGCACATCAATTCAAACTTAAAGAACTTTGAACCTTCAACTTTAAAAATTCGCGCCGAAACATATCAAATCAATCCGGAATGAACTCAAATTTTGCACACAAGTCCCAAATGAAATAACGAAACTATTCCAATTCACGGAACAACAATTCATATGTGATATCATCAAAGTCAATTCCTAGATAGACTTATGAACTTTCCAAACATTCAAATTTCCAACTTTCGCCAATTGGTGCCAAATCCTTCTAGAAATATCCAAATGCAAATCCGGGCATACGCCAAAGTCCAAAATCACCATCTGATCCTAATGAAATCATCAAAACTCCAATACGAGATCAAATACTAAAATGTCAAACTTGGTCAACTTTTCCGACTTAAAACTTAAATCTTGAAATTCAGTCTTCCAAATCGATTTCGAATAACCTGAAAACCAAAACGGACGCTTCACACAAGTCATAATAAATCATACGGATCTACTCATGCTCTCAAACTACTAAGTGAAGTGCAAATGCTCAAAACAACTGGTCGGGTCACTACACTCTCTACTATGAGAATCCAGGGCAAGATTTTGAGTTATCGTCAACCTCATTACATCAAGTATTGACATGAACATTATCGCCATAAATATGCATTAAACTGGGGCAGAATTTTGAGGGGGTCTTAAAAATTCCAAGTTAAGAAGGTCGCAATGTCTCAAAGAATGTCACGACCTATGATTCGGCCAAATTATTTACTTTTTTGCATTATCTTTTAAATCAATCGTATTATTTGCAAATGATTTACCACAAATGTATATTTTCGAAAACCGCATTTCTGTAATAGCAAGATGTTACCTAGGGTGACTCGAACAAGGCGTCAAGACTGGAGCAAAGCTACAATGAGGAATGAGGGGCACGAATAACCTTCCCCAAAACTCATGATTTTCTTTGGATGCAGGCATAATGGATGTAACAAGCACGTCAACAAATTTATACAAAAAAGACCACTATCTTCGTACCGACAAAAGTCACAAAGCACAAACATGTCAAGCTAAGAACCACTTTGCATCCTCATATTCAATCGTTGCTTTTCTTTGCATAGGGCTAAGCACTACCCTCATCATTGCATAAGGATAAACGATGCCTTTCTTTACATGAGATTAGCACTGTCTCAATTACATTGTATGAGCCTAAGCACTGCCTCCCTTATTGCATAAGGCTAAACGTTGCTTTTCTTTGCATGAGACTAATGTCACAACCCGCATTTTGGGGTTATGACTTCGTGCAGATCAGGTGAGAAAGGGCTCTTTTGATTCTTTGACGTAGCCCTATCTACTCAGGAAATATGGGCTTTTTAATTTTAAGAATATATAAGTGGGGTATAGGTGCTTCCTCTGCCATACGTGCTGCTATCAAGCCGTATCAAATGAGCGACCTTGAGGGGGAACCTCAAGGGCCTGCCTGGATGATGACTCAAAGGAGTGTCCTAGGTATCCATACGAGTTAGGGAACTCTTTGGATGGCGCGACGCCTTCGTGCTAGCATTAAGCATCAAACGGGCGCTGGAGGTGCGATATGTGGGACGGCTATGCCCCGCGGGCTGCCGAAATATTGGACAATGACCTCCGTGCCAATTGGATACTTGATGCACCTATCTTAGGGGAATCATATGTCGACTTGTAAGCATGAATTGGGTTCAGCCATGCGAGCAAGGGTCCATTGGCCTAAACGAGCAGTTGTGGGGCGACACTACACTAGACGGGATAGAAGTGTATCGGCAGGGCTATGTATGGGCATGGTACGAAAGATGCACATGACAATGGGCAAGGACAAAAGGTTGCCTTACTCGGGCAAGGCATAGGATGGGTACGAATGTACGAGGCGAGTGTCAAGCTTGAGGATTGGGATGTGTACGCGAGAGCGATGCTCAGTCTTAGGCGAAGGACAAGACATGTCCTTAGCCAACCCCCTGTGCGTGCATGGATTATGATCTTAAGATGAGAAGCGCCACGAAATGTCAAGGCTGAGACCCTAGACATCTTATGGGCGGCACAATTGGAGCACGCCTTCTAGGCAGGCTTCACAATAGGCACATGATCGTGCTTGGAAAACCTAGGAAAGGTGCTAGGCTGGCTTCCAGCTATGGGAACTGCAGGCGCCGGATGGGCAATTCGGTGCCGCTGACGAGCATAAGAAACTGAGACCATGACACATGGTATCAGAGCTGATTAAGGCCATAATATGCCATGGCACAATGTCAAGGTAAAAAGTAGAGATGGCAAGTGCATTTTGGATGTCATTGCGGAGATCATATCAAAGCAGAGATTGATGTTCATATGCCACCAGATAACGAGAACCCGATACTGCTGGTCGAAGAAAAAAATGGGTGATTCCACTTTCTTACGAAAGTCTGGGTTTCTATTGAATGTGGTGATATGCCGATGAGTCAGATAGTCAAGAAAAGGCCATGTTTGCTAGGTCGAGCAACCATATTGCAATGAGTGGGAGTCGTGGACTATAAACATTGGGCATGATTGCAGAGGAGATCTTGCCAAGGATGCGTGAAATGCATCAGTTGAGTGTCTTTCCTACGAGATAGACTTTTGGACTGCTTGAGGGAATTGCCAATGTGAGGAGACAGATTTGAAGGAAATAGCGGAGCTTTAGAATTGCGAGAATTTCCAAGTTATAAGGTGTCATTCTGGAAGAGGTACGCCGAATGATCCGGGACCGTTGAGAGTCTAAGTGCGAGGCACAACCGGACCGAAAAGTCGTACATGTAGGACCAAGAGAGTACCTTTCTATAGGGCGAGTACAGACGTACTACAGGGAACATTGGGTACTTTGTAAGGAAGTGACAGTTGGAAAACAAAGAGCTTTTTTTCATGAATGCGACGATGCTATGACTTTGAGAATGTAGGACTCACCAAGAGACGTCCCAAGAGCTGGCCGAATGCCAAGTGGGACGTGTGCGCTAAGAAGTATCCTCCATATTAAGTGTGGGAGGATCCTGCCTATGCAAGAGGCATTAGGGCGAAGTTGTGAGTCTAGAAGCAAACACATCTTCAAAGGTACTAAGGGCAAGGAAAAGCTACGGGAGCAAAAGGCTACAGGAGCTATGCAAGAGAGCGCGGAAAAGGCTACCGGAGCGATATAGCTACGAGAGCTGCGCGTGAAAGCACAATGAAGTGCTTACCATTGAAGGAATAGCTTCAGACGGACATGAAGACCGTAAGGTTCATGGTGTGATTGACTAGTATGGGTCAATCACAAAGTTAGACACCAGAAGGTGCAAGTGCGGAGGCATTTTCCAAGTGAACACCAAAAGGAAGTGAAGTGCAGAGGAACGCTTGGAAGATACTTGGGGGAGAAGTGCATGGGGCACGACTTCTTCTGAGCAGGACTTTGAGGAAGTCCAACCCACAGGACAAAGGGAGCCGCAATGTACATACCTGAGGGGGCAGACTTCGGGATGTCGTAGGCCATGATGTGTCATCGGGGATAATGACATAATTAGTGTGGGAGGATGTCACAACCCGCATTTTGGGGTTGTGACTTTGTGAAAATTCGGTGAGAAAAGGCTCTTCTGATTCTCTGACGTCGCCCTGTCTATATAAGGGGGGTATATGTGTTGAAAGCTCAACCTGCCTCCCCCATACGTGCTGCCATCAAGCCGTATCAAATGAGCTACCTTGAGGGGGAACCTCAAGGGCCTTCCTAGATGACTCAAAAGAGTGTCCTAGGTATCCATACGAGGTAGGGAATTCTATGGATGGCGCGACGCCATCGGGCTAGCGTTGGTCACCAAACGGGCACTGGAGGATCAATATGTGGGATGGCTATGCCCCGCCAGATGCCGAAATATTGGACAATGACCTTCGTGCTGATTGGATACTTGATGCACCTATATTAGGGGAATCATGTGTTGACATGTAAGCATGGCTTGGGTTTAGCCATGCGAGCAAGGGTCGTTGGCCTACACGTGCAGTTGTGGGGCGACACTGCACTAGACGGGATGGAAGTGTGTCGCGAGGGCTATGTATGGGCATGGCACGAAAGACGCACATGAAAATGGCCAAGGACTAAAGGTTTTCTTACTCAGGTAAGGCACAAGCTATGCACGAGGCGAGTGTCAAGCTTAAGTATTGGGTTGTGCACGCGAGAGCGATGCTCAGTCTTAGGCGAAGGACAAGACATGTCCTTAGCCAACCCCCAAGGCACGCATGGATTATGATCCTAAGACGAGAAGCGCCACGATATGTCGAGGCCAAGAGCCTAGACATCTTACGTACGTCACAATTGGAGCACGCCTTCTAGGCAGGCTTCACCACAGGCATAAGATCATGCTTGGAATACCTGGGAAAGGAGATAGGCTGGCACCGCATAGGAAATTCGGTGTCGCAGACGAGAGTAAGAAAGTGAGCTCGTGACACTAAGCACTGTCTTCATTATTGCATAAGGCTAAATACAGCCTTTCTTTGCATGAGACTGAGCACTGTCTCCATTATATTACATGAGGCTGAGCATTGCCTCTATTATTGCATAGGGCTAAACTGTCATGACCCAAAACCACGTGACTGGCACCCGACAAACTACCTGACCCGAGAGAACCAAACTATATGATGCACCCAAATCATATGCATGAAAACAAACTTAACTGCGGAATATCCTTGAAAATCATATACATTTTCATGTTAAATAATAAAATATTTTCCAATTCAAAATCTCACATGATGCCTTTCATGATAATAACAATGAGACTAAGTAAAATAAATATGTTTTCATGTATGTCATGTACAACCCCATTACTATAACTTTTCACAACTATCTATGGAGCCTCTATATCAAAGGATAGAACTAAACACTTGGGCTAATACTCCACTAGCATAAATAAAGAAAACAACATGATAGCTACCACGAAATAGGAGGGGTTCCTCACCATATACCTCAGGAAGAGAGTCATCCTAGTCCTGAACACATGCCACGTATCATACCTCATTTTGAAAAATGTAAAGTAAGCGGGGCCCTGGAGAGGAGCCCCTAAGGATTGAGTACACCACAACGGTACTCAATAAGTGTCATAGGCTCTCTCTAACTTATGTTCTTGGGTTAAACGTTATAAAAATAATGCACCAATATTTGATATGTATAATTTTAAATAAAAGACAAGTGATATATAACCCACAATATAAACTTTTAAAACATTTATATCAATCCAAGATTTTGAGTAAAATCATATAAAATCATTCCATTTGCTTTAAGTCATTGAAATCACTTTCGGCTCCTTAGGCCTAAACATAAAAAAATCATCTTTACCTTTCACTAGGAGTACTATACCATCACCAACACAAGAAGGTCAACTAGGTTATGTACCTAGCGGCAATTATCATATACCCTACTTGCTTAGGTCTTCTCATCGTAGACCGTACGAATCGACTTAGCCATGCTAATAATAACACAAAATAGTACCCTCTCGAGGGAGAGAACTCTGTCGTAGTCTATACCACAAAGTGGCCATCTATGCCAACACTGGCACATGTAGTTTCATGACAACAAACACAATATATCCGAAGCTAATCTCCGTGAATACAAGTAACTCCCAAAATATTTGATGCTTACAATATAGATTCATAGCATATTAGCCTCAGAGGATCTAATTATTGTCAAATCATAGCATTAATAGGAAAACCTAAACCATTTGAACCATAATTAACTAAGCAACATTTTACATGTTAAAACATTTATCAATTTAACATCAATCTTTAAAAAGATACCACAAGTGCTATTCTATTTATCAATTTTTAAAAGAAATACGTTCTGCGAAAACTTATCTTTAGCACTCAAATACATATACTCTTATCAATATGTAAGTTTTGATAACAATTTATAACATTTACCTTAAATGTCATTTTGCCAAAAAGATTTAAATAAAATGTTATAAGACATCATGACACTACATATGCAATATAATATTTTAGTACATGGAGACATCCGTACTTGTTTGTCCCCACAAGCACGAAATTACATTTGCAAGCAACTTAAGCATTGACTAGAAACATGCTTTCAGAAAAAAAATCCCTCAAGAAGAGTAAGTTTTAATTAACTCACCTCGCTTTCGCTTTATTAACATTCACAAGCTTTCAATCCTCTTCCATCATTCCAATGGTTGATTAAAATACTCAAACGTCATCAACAAGTCGATATATACAATTAGATATCCTAATTACATCAAAATATGACCTAAAATATTGATCAATATTCATTTATGGCTCATAAGTTGACTACAAGCCTCCAACAACTCAAATCGCCGAATAGGTTCACTTACTAGCATATTCAACTCCATTCTTATCAATTAATACTCATTTGCAGTCATCAATGATGCTACATTAGTTCTCCAACACCACTAAATTACTATTCATCGTCTTCATTAACCAACACTTGCAAAATATACAATTCGGGTGATTACTTAGTTGATCACTTCTAACTTTTGCCAACAAATAATTCCATAGATTCATTGTATTCATCAATTTTATCGCAAAGATTACTATTCATCTTCTCTCTTATTTTCTCAAAAGTAGTATTCATGCCAATACTTAAAACTACTCATAATAAACGACTTTGAAGCATTGGAATTACATCTAGTAGATCAATCTTAAAAAATTACAACTTTGGCGATTTTTGTGTTCTTGAAGATTTGACGATTAAATCTAGTATGTGGATGTAAGAAGGATAGTAGAACTATTGTATATTGAGTAAGAATCAATACAAAATATCATTAACAACTTACCTTAGTTGGTTAGACTTGATTTGAGCTTAAAATCACCTCTTGACCTCAAGAGCCCTAACCCCAAAAGCTCAAAATACTCTCTCTCCTCGACTTTGCACTTATAGACCCAAATTTCAGGGTTTGAGATGCTAACCCGGATGCTTCGCGTCCCCAGTTCACTTCTCCTCCAAGCTCGGATGCAGACCAGATGCTATGGCAGTACTTCACTACCAGCCTTTGGTAATTTGATTATAACTTCTTGTAAAAATGTCCAAATGACAAACGGTTTGAAGAGTTAGAAACTAGACTCAAAGATCTTTAATTTGATAGATTTTCCACCATATAACTCCTTATATATATACATCTTAGATATGATCGTCCAAAGATAGCTGTTGTGCGTACTCATTTGGTACGTTAGTCTGTCATGTAATTTCCAACTTGACTTGTCCCAAGGGCTCTCCTTACACCCCATATCACTTCAAATACACCTTGTACACTTGTTATTATATCCAACATACTAATAGTCCTCGTCTGCACACAAAATAATGTAACTAGCACACATCAACTTTCTTAATAGCGCTTACGCATTTCAAAATTTTACGGGGTGCTACATAAATGCTGCCTTACTTTGCATGAGACTAGGCACTATTTCCATTACACTGAATGAGGCTAATCACTTCCTCCATTATTGTATAACTCTAAGCACTGTCTTTCTTTGCATAAGACTAGGCACTGTCTCCATTACATTGAATGACGCTAAGCACTTCCTCCATTATTGCATAAGGCTAAACACTGTCTTTCTTTGCATGAGACTAAACACTGTCTCCATTAAATTGCATGAGGCCAAGCACTGCCTCCATTATTGTATTAGGTTAAACACTGCCTTTCTTTGCATGAGACTAAGCATTGTCTCCATTACATTGCATGAGGCTAAGCACTGCTTCCATTATTTCATAATGCTACACTCTGCCTTTCTTTGCATCAGACTAAGCACTCTCTCCATTACTTTGCATGAGGCTAATCATGTCTCCTTTACATTGCATGAGGCTATGCATAACATCCATTATTGCATAAGGTTAAATACTGCCTTTCTTTGCATGAGACTAGGCACTGTCTCCATTACATTGCATGAGGCTAAGCACTTCCTCTGTTATTGCATAATGCTGAACAATGCCTTTCTTTGCATGAGATTAAGTACTGTCTCCACTAAATTGCTTTAGGCTAAGCACTGCCTCCATTATTGCATTAGGCTAAACGTTGCCTTTCTCTACATAGGGGCTAAGCACTGCCCTCGTTATTTTGCATCAGTCTAAGCACTGTCTCTATTACACAGCATAGGGCTAAGCACTACCCTCATCTCATACAAGGTTAAGCGCTGCCTTGTCTCATATTTGCATATAACTAAACACCACTTGTTCCCTCTATCAAGCAATCAATATCAATGTATCCAGGCATTTTATAAGCTGAAACATCGCCACGTTGTTCGAAGGCGTCATAGTCTGACGGCATCATACTCATAGCCCGAAGATATCATGCCATGGCCTGAGGATCTCTCAAAATTGCATATCATTATTCAAAGGCGTCATAGTACAGAGGCACCATCCTCATGTCCCAAGGACACCATTTCATGGCCTGCGAATCTCATATAATACGCTTCATGGCCTAGGACATCATGGTCTAAGGACATCACCATCATCGTCCAAAACACGACTCTCATGGTCCAAAAGGAAGTTGCATCATGTTTAAATTTCTGTAATAACTATATATATTCGTGCACGTCATGTTTTATGTTTTGTAGACAACTCGAGAGGTAATCATTCAACAAACAGGAGCAATTCTCATGCCAGTTTCCGTTTACGACGTTCACACCCTTTGATTACCTCAAAAGTAACCGATAACCAACAATGATCGTTTCTATCCAGTAACCGCTCAAAAATTTATCTTGTACAACCATAACGTTCGAAATCGCATTCATAACTCTACCTGAAATTATCCGTTACTTATGACACAATCCTATCCTGAGAAGATCATTCCTCGTAGCGTATAACTCTTTTTGTATAATACCTCAATCGGCTCCATTCACCGTTGGATCCAGAACTACACATGGTCTTATTCCAGTAATACCAGGAATATGCAGGCAACTTAGGAACTTGGTTCTGCCCCTATTTTTTCAAAACACCTCATTCGGATAAAATTGATCATCATTTTCTTTACCCTACTACTGTTTCATCATTCCCAGGTAAGGAGTGGCAACTGTTGATACCCAATTTTGTCCTCATATTTTATAAAGTATTTCATATACTTCCAAAATATCATTTTGCACTATTATCTAATTTACCGGAGTTGTTTAAGTATTTTCTATAATTGTTAAAGGTTTAAAATTGATTTTTCTTGCATTTTAATTATTCAAATATTTATTAATTATCCCTTCAAATTGTTTTGGTGTGACTTAATTATTCAAATTTATTAATTGTACCCACATGAATATTTCAAAATATTTTGATTTTTTTATATAATATTTGCATTCTTTATATCATTTGCATATCGCTTGCAATAATATATTCAATAATTGTCTTTATTATGCTAATTTTAGGTTAAAATGACTTTTTATATTTTTACAATTATATTCATTTATCTTCAAAGTATTAATTTCAAAAACAATATTTTATATTATTTTATACCCATTTTAATATTTTATTTTGTTAATTTTTATTTTATTTTTAATTCAGCCCAAAATCGAACCAAAAGAGGTCCAAAATGCTAAAGCCCACCCTAGTTGACCCAACGAAAGCCCAAAAGCAAGCAACCCAATAACCTGCACCCTTCTTCCACCCGCTATACCTGACCCTAGCACCCTTTAATCTCGGCCGTTGATCTCAAATGATCAACGGCCCATAATAAACCCCCCACTCTCCTTATATTCCTCCCCACTAAACCCTAGAGACATTTTCCTCAACCAGCCGCCTTTGCAGTCGCTCTATTTTCCTCCTCTATTCATAAAACACTAGCCGCCTTATCCCCCAAATCCTTTCTGAATCCCGCCATACTATGGATTCCTTCACGACTTGCTTGCCTTATTCCGCTACTACTCACGCGATCATGGTGTTACTTAGTACTTCCCCAATTTTGACAAGTACTACCTTTCAAAATCAAGCCTGATTGACTTTGATTTTTTGAAGATTTGGGCGATGATTCTCCTATATACACTCTATAATGAATGATTCTTGCATGTTTGGTCTGATTCATGGCCGTTGGACCCAACTAGGGATTGAAATTTCTTTCATCTCTTTATCGGCTCTGTTTTCGATTGCATGTGATCTTTTCCTTCCTTATTTATGTTTAATTGATTATTTTCCATGCTTGTTTGTCCTAATATGTCACTATATAAACCCTTCCTCAATTGTTATAAACAGACCTAACTACGATTATTCTCTAACTCTCACTCATTCTATACTTTTCTAAAACTCTTAATTGTGGCCGGCTAAAAGCCAAGGCCACTAGAATCTGCTCTATTGACTTTCCTAGTATGAGCGCTGCTCGCGGCTTGTTTGAAGCTCATGTGAACTCTGTCGCTCGCAATTATGTTTGTCCCCTATTAGTTTTCATGCTTCTGAATATCTGTGTTATAATGCTTTTAAACTAATATGACACTGTGTCGACCTTGCTTTGAATTTCTTCTACAATCCTTCATCAAAACTTGTATAAGTTTACATAGTTTATTCAGTGTAGTCAATTTGGAAGATTTCTTGTTGTTATGCTTATTTGAGACTGTCATGATATGCTTGAATTTTTATATTGCCCGTCTAGTATCGAATCCTTTATCATTCCTTACCTTGAACATTTTGTACCAAAACCCCTTAGGAAACTATGTTCCTGCTCAAAATTGCTTTAGTGAGTCTTTTCCTGCTGAATCCCTTTATGCATAATTTGCTATTTCTTTGCAAATTGACCCTTGACTATCATATGTGACAATACTATCTAGATGTTTAGCCTAATATTCTCCCTTGCCATTGCTAAACTGTAATGTATTCCTATTGTATGTGTTCAACTTTAATGACTTCTGACCATTATTTTTATGTATAGCTGAGTATTTGTATCTGTTACGTGTTATGAGCCCATGCCTTAGATTCTTGTGAGAAACTAATTCATGCCCAGAATTTGTTCAAATGAGTTACTTCCTGTTGAGTCCTTCATGTATAACATGCTACTTTATTAGAGTCAATAAATGAGGAATATACATGCCAATACTATCCAAATTAGGTATCTTTACTATTCGTAAACTCTAATGTTATGTTATCATTATGTGCCTGCTGGGATGAATTGCAATATATCTAGCCTATGCTTCCCATATGGTCAACTAGAATATGTCCTGATGCTTGTTTGACATGTTAGTCTGAAGTTGATATGATTCACCTACCATGAGTCCTTATACTTTCTCTAAGACTTTGAATCTTTGTGTTATGACTGATATCTGCCTGACACTAAATATGTTAAGTTCCTCATGTTCAAACTAAGTGATTGCTTCTGATGGTAGGCTATAAACTCATATTTTAGTCGATTATTACATTCCAATTTACTGCACTTTAATTAAATTTGAGCTTTATTTGATAGTGTTTTGCACTAATTGTGTATTTCATGCTTTACAGGAGTGATTCCTAACTATGTAGATGTTATGGAATGAATTCAAGTGATTTGGAGCTTTGAAGTCTGAGTAATAGCCCAAGGGAATAATCTGGGATCGTGTTCGGTGGTTGAGAACCACGTCGGGATAGCTAAAAAGCAAAAAAAATCCATACTTAGAGAAATTCCCCAACCCCGGAGAAGTAGTGACGAGGGGTCGACATCGACACTCACTAGTGGTCCAATAATATCAAGTATAGTAAGGAGGTGAACAAATACGAGGCAAAGTAAATACATGAAACAAACAAGTGTAAATATGTGGTATAATTATCCTCCTTACAATAAACGCAAGCTCTTAATTAGAAAATTCCTCCTCAACCGGAGCATATATATGTGTATACTGGATCTCACCAAGTAGGTTGTTATAATTCGAATCAGGGGGAAATTTACAGATACCCTGGCTTCTTGCCAAATATTACGCATGATTCTATGAGGATATGATATAGGAAATACATAGGCGTATGGCCTGATCCAACATAAATATTTAAATTGTGCACTGCCGAGGGTCGAATGGCACGAACCATAGATGCATCTATTAAACTGTCGAGGCGAATGGCCCGCTCCCATGAGAGTGTGGTACATAAATCCTACCGAGGCGAATGTCCCGATCCCATAAGAGTAAAATACATAATCATGACGAGGCGAATGGCCCGATCCGATAAGAAAAATAAGCTTTGACGAGTCCTTGACCACACTCACGAATAAACGTCTGAGTTGTAATTTCTTTAACAAAAACCTTTCAATGAAACATATATGTATATATCCTGGAAACATGCTGTAAGAGGAGAAACATTATTCGGTGACTAATCATGAAATCTTGAAGTCTCTACATAAGCAATTCTAGTCTCAAGTAGTAATATAAAACAGAGGAATTAAATTAGCGAGAGACTGCTCAAATAGTACAACTATAGCATGATGTGAATCTAAGTCTACTCGGACAATAACATGAATCTAACTACATACGAACTCTCATAATCTCGTACGTACGTAGTACCTGCAACAAGTTGCACACATTAAATCCATAACCTAGGGGTAGTTTTCCTCGTCACAGAGTTAGGCAGGAGTCTTACCTCGTCTCAAAACTTACTTTCCGGTCCAAAATTGTGCTTTAAATCCTCAACTCGGCGCCAAACGATCGAAGCTAGCCAAATAAGATGCAAAATTGTATTTTATGCTTTGCAGTAGTGATTCCAAACTATGTAGATGTTATAGAATGAATTCAATTGATTTGGAGCTTTGAAGTCTGGGTAAACGCCCAAGGGAATACTCCGGGATCGCGTTCGGGGGTTGAGAACCATGTCAGGATAGCTAAAAAGCAAGAAAAATCCATACTTAGAGAAAGTCCCACAGCCGCGGCGCGTGGGGCGCCGCTGTAGGCCAAATTTCCTGCAGTCTGTCACAATCAACTCTCTGAACTTCCCCACTAATGCCCCGCATGTCGCGTCACCCCATGCGGCACGCCTGAGCAATTTTTATAAAGTTATTTTCCTATTTCGCGTGAGAGAAGGTATTTTTGTCTGGGCCCGAACCTACTTAGTATAAATACATGTCAAAATGTTATTTTATGGACTTTTGACACATCTTAGACCTATGTAAGTCAAGGAGGGGGTGGAGAAGTAAAAGCTCAAGGATTTCATTATTCAATCCGCAGTCAAGACATGGGTTTGGATTGTTTTATGTTTTCTTTTAACTTAAAAATTGTCATGATGAATTACTTCATATCCATTGTCATGACCAAAAATCCTTTAAAGGTCATGACGGCACCGGACACCGCCGTCAAGCAAGCCAAAAATAATTATTTAATTTGGTTCTCATTTCAGTGTTTTAAAATCATATTTCCTTCCATTATATAGTAAAAGATTGAATTTTACAAAGTAAATAATAATATTTTTAACAATTTTAGTACGGGACAACCCACAATCACCCCAAAACCCTATGTCACAAGTGCATGAGCATCACCTACGAATGTAAAATAAAATACAACATCTGTCTCGAATACAAATTTGGACAGGAGAAATATAAATTTTCTAAAGGAGACACTGTCGGCGTAGGGTCGTAATATGGAATGCAGCTCACGTAAGTCCCCGCATGCATACATGACTAGTCACATATGTACCTGCACAAAAATGTGCAGCAAGTGTAGTATGAGTACGTAAATCCACGTGTACCCAGTAAGTATCTAGCCTAACCCTGGAGAAGTAGTGACAAGGGGTCGACATAGACACACACTAGTGGTCCAATAATATCAAGTATAGTAAGGAGGTGAGAAAATACGAGGCAAAGTAAATAAATGAAACAAACAAGTGTAAATATATGGTACAATTATCCTCTCTACAATAAACTCAAGCTCTTAATTAGCAAATTCCTCCTCAACCGGAGGATATATATGTGTATACTGGATCTTACCAAGCAGGTTGTTATAATTCGAATCAGAGGGAAATTTACAAATACCCTGGTTTCTTGCCAAATATTACGCACGATTCCATGAGGATATGATATAGGAAATACCGAGGCGTACGTCCTGATCCAATATAAATATTTAAATTGTACACTGCCGAGGGTCGAACGTCACGAACCATAGATGTATCTATTAAACTGCCAAGGCGAATGGCCCGCTCCCATGAGAGTGTGGTACATAAATCCTGCCGAGGCGAACGGCCCGATCCCATAAGAATGAAATACATAATCCCGCTGAGGCAAATAGCCCGATCCCATAAGAAAAAGAAGCTTTGATGGGTTCTTAAGCACACTCAAGAATAAACGTGTGAGTTTTAATTTCTTTAACAAAAACCTTTCAATGAAACATATATGTTTATATCACGGTAACATGCCGTAAGAGGAGAAACATTATTCGGTGACTAATCATAAACTCTTGAATTCTCTACAAAAGCAATTCTATTGTCAATTAGTAATGTAAAACAAAGGAATTAAATTAACGAGAGACTGCTCAAATAGTACAGCTATAGCATGATGTGAACCTAAGTCTACCCGGACAATAACATGAATCTAACTACGTACGAACTCTCGTCACCTCGTGCGTACGCATTTCCCGCAATAAGTTGCACACATTAAATCCATCACCTAGGGGTAGTTTTCCTCCTCACAGAGTTAGGCAGGAGACTTACCTCGTCTCAAAGCTTACTTTCCGGCCCAAAAATGTGCTTTAAATCCTCAAGTCGGCGCCAAGCGATCGAAGCTAGCCAAATAAGATGCAACCCAATCAAAATATACTCTAATACTCATAATTAATCAATTTATAATAATTTCCAACTCCGCTCGAAAAATTGATAAAGAACCCTCAGGCCCACATACCCGGATTCCGAAAATTTTCGAAGATAAACTTTAACCATAACATTACGAACTCAAAGAAATGATCCATTCTCAATTCCATGCCCAAATTCGTGGTCAAAATCCAAAAATAGCAATTTCTAGGTTTTTCTTCAAAATCCCAAATTTCTACAAATTTTCATGCTTGAATCCATATAAAAATCATGTATTTAACTCACAATGTGAAGAAATCACTTACCCCATTATAGTTGATGAAGATGGCACTCCGAAAGCGCTCAAAAATTGGCTCCCATGGATGAAATGAAGTGAAATTGAACCAACCTTCACACCTGCGGTCAAATAGCCGCTTTTGTGGCTCCGCACCTACGGAAATTACATCGCAAGTGCGGCTACAGCTGGGCCCAACAGTCCCGCATCCGCGCCCCATGTAGCCCATCTGCGCGTTTGCTTCTGCAGTCACCAAGCGCTTCTGCGCTCGCGCACCTGTGTGTTTATGCCCGCTTCTGCGGCCCAGACCTATTGGCCAGCCTCCTCTTCTATGACCCTCATGGCCTCTTATGCGGATCCGCACCTGCGGCCCTAACCTCGCAGGTGCAGTTACACCAGAAGACAGCAGCCTTAGTACTTCCCCCAAACACAACTCGTTCCGTTAACCGTCCGGAATCCACCCGAGGCCCTCGGAGCCCAAACAAAATATACCAACAAGTCCTAAGACATCATACGAACTTAGTTGAGCCTTTAAATTACATTAAACAACGCTTAAAACACGAATCTCTGTCCAATTCAAACTTAACGAAGTTTGAAACTTCAATTTCTACAATCTATGCAGAAACCTATCAAATCACGTCCGATTGACCTCAAATTTTGCACACAAGTCATGATTGACATTACGGACCTACTCTTAATTCTTGAATCGGAATCCAACCCCGATATCAAAAAGTCCACTCCCGGTCAGACTTTCCAAAAACCTTCAAATTTCTATTTTTCGCCAAAAGACCCCGAAAGGACCTATGGACCTCCAAATCCACTTTCGGACGCGCCCCTAAGTGCAGAATCACCATACAGAGATAATCTCAAGCTCGGAATCCCAAATGGACATCGATCACATTGAAATGCTCTTCAACCCAAATTTATGAAATCCTTCCAAAATGCCAACTTTCCACAATAGGCGCTGAAACAGTCCCGGTTCATCCAAAACCCGATCTGGACATATGCCCAAGTCCAAAATCATCATACAAACCTGTTGGAATCTTCGAATCCCGATTCCGAGGTCGTTTACTCAAAAATCACACCTTAGTAAATTCTTACAACTTAAAGTTTCCGAAATGAGAAATGTCTTTCTAAATCAACTGCGAATTTTCCCGAAATTAAATTATGACCACACGTACAAGTCATAATACCTAAAATGAAGCTACTCAAGGCCTCAAACTATCGAACGACGCGCTAGCGCTCAAAACGACCGGTCGGGTTGTTACATTCATGAAGTAGTTCTCTTTAGGGTTTGATGGATTTGGTGTATTGATACTTGTTTGTGGATAATTAACTCTAGTTTTATGTATTGAAACCGTTTTGGATGTTTTAACTATTGCATCTATATACACTTGTTAATGTAATCGAGAGAGGCATAACTTATGATATTGTTGCATTATACTTTGTTGGTTGAGGTCATTAATTGTTCTTAGTAACCGGAGGAGGCTAATTGAATTATTTAATAAACTTAGTTAGAAGGATAATCGAGAGTGGTTCTCCAAAAGATCAGTCCATTACGAATTCTTGTATATCTTCACGTGCTTAAAATCGGTTCATCTCGTGAGATTGAGACTTAATCGGGAAAGGAGTTTCTACTAATCAATTGAACTAATAACCAAGTGAATTCGAGAGACTCACTTGAACATTAGAAGTGAATTATCTTGAGTTAAATCCCATTCATTTATCTTGCACTTATCCTATCAACCCTATCTTCTCCCAATTGATAACTTTCTTTGCTTAATACTTGCAATTATTGTCACTAGTAAATAGTTTAGACTCTATTTAATCTTAGTTTTAATCATATAAACACTCAACTGTTGATCATCTTGGATAGAAATCAAGCTATAAACTACGAAAATACTCTTTAACTCCAATCACTGTGGATACGGTATTATATTATATTATATTCGACTAGCGAGCATATTTTAGTGTGTGTTAGGCGCTCGTCAAATTTTGAAGATGTTGCCGGGGATTGGCAATCAATAGTGGTTGAAATAGTTTGTAGTGCTAATTTCGGAATTGTTTTTTTTATTTTTTTATTAAATACATTTTTTTTGTGTTTTTTTTATTTCTTATTTTATTTTCTTTATTAGTTAACATCTTTTCAAGATTTGTTTTGTAGTTCCTAATAAGTTGGAGAAGATACTGTACATATTGAACTCTATATGCTGTGAAGATGGAGTACAACTAGCCTAAGAAAACGGTCAAAGAGTTAGCAGCTGAATATTATCAGCGATCTCATTTGTGTTTTAAATGCGGTGGAAATCATCTATGGGTTGACTATCAAGCAAGTATGTATTCTTCCTATGGTTTGTATTTTGAACAATCTCACTCTGTTTCTGGTCCGTACAAGTATGAGGATTCATATGGACACAATCTTGACTCTGGTTGGGATGAATACCCTTATTATAACTGGAATGGAAGCGAAGGGAGACAACCACCTCAAGGTGATAATGATAGTTTAGAAGATCTTGTGTATAAGTTCATAAATAAGGTTGAAGAGAGATTTACACAAGATGATGAAGTAATTAACAACCTAATAATGCAAGTCAAATAATAAGTACACTTTTAGAAAGCTCATTGCATTGCGATGATGAATATATGGGGGAGATACCCTGTGAGAATGAACCTACTCAAGAGGATGAGCATCTAAAGAGAGAGATTTCCACGATACAAGAGGACTCTGATTCAACTGAGATGATTGAAAATAAGGTTGGGGTTAAGTGTGAAGCAACGGAAGAAGAGTTCAAACCCTCATCCTCCTTTCAACATCTGTAACATGTAGTAGAAGAGAATGAGAAACAAATTGTATTGGACATACTAGAGGAATATTCAATTGAACTTTCTTCTTTGTTTTCTTATTCTAACGTTGATCATGTGGATTTTATTTTTGGGGATTTACAGGAATATGTATGGATTGATCATGCAAAAGAATGCAGGAACAAATTAAGGATCATCATGAACGAGCAATTCACCGCTCAAGATGAGGACAATAAATAAAGAAAAGAGCGGGTCTTGCAGGTATCATCAGAAGAATTGGGCTTAATGAGTTCCATAAAGAATTACAAGGTGCGAAAACGAGGAAGGAGTTCAGAATTAGGGGTGGAGTTTATAAGTTCTCAGTAAAGAAGAAAATTCAGGGAAGTTCACTTTACCTTATGCTTTTTAATTGTGTGTCATGGGGACATGCCCCCACTTAAAGTGTGGGGTGGGGGATATTTGTATGTATGTATGTTTTAGATTTCTTGTTGTATTAGTTGTAGTAGTAGAGATAGAAAAAATTGAAACAAAACCATAAAAGTTTTTAAAATTTTTTATTTTTCCCGATGATGGATATCATATCGATAGGTTTCTTGAGGGATTTAAGTCGAAGGAAAAAGACAAAAAGATTTTCTTTTGTAGGTAGTGTAACAATCCCCCCTTTATTTTTCTGTGTGCCACGGTTCTTTTCCAAGGGTTTTGTTTCAACCGGGTGTAGTTAGTTTTTGTTTTGTTAGTAGTATAGGGAACCTTGTGCAATGATTTGAATTGAAAGTAATATCTCTTGACTTTATCATGTCTTGAGAATAATGTGTGCTATAGTTGTGACGCTTATGCTTAGTTTTTGAATCTTGTATAAGTATCTTAAATTGTATGATCTTAACTTTGCTTAACTGCTTTGACTAGAGTGTCTTGATAGTCCAACCCTGAGTGAGTTAGGTGCCATGTGTGTGTGAGTTTTTGTCTTATTTCGTGCATTGCATTTGTTGTCTAGCACTTGTCCCGTGTGTTTGCAAAGTGAAATAGTAGTTTTGTTCAGTATAGGAAGTGATATAGTCGTTTCTTTGTTGAGCCAGATTTATATACTTTTACGCACCTAATTGTGATGTATCGTAGTTAACCCCCGTTGAGCCTGCAATCATTTTTCTTTGACAACCACATTACAAGCCTTACCCATTTGTTTGGATTGACCATATATTTGAACCTTGTACCTCTCTTGAGAACTTGAATTTGATATGAACTTTGTAAAAGATGAAGTGTGGGGTGGTTGGTTTGGCTTTTGAGTGGAACTATTGAGACAAGGAGAAAGATGCAATGCTTTGAAAAAACTACGAGCCACTTGAATTGAATAAGAAAAGAAAAAGAAAAAAACAGTTTTATTGTTGTGCAAATATTCCTTGATTGTAGAAACTCTTGATGCAATTGTGCATAAGGAAGTAGGGAGTTAATGTATATTAATGTGAAGGTGGAGTTATGGTTTGACATAAATGTGGGGTTTTGAACGGGTAATTATGTATTAAAGTGCTTAGGGAGGCGTAGTCACTCTTATATCTAAATGTATCCTACCCGTCCCGTAGCCTATATTACAACCAGTAAAGTCCTACTTTATCCTTGAAAGAATGAGCTGAATAAGTAGAGTAGTACACTACGGACAAGCCTATGGTGCATATTTTTGTGGCATATAAATGTTATTCTGAGAGTGATCGAATTATTTCTATCTTGAGTTCCTAATTGTTCTTAACTTTTATTGTGTGTGGAACTACTCTCTATTGTTTTGTGAGGGATCTCGATTCATGAAGGAAAGGTAATATCACTAACCTCTATGTTAGAGTAAGTGAGCAGATTGTGAATAATGCATGATACTTTTGAGTCAAATCTTGAGGTGAAGATGTTACACTATTGTGCTTAGTCTATTTTTAATATTCTTGGTATGATGAGTTAGGAGAGTTGCTTAGTAAGGTTGTGTCTATATAAAGTGTGGTTTGATTGCTCGAGGACGAGCAATGGTTTAAGTGTTCGGTATTCATGGTAGGCTATAATCTGATATTTTAGTCAATTATTACATTCATATTTGCTCCACTTTAATTGAGTTTGAGCTTTAATTGCTAGTGTTTTGCACTAATTGTGTATTTTAAGCTTTGTAGGAGTGATTCCAAGCTACGTAGATGTTATGGAATGAATTCAAGATATTTGGAGCTTTGAAGTCTGAGTAAAATCCCAAGGAAATAAGCCGGGATCGCGTTCGGGGGTTGAGAACCACGTCGGGATAGCTAAAAAGCAAGAAATATTTGTACTCACAGAAAGTCCAACAGTCGCGGCGCGTGGGGCATCGCGGTAGGCCAATTTTCCTCCAGTCTATCAGAATGAACTCTCTGAACTTCCCCACTAATGCCCCGCATGGGGCTTTGCCCATGCTGCACGCCTGTGCAATTTTTACAGAGTTATTTTCCCATTTCGCGTTGGAGAAGGTGTTTTCGTTTGGGCCTGACCCTACTTAGTATAAATACATGTAAAAATGTTATTTTATGGAATTTTGACACATCTTAGACCTGAGTAAGCCAAGGAGGAGGTGGAGAAGTAAAAGCTCAAAGTTCATCATTCAGTCCTCACTCAAGACAAGGGTTTGGATTGTTTTATGTTTTCCTTTAACTTAAATATTGTTATGATGAAATACTCCATATCCATGGAGTAGTTCTCTTTAAGGTTTGATGGATTTGGTGTATTGATACTCGTTTGTGGATACTTAACTCTAGTTTTATGTATTGAAACTGTTTTGGATGTTTTAACTGTTGCATTTATATACACTTGTTAATGTAATCCAGAGAGGCATAACTTGTGCTATTGTTGCATTATACTTTGTTGGTTGAAGTCATTAATTTTTCTTAGTAATCGGAAGAGGCTAGTTGAATTATTGATTAAACTTAGTTAGGAGGATAATCGAGAGAGGTTCTCTTAAAGATCAATCCAATACGAATTCTTGCATATCTTCACGTGCTTAAAATATGTTCATCTCGTGAGGTTGAGACTTAATCGAGAGAGGAGTTTCTACTAATCAATTGAACTAATAATCAAGTGAATTAGAGAGACTCACTTGAACATTAGAAGTGAATTATCTAGAGTTAAATCCCAAATATTTATCTTGCACCTATCCTATCAACCCTATTTTCTCCCAATTGACAACTTTCTTTGCTTAATACTTGCATTGATTGTCACTAGTCAATAGTTTAGACTCTTAGTTAATGTTAGTTTTAATCATATAAACTGTCAACCGTTGATCATCTTAAATAGCAATCAAGCTATAAACTATAAAAATACTGTTTAACTCCAATCGATGTGGATACGATATTACATTTAAAATATTCGACTAGCGAGCATATTTTAGTATGTGTTATGCGCTCGTCAGCTTCCCCGTGTCCACTAGTCTATATTTTATTTACTTGGTTGCAAGCTAGATGTAATCATGTCTTCCTTAGGCTCTCATGTTTCAGGCATTTCTGTATAACTGCTCTTTACTTGTATTCCTAAATTTCCTTGTTAAGACTCTTAGGTCTGAAGTCCCCTTTACGTTCATTCTAAACCATGCTTACTTGGAACTTCAGCTTAACTTTGGCTTGCTATCTCTTTACCCATTTTCCGAAAAATATAACTTGTATCTATCATGTGTATGTTATGCCTACTAAGTCCTTGTGTAATCTTGCATGTGTGCCTTTGGCCTGGAAAGCTTCTGTTTCTCTGTTAGCTACAACCCTAAAATCTAAGTGCGTAATTTACTTAGCATATAGATTGTCACTTGAATGGTTAATTTGACGGGTAAGCAAGGCATTAGTTTGGGCTTTATTGTCGGGCCAAGTTGGTGTTGGGAGTTGAAGCATATCTATATCTACTAGGGGTATAGGCATGTTCATCAACATGAGGCCCCAAGTTTGGTCGAAAGCCCAGAAGAATCCTTGATTTAATTTGTATCTATGTAGGGTCTATAGTCGTCCTAGCTGGGCCTGTGGTGATTTATTTGAGTTTGTATTATTCTTATCGGCCATGTAATATTCTTTAGTGATGAGTAATGGTGAATTAGTGAAAGTGGGGGGTTGGGATACTTTAATTCTCGTATGAAAGGGTAGAAAACATGCCTATAGGATCTAAATGCTTCATTCACTACTTGCTCAACATGCTCTATTTCTATGTGTTCTTAGACAACATTTCTATAGGATCTCGTTTGAGTAATCAAGAACTTTTTACATTGATACCTCTCGAAATTATGTGGCTCACCTAGAAAGCATGGCTATAGGGCTAATGAAACAAACATGCGTTTAAAACAACTTCATTGCCCAAATCCGTTCATCTAGAACCCATGTCTATAGGACTTCAATATGTTAATTAAGGTTGATGCTACTACTGTCCTCATCATACTGCTATCTAGATAATATACCTATAGGAACGAAATAAAACAAATGTCCATTACCAGTTACTTTGATACTTGGATATTACTGTCTAGATATCATGCCTGTAGGTTTGGCAGTTCCTTTAGAAATCATGCCTATTGGCTCCAAGATGAATAATTATTACTTTCAATGACCCCATAGTCTATTCATAATTCACCTAGAGATCATACCTATAGGGTTATAACGAACCATCTGTTAGAATCAGCAGTTTGTAGGATCTTATATCAACTCTTAAATCAATCAACCGCATAGAAATCATGTCTATAAGTCTTGCGACATTCAATAATTAACCAATTTATGATCTACCTACCTGCAACTATTCACTTCATAATTTGTAACGTCGTTAGCATAAGTTCATGACTGTTTGCGTGCATCTGTGCCTATGTGTGAAGGTCTATTTGAGCATTTATTTGTTATCTATGTGCAGTCCTAATTGCTTTAATTGTGCACCTAATTTTATCATTTTTAGCATCCTATGTGATGTATAGAACTACCAAAGTAGTAGGTCCAAAGCCTCTTGGACCATAGTTATAGGACGGGTAAAGCACACACAGGACACGATTTAGAATTGAACTAGAATGCTTTAGGTAAACAACTTTAAGATAATAATTGGGCAGCAGGAGATGATAATTTGTGCCGGTCAAGACCCAAAACCTAACCCGTCGTGATGGTGCCTATCTTGTTACTAGGCAACCCGACATCTCCAAAACACTTCCAACATTTAATATAAATGAATTAATATATTTAAAATAACTGAAGTCTTTCATAAAAATGGGGTAAAACCCAAAGCATAAGTGCGGAAAAATAGCCCAACATCGGGGTGTCACTGTGTCATGAGCATCTAGATATCCAGTCTAATACAAACATAGAAGGAGAGACAAGGTCTGCGGTCACCGGTAGCTACCTCGTAGTCTCCGGTACTCGATCGCGCACGAACTCAACGACCTCCATGATCAAACACATCTGGATATGTACATGAAGTGCAGGGTGTAGCATGAGTACAACCAACACAACAAGTAAAGGAAATAAAAAAGGAACTGAGAAGGTAGTGACGAGCTATACAAATATAGTTCATTTTCAATAATTCCAGCAAAGAATAGACATGCTTTCAAATCCGGCAGTTCAAGTCGAATCAGTTTATATAGTTACAGTGCAGGTAATCTGGATATAAAAGCTTTCCGAAATTTCACGATAATGACAGATAGAAACTAAGTGCATCAACAAATGAAAAACAAGTACAACGTCTCAGGACAACAAACACTCAACTCGTCACAATAGCTCAATCATTCGGCTCCCAGCCCTCAGTACTCATACTCAATAAGTACCTGCGCTCACTGGGGGTGTGCAGACTCCGGAGGGGCTCCTTCAGCCCAAGCGCTATATCGCTGCGGTGTGCAACCCGATCTCATATAAATAGCCATAAGGCTCGTTGCGGCGTGCAACCCGATCCATATATATATACAGCCCTGAGGCTTGTTGTAGCGTGCAACCCGATCCATATATACAACCCTAAGGCTCGTTGCGACGTGCAACCCTATCCATATATACATATATAGCTCATAGCTCGATACTCTGGCCCTAACTCAGTCACCAACCTCTCTAGTCTCTCGGGCTCTCATAAATCATAAAGATCAACCCAAACACAAATAACATAGTGTATCAAAAAGAATCAAGAAGAGACTAAGATATGATACGCAAGTAAAACCATGATTGAGTACAAGACAACAATTATCAAATACTTCAACAAGTACGCGACCTCTACGGGTCCCAATAGTACTATCACATAGCCTAAGCATGATTTTTAACATTATTTGCAGTCAAATTTTGATAACACAGAGAGAACAAGTAATTAACAATAGGCTATTCGACTTTATAGTCTCACGGGACGGACCAAATCACGCTCGTCACCTAGCATGTGTCTCACCTCCAAAATAGTCACATCATACCAAACATTCGGGGTTTCATACCCTCAAGACTGGATTTAAAATTGTTACTTACCTCAATCCTACTCCGTAATTCCTTTGCCCCTCGAATCAATCTCCAAACGCCCCGAATCTAGCCACAAGCAGTACGATATAATTAATATAGGCTAAAAAGAATCAATTCCACAAGAAAAACACGAAACTATAAGCCAAAATCCAAAATAGACTCAAACCGGCCCCTGGGCCCACCTCTCGAAAGCCGGAAAAAGTCACAAAATATGAACACCCATCAACTCATGAGTCCAACCATACAAGAATTACTCGAATCCAACTGCAAATCACCTTCCAAAACTCAAAATTTTAGCCTATGAAGTTTCTACCATTTTCCCCCAAATTTACAACTTAAATCCCTAATTAGATGATGAAAATAGAAATTGATTCATGAAATATAGTCCAATCCGCGTTAGAATCACATACCCCAACAATATTCTTTAAGAAACGTCAAAAAATTACCTCACACCGAGCTCTCAAATTCCCAAAATCGATATGGAAATCTAACCCTCGAAATCCCATTTTCTCCCTAGTTCTTCCGCATCTGCGGACACACTGTCGCTCCTGCGACGCCGCACCTGCGAAATTTCCCTCGTATGTGCATAAATGACTTAAAGGGTTGGGTCCGCATCTGTGATGAATGAGCTGTACCGGCGTGTGCGCGCTTGCGGACAATGGTACGCTTCTGCGTTCACCCCTCCAGCTCACTCTCTGCATCTGCCGAACTTCAAGCGCATCTGCGGGTTCGCAGATGCGGAAATCCCCTCGCACCTACGACTCCTGACCATCTCCTCAACCATCACTTATGTGCTTGGCCTAATGCATGTGCGTGTCCGCACCTGCGATTCCCCACTCGCAGGTGCAAAACACTAGAACAATAGAAACCCAGCAATTGCACAAGTCCAAATTTCAATCCGTTAAGAATCTGAAACACTCCCGAGGCCTCCGGGACCTCAACCAAATATACCAACAAGTCCTAAAAACACCATACAAACTTAGTCGAGCCCTCAAAACACGTCAAACAACAATAAAACTACGAATTACACCCGGATTCAAGCCTAATGAACTTATAAACATTTAAATTTCACAAACGACGTCGAAACCTATGAATTTGACGTCTGATTGACCTCCAATTTTGCACACAAGTCATATGCAATATTATGGACCTACTCCAACTTCCGGTATCGGAATCCGACCCCGATATGAAAAAGTCAATCCCCGATCAAACTTCCCATAAATTAGACTTTCGCCATTTCAAGCCTAAATTAGCTACAGACGTCAAATTCACAGTCCGAACACGCTCCTAAGTCCAAAATCACCTAACGGAATGGATAGAACTCCATTCCAGAGTCGTCTTCACACAATTCCAACTATGGTCAAAATCCTAACACTTAAGCTTCCGTTTTAAGGACTAAGTGTCCCAAATCACTCCGAAACCAAAAACAAGACCTCCCGGCAAGTCACATAAGCAGAACTAGATATGGGGAAAATAGAAAATAGGGGATCGAGGCTAATAAACTCAAAACAACCAGTCGGGTTGTTACATCCTCCCCCTCTTAAAACAATCGTTCGTCCTCGAACAAGTATAGAGACATACCTGATGTGGTGAAACGATCGGGATAACGGCTGTGCATATCATGCTCGGTCTCCCAAGGCGCCTCCTCGACCGGCTGAACCCTCCATCAAACATTCACAGAAGCAATATTTTTTGACCTCAGCTTTCGAACCTACCTATCTAAGATCGCCTCCAGCTCCTCAACATAAGATAAATCATTGTCCAACTTGGACTGAGCTGAAATCCAGTATGTGAGACGGATCGCCTTGACACTTCCGAAACATAGAAACATGGAATACTAGATTAATTCCTGCTAGACTGGGAGGCAAGGCAAGCTCATAAGCAACCTTCCCAACACGTCACAATACCTCAAATGGACCGATAAACCTTGGGCTCAGCTTGCCCTTCTTTCCGAACCTCATAACACCCTTCATGGGTTACACCCGGAGCAAGACCCACTCTCCAACCATGAATGCAACATCGCGAACTTTCCGATCCACATAACTCTTCTGTCGGGACTGGGTTATGCGTAATCTATCCTAAATCACCCTAACTTTCTCCAGAGCATCCTGAACCAAGTCTGCACCCAATAATCTAGCCTCGCCCAGCTCGAACCAACCCACTGGAGACCTATACCGCCTACCGTACAGAGCCTCATACGGTGCCATCTGAATGCTCGACTGATAACTGTTGTTGTAGGAAAACTCCGCTATGGCAAGAACTGATCCCACGAACCCCAAACTCAATCACACACGCACGAAGCATATCCTCTAATATCTGAATAGTGCGCTCGGACTGTCCGTCTGTCTGAGGGTGAAATGTTGTGCTAAACTCCACCCGAGTACCCAACTCATGCTGAACAACCCTCCAGAACCGTGATGTACACTACGTACCCCGGTCAGAAATTATAGATACCGGTACGCCATGAAGCTTGACGACCTTGCGGATATACATTCGAGCCAGCTGCTTGGAAGAATAGGTAGTCATCACAGGAATGAAATGAGCCGACTTGGTCCACCGGTCCACAATCACCCAAACTGCATCAAACTTTCGCTTAGTCCGTGAAAGCCCAACAACAAAATCCATAGTGATCTGCTCCCATTTCCACTCCAGAATCTCTAACTTCTGAAGCAACCCACCTGGTCGCTGATGCTCAAACTTCACCTGCTGGCAATTTTGGTACCGAGCTACATACTCAACTATGTCCTTCTTCCTTCTCCTCCACCAGTAATGCTGTCTCAAGTCCTGAAACATGTTCGCGGCACCCGGATGAATAGAATACTGCGAGCTGTGAGACTCCTAGAGAATCAACTCACGCAAACCATATACATTAGGCACACATAGCCTGCCCTTCATCCTCAATGCACTATCATTCCCAATAGTGACCTCCTTAGCATCATCGTGCTGGACCGTGTCCTTAAGGACAAGTAGATGGGGGTCATCATACTGACGCTCCCTGATAGGATCATAAAGATAAAATCGAGAGACCACAAAAGCCAATACTTGACTAGCTAAGGCTTGAACATTCAATGCCAATGGCCTCTTTGCTGCTGGAAGATATACTAAGCTACCCAAACTCTCCGCCCGGCAACTCAAGGCATCAACCACCATATTAGCCTTCCCGGGATGGTGCAAAATAGTGATATCATAGTCCTTAAGAAGCTCCAACCACCTCCGTTGACGCAAGTTAAGATCCTTCTGATTGAACAGATGCTACAAACTCCATTGACCCATGTAAATCTCATAATGGACCTCGTACAAATAGTGCCGCCAAATCTTCAGGGCGTGAACAATAGCTGCTAACTCAAGGTCGTGGATAGGATAGTTCTTTTTATGCGGCTTCAACTGGCGCGAAGCATAAGCAATCAGTCTACCCTCCTGCATCAAAACACACCTAATGTCGATCCGTGAGGCATCATAATACACTGTGTAAGAACCAGAAATTGATGGTAGAATTAGAACAAGAGTCGTGGTCAAAGCAGTCTTGAGCTTCTGAAAACTTTCCTCACACTCCTACGACCACCTGAAAGGAACACCCTTTTGGGTCAATCTAGTCAAGGGCAATGCAATGGATGAGAAGCCTTCCACAAAACGACGGTAATAACCAGACAAACCAAGAAAACTCCGAATCTCCATGGCTGAGGACGGTCTGGGCCAACTCTGAACCACCTCTATCTTCTTCGGGTCTACCTAAATACCCTCACTAGATATCACGTACCCCAAGAACGCCACTGAACTGAGCCACAACTCACACTTGGAGAACTTTGCATAAAGCTTATCCTCCCTCAACCGCTATAACAAAATCCTCAAATGCTGGGCATGCTCCTCCTGACTATGAGAGTACCCAGGATGTCATCAATGAATACAATAACAAACGAGTCAAGATAAGGCTGAAATGCACTGTTCATCAGATGCATCAATGTTGATGGGGCGTTGGTCAGCCCAAAAGACATCACAAGGAACTCATAATTGCCATATCGGGTCCTGAAAGTTGTCTTAAGAATATCTGAGTCCTGAATCTTCAGATGGTGATACCCTAACCTCAAGTCAATCTTGGAGAACACCATTGCCCCCTAAAGTTGGTCGAACAAATCATCAATATGTGGCAAAGGATACTTGTTCTTGATTGTGACCTTATTCATCTTCTATAATCAATGCACATTCTCAAAGTACCATCCTTCTTCTTCACAAATAGAACTGGTGCACCCCAAGGTGACACGCTAGGCCGAATAAACGCCTTATCAAGGAGTTCTTGAAGATGCTCCTTCAACTCAGTCAGCCTCATGCAAGGAACGGAGACAGTGCTTAGTCTCGTGAAAGGAAAGGCAGTTCTTAGACTTATATTGTATTGAGGACAGTGTTTAGTCTCATGCAATAATGTAGACAGTGCTTAACCGCATGCAAGGAATGGAGACAGTGCTTAGTCTCATGCAAGAAAAGGCAATGTTTAGACTTATGCAATAATGAAGGCATTGCTTAGCCTCATGCAAGGAAGGGAGACAACACTTAGGCTCATGCAAGTAAAGGCAATGTTAAGCCTTATGAGGTGATGAGGGCAGTTCTTAGACCTATGCAAGAATGAGTAATGATTAAATGAGAGAGGGAAAAGTATTTCTGTCACGACCCAACTGGAGGGTCATGACTAGCACCCGGGCCATACTTGCCGAGCACCAACGTACATTTTATCTAACCTTCCTTATTATCTTTAAGGGCCGACAAGACCAATATAAATGAAAGACATGGATCATGAACATCCAACAATGAAAGATAATGTCATGAACATACGTAACATGGGACGACAAGACTGTCAAGAAACTATATATAAGGTACGAGCTACCATGGTGCCATGAAAGACTATACAACAAAAATCAGCCGACAAGGCATTCCAAACCATACATGAGTCGACACCTGTCTATGAGCCTCTAAAAGAACATAAGTGCTACAACATTGCCGGAACAGGGCCCCGACATACCCATAATGTCTATAACAAAAATGCATACCAAGACCACGGCAAGTCCGGAGAAAGGATCTTGCCAATAACGCTGAACCGGATAGCCTACTGTGATGGGGGAGCTGCGTCTAACCGTCTATCAGGACCTGCAGCACGACATGCAGCGTCCACAAATAAAAAGGATGTCAGTACGAATAAAGTACTGAGTATGTAAGGCAGAATAGCATAAGTAAGAACAATAATGTAAACAGTGATAGGGAATATACAACCTGTGACATCTGGGTACCTCTGAGGGCTACTGACATGAAATACATGATACATACATATATATATACATAAACATTTAAAACATATGCCTTTGTGGGCATCATCATCATCATATCGTACCCGGCCATAATAGGCTCGGTAAAACGTACCCGGCCATCATAGGGCTCGGTAGAATCGTACCCGGCCACGTGGAGCTCGGTAAAACCCAACTGATCAGTGGTTGCACAATAGGTGCCATACCCGGCCGACTATAGCGCGGCTCGGTAGAGTAAAATAGATACATATATATGATGCATGCTGGACTCGTTGGAATCATATTTTGAACCTTTCGGAGTGACGTAAGGTCGGTATCCTTCGTACACGTTATTAGGATTAACTCTTCATCAAGAATCTTATAAGAATCAGGAACTACCAACAACATTGATAATATAAGAATAAGAGAAGTAACATCAATATCAATCGTTTCATAAGAAGGGCAGCAATGTAAGTACTGCTAGCTTCTAAGAGTAGAGTATCTTTGGGAGCTCGTTCATTACATTATGTACAATTAGAGTCGTGCAAAAGAATGAAGGGGATAGCCTCACATACCTTGTATATACTGCCCAACCTCAAGCTATGCAAATGTCACGACTCCTTAGTCTACAATAAAAGAAATGACACTATCATTATCGTTTAAGCGTCGTAACTATTATGTATCGACCGCAACCTATTTTACGATGAAACGGACAGCACCTCCCCTATTTATATGACTTCACACAAGTCAATACAATCACCAAACAGCCCAAACAACATCATTAATAATCATATTGAGCCTCCAAAACAGTCCACCAACTAACAACATTACTACCAAGCCTTTCGATATATATTTCACAAGTTCTAGCATCAACGACTTAGCCACAACTTGGATAATCTTAAATATATATAGAGTAAGAGGTTCATTACCTTTAAACAGAAAGAACAACTCCAATTTGACCTTAATTTTCCTCGAAATATCCCTTCAATTCTGCCACAAGAACAAGGAAGCGAAACTAGCAATTAATTCGGGTTTTTCGGCACTAGAATTACTTTAGAAGACTTGAAATCACCTAGGGTTGATATTAAAAACTTGAAGGTGTATTTACAGAACATAAAGCACTTAAAACAACCTCCCACACGAGCTGGAACAACACAAAAATCAGCAACAACAAGAAAAACAAGAAACTTACTAGCACCACGGGATTCCCGACATTTGATTTGTGTTGTTTGCCCTTTGTTTGGGTCTTGGATCATGAGAGAACCTTGAGAGAATGTTTTTAGGGTTATAAGGTCTGAATATACTGAAAAATAATGACTTAAAACGGGGTTGAGTTATCTTATATATGTCCAAATGTCTTAAACCGCCTTTGTGGGCCCCATAGAGAGCAGCTTGGCGCACTCTCGCGAAAACGCAAATATCTCTCTATTCCGAGATCGTATCGACGAACGGTTTAATGCGTTGGAAACTAGACTCATAGATCTTCAATTTGATAGGTAGATCACCCCATAATTCCAAGCACATTGGGAGTAAAATGCAGTAACATTTGACCTAAAGTTTAAGTAAAATTATAAACCTAAGTTGCGACAACTTTTATTGACTTTTATTTCATAACTCGCTTGACTTCAAGACTTATGATGCGGATATTATATGATTCAAATACATTAAAACAAGACCTCTTGGGACAGTTAATCACCTCTAGTGTTATCCGAAAATACGGGTTACAACATCCTTGATTAGCTTAACTTCAAATACTTGTTAACCACTCTTATACACCCTTGTATCGTTTAAGACCAATAGGATTAACTTATTATCATCTCAAAGATAATCTCTTCTTGGATTTACGTCGACTACCTTACGGCGTGATCTATGATATGCGAATTTGGGTTGTAACATCCTCTCCCCCTTAGGAACATTCGTCCTCGAATGTAAGGGTTTATGGGGTGTCTAACTCATCGTGGATTCCGACGGAGATTTCCGGCTGAGTTTCCCTTATAAAATGGACACTAGCCAAACTTGCAAGCAGTTAAACCCAACCTATGGCCATACAAGACTATACAAAGCATTATGGATATGTACATTATCTGCATATCACCATTTTGTATTAAAAAAAGAGTATTCACAAGCTATTGCTTACCTCATAGAGCCGTTTCACCTTATAATGCGTCCTTCTTTCCCCCGGTATCCTCGTTATTTTCACTCTGGAATAGGTAAGGGTATTTAGACTTCATCTCCTCTTCTGCTTCCTATGTCATTTCTTCTATATTCTTGTTCCTCCATAATACTTTCACGGAAGCTACATCCTTTGTTCTCAGCTTGCGGACTTGTCGATCTAATATAGCCACTGGCAGTTCATCATATGATAGATCCTTTGTAACTTGTACATCTTTGATAGGGACGACCCGAGAAGGGTCTCCAATACATTTCCTCAACATAGATACATGGAATACCGGGTGGACAAATTCCAATTCAGATGGCAATTCTAACTCGTAAGCAACCTGTCCAATTCGTCGAAGAATTTTGTACGGCCCAATATACCGTGGACTCAACTTACCCTTCTTCCCAAAACGCATAACACCCTTCATCGGCGAGATCTTCAGGAAAACCCAATCACCAACCTCAAATTCCAGATCACGACGTCGGACATCGGAATAAGATTTTTGCCTGCTTTGTGCCGTCCTCAGCCGCTCTTGTATCAGTTTCACCTTCTCAATGGCTTGGTAAATCAAATCTGGCCCATATAATTCTGTCTCACCGACTTCGAACCATCCAACTGGTGATCTACATCTCCTCCCGTACAGTGCCTCATACGGGGCCATTTTAATACTGGAATGGTAGCTATTATTGTAGGCAAATTCTATAAGTGCCAGATGGTCATCCCAATTCCCCTTAAAATCTAGAACACATGCTCGTAGCATATCTTCCAGCGTCTGGATGGTACGTTCAGCCTGTCCGTCAGTCTGCGGATGGAATGCAGTGCTGAGATTTACTTGTGTGCCTAAACCCTTCTGAAAAGACCTCCAAAAGTTAGCCGTAAATTGAGCTCCTCGGTCTGATATAATAGATACCGGCACACCATGAAGCCTAACAATCTCCTTGATATACAACTTCGCATAATCTTCAGCCGTGTAAGTTGTCTTAACTGGTAGAAAATGGGCAGATTTTGTAAGTCGATCAACTATCACCCAAATGGAGTCAAACTTATGATAAGAGCGAGGTAATCCAATAATGAAGTCCATATTAATCACCTCCCATTTCCAGGTCGGAATCTCTATATTCTGAATCAATCCACTGGGTTTCTGATGCTCGATCTTTACTTGTTGACAATTAGGACACTGGGCTACAAATTCTGCAATAGACTTCTTCATGTTGTCCCACCAATACTGCTCCTTAACGTCATGATACATCTTTGTCGAGCCAGGATGGATAGAATATCGGGACTGATGAATCTCAATCATAATCTTCTCTCGCAACCCTGCCACACTAGGCACACATAATCGGCCCTGGTATCTCAGTGTCCCATCTCCTCCGATCTTGAAAGCTGTAATCTTACACTGCTGAATTCCCTCTCTCAATCTTACTAAGGTAGGATCTTCATATTGCCGTGCTTTTACCTCGGCTACCAAAGATGATTCTGCTGTATTCTGTACAGTAACACCTCCGTCATCAGAGTCCAACAATCTGATTCTCATATTGGCCAGCTGGTGAAGCTCTTTGGTCAACCCTTGTCTACCTGCCTCAATATGTATTAAGCTTCCCATTGACTTACGGCTGAGAGCGTCTGCCACAACATTGGCTTTACCAGGATGGTACAATATCTCGACGTCATAGTCTTTCAGTAATTCAAGCCACCTACGCTGCCTCAAATTCAACTCCTTCTGCTTGAAGATGTATTGTAAACTTTTGTGATCTGTGTAGATGTCAACATGGACGCCGTATAAGTAGTGCCGCCATATCTTCAAAGCATATATTACTGCAGCCAATTCCAAATCATGAGTCGGGTAATTCTTTTCATGCTTCTTCAATTGTCGTGATGCATAAGCAATCACCTTCCCACGTTGCATCAATACGCACCCCAAACCTATACCTGAGGCATCACAATATACCACATAACCTTCTGTTCCTTCTGGGAGAGTGAGCACTGGCGCAGATGTCAATCGATTCTTTAGCTCCTGAAAACTATGTTCACAAGAATCAGACCACTGGAACTTGGTAGCTTTCTGTGTTAACTTAGTCAATGGTGCTGATATAGAGGAAAACCCTTCTACAAACCGCCTATAATATCCTGCTAGCCCCAGGAAGCTGCGGACTTCTGACGGTGTTGTAGGTCTCGGCCAATTCTTCACTGCATCGATCTTCTGAGTGTCGACACTAATACCCTCATCAGATATCACATGGCCAAGGAATGCTACTGAGTTCAGCCAGAATTCACATTTAGAGAGCTTAGCATATAACTTATGATCCTGAAGGGTCTGTAATACTATCCGCAAGTGGCCCGCATGTTCCGCCTCCGAACGAGAATACACCAGAATGTCATCAATGAATACGATCACGAACACATCAAGATAGGGCCTGAATACACTATTCATGAGATCCATAAAAGCTGCTGGGGCATTTGTTAGCCCGAACGACATCACCAAGAACTCAAAATGCCCATATCTTGTCCGGAAGGCCATCTTTGGAATATCCTTCTCCTTAACCCTCACCTGATGATACCCTGAACGCAAGTCAATCTTGGAGAAATACTTGGCACCCTGGAGTTGGTCAAACAGGTCATCAATTCTTGGAAGTGGATACTTGTTCTTTATTGTAAACTTGTTCAACTGTCGATAATCGATACACATCCTTAACGACCCATCTTTCTTCCGCACGAACAAGACTGGCGCACCCCAAGGTGAAGTGCTAGGCCTAATGAAACCCTTATCCAGCAAGTCCTTCAACTGTGCCTTCAACTCTCGCAACTCTGCCGGGGCCATCCTGTATGGAGGGATAGAGATCGGTTGAGTGTCAGGCAATGCATCAATGCTAAACTCAATCTCCCTTTCAGGAGGAAGGCCTGGGAGTTCATCTGGGAAAACATCTGGAAATTCATTGACCACGGGGATTAATTGTAGAGTAGGCGGCTTCGCCTCCACATCCCTAACACGAACAAGATGATAAATGTAACCTTTTGAGATCATCTTCCTTGCCTTAAGATAGGAAATAAACCTACCTTTCGGCATAGCAATGTTCCCCTTCCATTCAATGGTGGGTTCACCCGGAAACTGAAACCTAACCATCTTCGTACGACAGTCAACAGTTGCATAGCATGAGGCCAACCAGTCCATTCCCATTATCACATCGAAATCAACCATTTCTAACTCAAATAAATTTGCCGAGGTTTGACGACTACAAATCATCACAGTGCAACCTTTATATACCCTTCTAGCAATCACAGAATCTCCTAACGGAGTGGATACCGCAAGTGGTTTACTTATCAATTCAGGTTCAATGCCAAACTTATTAGCCACAAAGGGTGTAACATATGATAAGGTAGATCCTGGATCAATTAGCGCATATACATCATAAGAAAACACAGACAATATACCTGTAACAACATTCGGAGACGATTCGAGATCTTGTCGACCTACTAGAGCATAGGTTCGATTTTGAGCACCACTCGAACTCGGCACTGAACCTCTACCTCTACCACGACCTGTCGACTGCTGAAAACCTTGTGCTGGAGGTCGAACTGATGAGGAAGAACCAGACACAGATCCAGTCGGTTGAGCCATACCACCACCTCCTCTGTTAGGACAATCCCGCATCATATGGCCACGCTGTCCGCAAGAATAGCACGCATCGGAACCTCGACGGCACAGTCCAAAGTGGGCCTTGCCGCACTGATCACAACGAGGTGTTGGGGGTCTCGTCTGACTAGTATCTCTATGAAATTGTGAGCCTGATGCCCTCGAACTCTGACCTGAACCAGAATAGGTAAATCGATCATACCGAGGCCTCTGAAACTGTGGAGGAGCACTAGCTACAGGTGGCGCTGAACTCCTCGAAGATTGGGGCCTGATACTGCCTCTGAACTCATCAGAATACCCTACAAATCTTGCCCTCTTATGCTGGCCCCTATCCTGCTCCCTATCTGCCCTTTGCTGGCGCTTACGATCCTCTAGGGTCTGGGCATAAGCCTGAATACGGGAAATATCCATGCCCTCTACCAAGGAGGCTGTTGTGCACTCATTTATTAGATGTGGTCCCAACCCGTTCACGAACAGATGCACCCTATCACTCATTTCGGCCACCATATGGGGAGCATACCTTGCTAAAGAATCAAATTGTATACTATACTCTCGTACACTCATATTACCCTGTCGAAGGTTCAAGAACTTATCAGCTCTTGCTCGTCGTATCTCAACTGGCAAGTAGTGACGAAGAAAGGCCTCAGAAAATTCCTTCCACACGGCTAGAGGAGCGTTCGGACCCCTAGATCTCTCCCAACTATCATACCAGAAAACCGCTAAATCCCGTAACCGATAAGAAGCCAACTCTACTGCCTCCGTATCACTAGCATGCATAACCCGCAATGTACGATGAACCTGATCAATAAATGTTTGTGGGTCCTCCTTGGGATCTGATCCGGTAAACACTGGAGGGTCTAGATTAATAAAATCACGAACTCTCGCACTAACCGGTTTATCAGCAACACCGGTATTCTGCCTCTGAGCCTGAGCAGCTACCAAGCTAGTCAACAACTGCACTGCACTGCGCATATCGTGGTCTGTAGTGCCAGACGGTGGAACTGGATGTACTGGGTGCCTCCTAATATCCTCTGGAGGAGACGGAGAGGTATGAGACGGCATCTCACTCTGAGCCTCACTTTGGCCTGCTCTGGCTGGAGGGACCTGAATGTTACCCTCGCCCACAGCTGTATCAAGCCGTTTACTAATCGCTTGCTTCCTAGTCGAAGGCATCACTGAAAGAAAACAATGTGAATATTAGATATGAACACTTACGACTCAACTCAAAGCACGATCTAGATTTAGGAAGAAGGTAACAACCCTAGATGTCATGTAGCCTCCTGATTATAAATGTGGCGCGCTACACATCCATAATCAAAACTCTACTAGACACGGCTCATAGACAACCCCTAGGACAGACTTGCTCTGATACCAAGTTTGTCACGACCCAACTGGAGGGTCATGACTAGCACCCGGGCCATACTTGCCGAGCACCAACGTACATTTTATCTAACCTTCCTTATTATCTTTAAGGGCCGACAAGACCAATATAAATGAAAGACATGGATCATGAACATCCAACAATGAAAGATAATGTCATGAACATACGTAACATGGGACGACAAGACTGTCAAGAAACTATATATAAGGTACGAGCTACCATGGTGCCATGAAAGACTATACAACAAAAATCAGCCGATAAGGCATTCCAAACCATACATGAGTCGACACCTGTCTATGAGCCTCTAAAAGAACATAAGTGCTACAACATTGCCGGAACAGGGCCCCGACATACCCATAATGTCTATAACAAAAATGCATACCAAGACCACGGCAAGTCCGGAGAAAGGATCTTGCCAATAACGCTGAACCGGATAGCCTACTGTGATGGGGGAGCTGCGTCTACCCGTCTATCAGGACCTGCAGCACGACATGCAGCATCCACAAATAAAAAGGACGTCAGTACGAATAAAGTACTGAGTATGTAAGGCAGAATAGCATAAGTAAGAACAATAATGTAAACAGTGATAGGGAATATACAACCTGTGACATCTGGGTACCTCTGAGGGCTACTGACATGAAATACATGATACATACATATATATATACATAAACGTTTAAAACATATGCCTTTGTGGGCATCATCATCATCATATCGTACCCGGCCATAATAGGCTCGGTAAAACGTACCCGGCCATCATAGGGCTCGGTAGAATCGTACCCGGCCACGTGGAGCTCGGTAAAACCCAACTGATCAGTGGTTGCACAATAGGTGCCATACCCGGCCGACTATAGCGCGGCTCGGTAGAGTAAAATAGATACATATATATGATGCATGCTGGACTCGTTGGAATCATATTTTGAACCTTTCGGAGTGACGTAAGGTCGGTATCCTTCGTACACGTTATTAGGATTAACTCTTCATCAAGAATCTTATAAGAATCAGGAACTACCAACAACATTGATAATATAAGAATAAGAGAAGTAACATCAATATCAATCGTTTCATAAGAAGGGCAGCAATGTAAGTACTGCTAGCTTCTAAGAGTAGAGTATCTTTGGGAGCTCGTTCATTACATTATGTACAATTAGAGTCGTGCAAAAGAATGAAGGGGATAGCCTCACATACCTTGTATATACTGCCCAACCTCAAGCTATGCAAATGTCACGACTCCTTAGTCTACAATAAAAGAAATGACACTATCATTATCGTTTAAGCGTCGTAACTATTATGTATCGACCGCAACCTATTTTACGATGAAACGGACAGCACCTCCCCTATTTATATGACTTCACACAAGTCAATACAATCACCAAACAGCCCAAACAACATCATTAATAATCATATTGAGCCTCCAAAACAGTCCACCAACTAACAACATTACTACCAAGCCTTTCGATATATATTTCACAAGTTCTAGCATCAACGACTTAGCCACAACTTGGATAATCTTAAATATATATAGAGTAAGAGGTTCATTACCTTTAAACAGAAAGAACAACTCCAATTTGACCTTAATTTTCCTCGAAATATCCCTTCAATTCTGCCACAAGAACAAGGAAGCGAAACTAGCAATTAATTCGGGTTTTTCGGCACTAGAATTACTTTAGAAGACTTGAAATCACCTAGGGTTGATATTAAAAACTTGAAGGTGTATTTACAGAACATAAAGCACTTAAAACAACCTCCCACACGAGCTGGAACAACACAAAAATCAGCAACAACAAGAAAAACAAGAAACTTACTAGCACCACGGGATTCCCGACATTTGATTTGTGTTGTTTGCCCTTTGTTTGGGTCTTGGATCATGAGAGAACCTTGAGAGAATGTTTTTAGGGTTATAAGGTCTGAATATACTGAAAAATAATGACTTAAAACGGGGTTGAGTTATCTTATATATGTCCAAATGTCTTAAACCGCCTTTGTGGGCCCCATAGAGAGCAGCTTGGCGCACTCTCGCGAAAACGCGAATATCTCTCTATTCCGAGATCGTATCGACGAACGGTTTAATGCGTTGGAAACTAGACTCATAGATCTTCAATTTGATAGGTAGATCACCCCATAATTCCAAGCACATTGGGAGTAAAATGCAGTAACATTTGACCTAAAGTTTAAGTAAAATTATAAACCTAAGTTGCGACAACTTTTATCGACTTTTATTTCATAACTCGCTTGACTTCAAGACTTATGATGCGGATATTATATGATTCAAATACATTAAAACAAGACCTCTTGGGACAGTTAATCACCTCTAGTGTTATCCGAAAATACGGGTTACAACATCCTTGATTAGCTTAACTTCAAATACTTGTTAACCACTCTTATACACCCTTGTATCGTTTAAGACCAATAGGATTAACTTATTATCATCTCAAAGATAATCTCTTCTTGGATTTACGTCGACTACCTTACGGCGTGATCTATGATATGCGAATTTGGGTTGTAACAAAATCGACCATACTAAGCAACAAGCTATCCAATCTAGTCTCTAGACTCCCAATAGTCACCATAAATGACCAATATACACGTTCCATAATGATAGTATCGCCTACTGGAGTGGATACACGAATAAATGCAACTAGAGACTCACGGGCAATAACCAAATAATGAGCGAAATACGAGGACACATATGAATAAGTGGAACCAGGGTCAAATAATACAGAGGCATCTCTATGGAAAAATGAGACAATACCTGCAATCACAGCATTCGAAGCAATAGCATCTGGTCTGGTAAGAAGAGTATAGAAATGGGCCTGGCCGCCCCCTGATTGGCCGCCCCCTCTCAGGCGACCCCTAGCTGACTGGGCTCCACCCCGAGCTGGCTGAGTGGGTGGTGAAGAAACCGGTGCTGATGTCATAGACTGGCTCCTCTGCTGAGCCGGACCTCCCGTAAGGCGGGGACAATGTCTCCTGATGTGGACGAACTCTCCACACTCATAGCAACTCCCCGGTGTTGGTGCTGGGGACTGAAGGGAGCCCCGAGTACCAGATAACTTGTAGATGGACCTAGCATAAACGATCCATGACTCGATGGAGCACGGGACGAACTCTGAGCTGGGAGGTCACTGAGAGATGAATGGCCCTACTGCTAACTGTGTGAACCATGGCCAGATGATGCACCACAGTGAACTGGGCGAGCCGTATGAGCATGTCTGAAAGGACGACCCCTACCATGGAGGAAGTGCCCCCTAGAAGGAACACTGCTAAATCCACCCTGTCCACGAGGCCTCTTGGACACTCTCTCAACCCGCTCCTAGCTGTGAACTATCTCAATCTGACGAGCAATGTCGACAACCGCATCAAAAGTAGCACCAGCCACTCTCTCTCTAGTCATAAGCAATCGCAACTGAAAAGTGAGGCCATCTATGAACCTCCTGATCCTCTATCTGTCTGTGGGAACCAACCAGATAGCATGACGGGCCAACTCAGAAAATCTCATCTCATACTGCATCACGGACATATCACCTTGACGAAGCTGCTCGAACTCCCTGCGCGGCGTGCTGTGCCGACTGGCCTACGCCTCTCGTAAGCCACCTACCACTGTGAACGAGATCCCACTAGTCTTCAGAATACCTGTCGTACGGAGTATCCTATGACACCTGTCCAAGAAACCCTGTGCATCCTCTCCCTCTACACCACTGAAAGATGAAGGCTGGAGCCTCCGAAACCTCTCCAATCTACGCTTCTCATCCTCAGGCATAGCAGGAACCACATAATCCTGAGCTGCGGCAACATACTGGGCCGGTGGTTCCCCGGTGTCCGAGATCCCTGTACCACCTGCTCTGGTGTGCGGGCGGCGGGAATTTGAGCGCCTCCCTTGGCCTGAGAAGTGGCTGCTGGGGCAGAACAGAGACCGCCTGAGCAAGACTGGTATACACGGTCTGAATCTGAGCTAAGGCCTCCTGAAGGCCTAGAATCACAATAGGCACAGGTGGTGCCTGAGTTGGTCCCACAGGCTCATCCACAACTGGTGCATGCTCCTAGACTGGGGCAACTGGTGGGTATGCAGGTACTACTCAGCTGCTATGCGGGCTGCACCTCTGCCCCTATCATGGCCTCTACCACAACTTTAGCCTCTCGCGGCCCTGGCTAGAGGTAATGGTGGTTGTCCGTCCTGCCCCGTAGTACGAGTCCTCACCATCTGTGAGAGAATCAAACACCAAATATTTAGTCACTAGAATCAACAGATTCGCACGACAAGAATTCAAGAATGTGAAAAAAAAAATTCCTAAGGTTTCTGCATCCTCTCGAAGATAAGTACAGAAGTCTCCGTACTGATCCGCAAGACTCTACTAACCTTGCTTATGACTCGATAGACCTATGTAACCTGGACTCTGATACCAACTTGTAATGAACCAAAACCTAACCCGCCATGATGGCACCTATCGTGATACTAGGCAAGCCGACATATCCAAAACACTTCCAACATTTTACAGAAATGAATTAATATATTTAAAATAACCGGAGTCTTTCATAAAAATGGGGTAAAACCCAAAGAATAAGTTCGGAAAAATAGCCCGACATCGGGGTGTCACTGAGTCATGAGAATCTATATATCCAGACTAATACAAATTGTGTCTTAGAATCAATACAGAAAAGGAAGAAAACATAGAAGGAGAGACAAGGTCTGCGGACGCCGGCAGCTACCGCGTAGTCTTCGGTACTCGATCGCGCACGAACCCAACGACCTCCGTAATCAAACACACCTGGATCTGCACATGAAGTGCAAGGTGTAGCATAAGTACTTTTAGTAAAATAGGTTTAATTGATTAGAAAATATTTTCACCACATTTATTTCAAATTATTAAGTACAAATAAATTAATTTTTAAAAGGAGGGTCAAAAGTTGTCGCCAACATTAAGTGACTTTTAGACACTTTTATCAATAAATATTGATTATCCTTAGATTATTACACCTAGTTTAGGTGAATTTGAAGTTAAATTTGGGGATTTTTTACCATGGCATTGGAGAGTGAGATTTGGTGATTTGAGGGTCGATTTGGGGATGTAATTGGATGAAATTAGTATGGATGGACTTGTAATTGAATGGGTGATCGAAATTTGTGAATTTTGTCGGGTTTTGGGGTGCGAGTCAGGGGTTGACTTTACATATGTGATTCAAGACTTTAGCTTTATCTTTTGAAATTGTTTCCTATGGTTATTGTTGATGGTATTAAGTTATTTTGGCTAGTTTCAAACCATGCAGAGTTGGATTCCCGCGGGAAGGGCTTGTTAGAAGTGTGATTTGGCTTGCTTGAGGTAAATATTCTACCTAAAATCGGGTGAGGCAATAGTTGTTTGAATTATTTGTGATAGCTACATGCTACAGGTGCGCATATGTGTGGGGTTTGAGCCCATATGCGAGCATCGGGGCATTCATTCATGCTCGGGGTAGTGTTTTGGCTATGATATGCCTAGAATTGACTGTTAAGCTTTAAGCTATAATGTTTCTCATATTTGTAACCTTATTGTGAACTATTTGAGAAATGTTTGAGGTTACATAGTGGCTAATTCTCTGAATGAACTTGACAATTGCTATTCATGTGATGAAATTGCCGATTTGAGCTATGATAGCACAAATTGCATATGCCTACACTATAGCATGTTATTTATATTAGTCCAAGAGTATGAAACTTGATAATTATTGATCATGTACATGAAATATCATATATTTGCTTTTTGTGTGTTATGAGCTTGACTAGTAACTTATGACCACACCGGGCGGATTGTGATTATTAGCACATGAGTCGGATGTGCGGTTGATATTATTGGCACGTGAGTTGACCGTGCGACACGTGAGTTGTCCGTGCAGATTCAGGTATTTGGTATTGATATTACTAGCACGTGAGTTATCTGTGTAGTGTGTGGATATAGATCCATCAACCTAAGGTCACCCTCTCATGTTTCTCTCTTGATGGTGTACACGGAGATTTGAGAAAAAATGACCAGTCATTTGGTACGACTGTGGAATTATTTTCGAAAATATGGTTAGTGTTTGTTTTGAATTTTGCATTTCATCTTTACTTTCAATTTTCAAAGCTATTATTCTGATTTATTTTCATATCATCTTTATATGTTGTATCATTGACTGAACAGAGAACTTGAGTAATTGAACACAGACACATTCTTTATGTTGTTTAAGACTTGATCAAATTATTATTCTGTACTTGTTAAATTGATTAAATTGTACAGCTTATAGCAAGTAACAACAACAACAACATACCCAGTATAATTTCACATAGTGGGGTCTGGGGAGGGTAGTGTGTACGTAGACCTTAGCCCTACCTTGTGGAGGTAGAGAAGGTGTTTCTAATAGACCCTCAGCTCAGGAAAGTATTGGTACTACAATAATAACAAGAAAACAAGACCAGACAACACCGAGAAACCATGTAAAAGAAGCATACATTATAAGATAGTAAGATGATCTAAATGCAAAAAAAAGAATGACAGATATTCAAAGAAACCTAATACCAACCAAATGCGAGAATACATACTAACACTACCGGTATGGATAATCTAGAGTACCTAACCTACTATCCTAATCCTCGACCTCCACACCTTCCTATATAGGGTCATGTCCTCGGTCAGCTGTAGGTCCTATATGGCTTGCCTAATCACCTCACCCCAACTCTTCTTCGGCCTACCTCTAACTCTCCAAAGGCCCTCCAATAGCAACCTCTCACACCTCCTTACCAGGGCGTATGTGCTTCTTATTGTCAAACGTTGTTCCCGCATCATGTCCTCAATAGGGGAAACACTCACCTTGTCCCGAATAACTTCATTCCTAGACCTATCTAACATGGAGTGCCCGCACATCCATCTCAACATCCTCATTTCTGCTACCTTCATCTTCTAGACGTGGGAGATCTTGACTGGCCAACACTCATCCCCATACAACATAGCCGGTCTAACCACCACTCTATAAAATATACCTTTATATTTTGGTGGTCCTTCCTGTCATACTAAATACCAGAAGCAAGTCTCCATTTAATTCATACCGCCCCAATACGATGTGCGACATATTCATCAATCTCTCCACCCCCAACCCCCCCTGTATAATAGATCCAAGGTACTTCCCCTCCTAGTGATGACTTGTGAATCTAGCCTAACCTCTCCTTCCACTCCCTAAGTAGCACCACTAAACTTACACTTCAAGTATTCTATCTTGGTTCTACTCAACTTGAAACTTTTAGACTCCAGGGTCTTTTTCCACACCTCTAACCTCGCGCTAACACCGTCTCGCGTCTCGTCAATAAAAACAATGTCGTCTTAAAATAAAACACATCATGGAACCTCCCCCTGGATGTGGCTAGTCAGTATGTCCATCGCTAGTGAAAACAAAAATGGGCCGAGTGCCGACCCTTGATGCAACCCCATCATGACTGGAAAATGGTTCGGGACCCCTCCCACTGTCCTCACACAGATCTTTGCTCCATCATACATGTCTTTAATCACCCTAATATAGGCAACAGGTACCCCTCTACCCTCCGAACATCTCCACTGAACCTTCCTAAAACTTTATCGTAAGTCTTTTCTAAGTCGATGAACACCATATGCAAGCCCCTCTTCCTCTCTCTATACTGTTCCATCAATCTCCTAACAAGGTGAATGGCTTTCGTAGTCAAATATCCCGACATAAACCCTAACTGGTTATCACAAATAAACACACTTCTCCTCACCCTTAGCTCCACCACCCTCTCACACACCTTCATACTATGACTAAGCAGCTTAATTCCTCGATAGTTATTGCAATTTTTTGATATCACCCTTATTCTTGTACAAAGGAACCATCGCACCCCATCTCCACTCTTCGAGCATCTTTTTCATCATAAAAATGACATTAAATAACGTAGTAAGCCACTCCAAGCCCGCTCTGCCCACACTCTTCTAAAACTCCACTAGGAATTTATCTGGCCCGGTCGCTCTGCTCCTGCTCATCTTATGCATAGCACCCACAACTTCCTCAACTCTAATCTGCCTGCAATAGCCAAATTCACAACGACTCTTGGAGGATCCCAAATCACCCAGAACAGTGTCTCTGTCCCCCTCCTCGTTCAAGAGAGTATGGAAGTAAGTTTGCCATCTCTGACAGATATGCGCCTCATCTAACAAAACATTACCTTCTTTGTCCTTGATGTACTTCACTTGGTCCTAGTCACGGGCCTTTCTATCTCTCACATTGGCTTACCTAAAAATCAACTTATCCCAGCCTTTACCCTCAAGCTTTTCATATAAACGACTAAATGTTGCAGTCTTAGCTGCCGTAACTACTAACTTTGCCTGCTTCCTAGCCAACTTATACCGCTCCATATTCAACATCTTCTCCTCCTTGTCAATTCTTTCTACTAACTTCAAATACGCTGCTTTCTTGGTGTTCACCTTTACTTGGACCTCTCTATTCTACCATAAGTCTCCGTTGCGACCACCATAGTAACCCTTCGAGACCCCTAATACCTCTCTGGCAGCTTCCTTAATGCACTGTGCCGTCATGGTCCACATCAGGCTCGCATCTTCACTACTCCTCCAAGCTACCATCGTCAACAACTTAACCCCCAACTCCCATGCTTTGTCTTCAGTCAAGGATTCCCATTTGATCTTAGCTTGGCCATATAACACCCTCGTCCTCTTTTTCCTGATCTCGAGATCCATCACCAGGAGTTTATGAAGGGTCGTGAGGTTCTCACTGGGGATGACCTTGAAATCCATGAAAAGACCTTTATTGGATCTCCTGCAGGGTATATAGTAAATCTGGGTCTTGGCCACCGAGCTCTAGAAGGTGACCAAATGTTCCACCCTCTTCGAAAAATCAAAGTTTGTTATCAGCAAATCAAATGCTCTAGCTTAATCCAGCAGCGAAATACTCCCTCCACTTCTATTTTCAAAACCGAAACCACCATGTACATCATCATAGCACCCAGACGTCGCTCCAATGTGGTCATTCAAATCTCATCCAATAAAAAGTTTCTCTGTGTGCAGCATACCGCGCACCATCTCATCCAAATCCTCCTAGAAATACCTCTTGACCTCCTCATCCAAGCCTGTCTAGGGTGCGTACCCACTGATTCTGTTCAAAGTAAACCCACCAACAACTAGCTTAATACTCATTAGCTTGCTGCTCACTCTCCTAACCTCTACCACTAAATCCCTCAGGTCCTTATCAACCAAAATACCAACCTCGTTCCTGCCCCCCCTTGCTCCTAGAAAACCATAGTTTAAACCCATCCGCATCTCGTGCCCTATATCCTACCCATTTAGTCTTTTGTACATAAGCTATTTTAATCTTCCTCTTCCATGGAATCTTCGCTAACTCTATAGACTTCACAGTCAAAGTTCCTATGTTCCAAGACCCAACTCCCAACCTAGTGGCTCCCTTCACCATTTTACCCCCTCCCCCCTTCCCCCCATCACCCTCTTTATCCCCTCTCCTACCTCCCACACCCAATCCCTCAGAATGACCCCCACCTCTTATGGACAAGAACTTAACCTATCATCATTTACCAAAGCCACTATAATATAAGGGACACTACACAAGCACTACCCCAAAACAAGGGACAAATTTACAAATAAAAGAAATTACCGAAATATAATCTTCAACTAAAGGCACTAAAATAGGAAACGGATAAAACTACACTAACTAAAGGGAATAAATCCTACAACTAGTAGTGACAAAAACAAGCAAGCAAAGATTTAAGACAAAATCGAGCAAGTAAGATAAAGGACAAAATCGAAACAGTTATTGATGCTCTTGCTAATGTAATTAGTAAGAGTGAATATGGACAACCTGAAATAAGCAGTCAACAGATACTGTTAGTGCTAAAATAGCAAATATCGAGATAAAGGAGGAATGGTAATACCTGAATCGCAGCGCCTGAAGTTCTGTTTGTCAGAAGTAATGGAAATCTGTTGGTCATTCTTGAGCCTTGATTCTTGGGGGGGGAGAAGAACACATCGGAAAACCGGCTGGATGACGGCAATTGCACTGGCGTGTGGCTGGATCTTCGCTAGAAGGTTGGCTGATTTCAATGGGGTCCGCTGATGTGTCCCTACACATACGTAGGATGCGAAAGGAAGGGAAAAGAGAGTGAGAGAGAGAGAGCAATGCATTATGCACTCCGACCAGTTGCCGGAGAGAGAATAGAAGAAGATGATTGGAAGAAGGGGGAAGAATAGAAAGAGAGAAAGAAAAAGAGAAGGTCGGAGACGAAGGAAAGAAGAGTGGATAGATGGAGGTTAGAGGCCTTACCTGTGCTGCTTGCAGTGATGGTGGAAGATGGCAGTGATGGCGATGGCAGACGGTGTTAGTCTTTTTATGAAGAGAGAGAGAGAGAGAGAGAGAGAGAGAGAGAGAGAGAGAGAGAGAGAGAACATTCTGCTTATACATCATCCACAGGTTATAACAAGTATCAATAATAATTCGTGCTTCTTTACCTTGCCGGGGTTAGTTATGATACTTGGTGAGTACATTGGGCCGGTTGTACTCATGCTACACTCTGCAATTAATTGTGCAGATCTAGATGTTGGGACCAGTCAGCAGTAGTAGAATTGCTTTTTGAGATGAGTATGTACTGTTATTTTTAGTTCGTACAGTATTGTTATTTAGGTTTCATACTTGTATTCTATTGTAGAGCTCATGACTCGGTATTCACCAATTTCTCGAGGAATTATCATATATTAGCGGTATTGTGCTTTATTAAGGTTTCAGACTCATGTTATATTTGTCTTTTCTGCTATTATGGTTTATTATTGTTATGTCTGGCTTGCCTTCCAAGTATGTTAGGTGCCATCACGACTCATTGGGTTTTGGGTCTTGACGGTACGTATACATATACATATATGTGTATAGTACATACATATATATATACACACACAAACATGTAGACATGTGTTCATATAATATATTTCGATGATTTTTCACGTAATATTGGCTATATATACAAATATGTATATACACACACACACACACGTACACATGTGTTCATATAATATATTTTGATGATTTTTAATGTATATATATATATACAAACACAAATACACACGTGTTCATATAATATATTTCGATGATTTTTCACGTAATATTGGGTTGAGATTATTGTAAATTTTAGTAGACAATTTAACCATCTAACTTCAAATCCTGGATCTGTTGTTGCTTGTAATCAATGTAACTTGCAAGATCTAGACTGAAAAGAGGGGTAGCTCCTCAGTTTGAAAGTCTTCTAGCTTTGTACCTCTATCGTTCTAGCTTCAAGCCAACCCGTAGTGTGGTCTGTCTTGATAATCACATACATCTTAACCTGTAATTTCTGATGAAGCAGAAGTAGTGTTGTATTATACCAATAACCATGATAGTTGATAAGCATGAATAGTTCTTGACGGCTTGTCCTGTTAATTTAGTTTTGTTAATTTTTGAGTTCATAGTTCTTACCCTTGAAACTATAGGGATCTGTTTTGTTCAAACGTCAATATTTCAAGACTCTTAAACATCTAAGTAGCATTTCTAGTTATGGGAACTAAAAATAATATATTGCTTTGGGATGCGTGTTACAATATGTCTAGTGAATTATCAGACCCCCATTGATATAGTAGAAGAGTCCTACTCTAGGTACATTTCCATAAAAGGTAAAAAAATAACTAGATTTGCTAATTGCCGGTTCCTTGGCGATATGCGCCGAGATTCTTGCAGCAATATCCGGTAGGTCGTGGATATTTCTGTCTTCCATTTGATATCTTCGAGGTCGCTCAACGCTAAGGTCGATACCGGACTCAACATTCCTCGAAGGCAGGTCTTTCGACCTAAAGTTCTAGCTCGGTGAGACTCGAGGTCAATCTACAGTCCGTGATCGCCAAATTTTAAGTCAAATCTACCAAGTTGTAATCGAGCTCGACTTCGACCGTATACAGGTAGTCCCCTCATTTTTAGGAGAGTAGACGACGATAAATGACATGAACTTCCGATCCGGATCTCGATTGTTTGCGACAGAACGACAAAACAGTCAAAACGTCTCATCAGTCAAGTCTTAATGGCATTAAATGACTGTCAGTTGCCGGTCGGCCACTCCCAGATATGAACAATCGCCGAGAAACTACAAATACCCATCATTATCGTATTCAATCTTTACTTCCAAAACTTTTGCCCTCGTACCTTAGAAATTTGTATACTCCAAAACATCAATTTTTTGATTACTCTAAAATCACTTTATAAGAACTTATGTTCTTTATCCCAAATTATCAAGCATATCCTTTTAAATTCCCTTTTTCCCTTAACTTTCCAAAAAAAATGGCGAAGACCACAAAGTCAGTTCTTCAAAATTAAACTCCATCTGCCTTGCGACCGGCTGAAGAGGAAAATTTTTTGTCTGCTGCTACTGAGGAAATGACACTGGATCCCTTCGAGAAAATCCCTTCGGTACTGGGTCAGTGCGAGCCGATATCGATATATATATGCTCGATCACCGACAGTCTCCTCTCCAAGGTCAAGGAGGATTACAACTGGGTTGATAAGCACGTGGTGGTGCCTATGCCCGAGGAAGCAATTACTACCCACGTGGAGAGTTTTTTTAAGTGTTTACTCTTATCCCTTCATGTTAGGCCTCTTGGACCCGGTCATCATAGTCTTTTGTAAGGTACAAGGTGACCCTCGGTCAAATTCATCCCACTTTATGGAGGATAGTAATTCTCCTCCACTTCTTCGTAAGAAAAATTGAGTAGTGTCCCTTCACCATTGATCACCTCATGCATCTGTAAAGTCCCTGACTCTATAGAGAGGGATTAATAAAACTTGCCCGTCGGGCCAGTAAGGCCCCATTCTCGAGCATAGATGAGGATCGGGACCGAGGTTGGTTGGGCCGATTCATTTGAGTGAAGACCTCAGATATAATCCCGGTAGAGGACATGCCATTTCCCGAGAAATGGAGCATAAAACGTAAGTATAACCTTACCTTTAAGATTTCGTTTATTACTTTTCCTCTTTCTCCCTTCTTATCGATGTTTCATGGTGCAGCTGTTGCAGCGGCTCTAGGGCATCATGTCACAAAAGCCCTATTCCAAGCGGTCGTGGCACGAACTTTTGAAAGGCCGGTGGGAGGCCCGTTCCTACGGTGAGATTCCTCTGTTGAATGAATAACACTTAGTTTTCTTGTCATGTTGCTTCTCACTTTTTCTTCCTTTGCAGGTCTTCCCAAATATGTTGAAATGAGGCCTCCATCCGGTGATGAAGACATCCTCCACGAACCATTTTCTTCGAGGCAGGATAAAGAGAAGAAAAGAAGAAGGGCCCCGATAAGAAAAAACTAAAAAGGAGGTTGGTGTGTAAATCCAAGCAAAGTACCAATGCTCGGGAGGTCCCATTGGGGTCATTGAATAGTCCAGGGTGGTCGACGAAAAGGCAGTGGCCAAAACCTCTGAACCAGGGACGGACGAGGCCATTTTGTCCCGAGCTGGGGAGGTTGACAAGGAGACCACGGCCGGTACTCCTCGAGCAGATGACATTTCACTGAAGGATGCACTTGGGGTGATAGATCTCTCCGGGTCGCCTCTATTTACCGACTCCATGATCAACGAGGCCCACTCAAATGAGGGGCCTAAAGGGGTGGCAAATTCTTTCAATAACTTCTTCGATGGCTTGGATTCTACCGCCTCGGAGGATGTCACCGGACTGGGTGACTTATTTGTACCAAAGAAGGTACCATCTTCAGGAGCCAGTGGATCTTCTTCAAGTCCGAGATTAGTGGACCGGTTCTCAGCTCCAAGTGCAGATCTTGATCTGTGGTGGTCAATCATTATGTCTATCCTGGAGTATGCCCGGGTTCTCTTCGCCCAGTGGATGTTTCCAACTATCTTCGGTGGTTGGTGACCTAAGAGGACCAGGCCAAGATGGACGAGGTGTAAGCGCCTACCTATTCAACGAAGCTCAACATGCGTTAAATCGGGTAACTTCGAATGACTCTTTATTATGTACTTAGATTTAAGTCGCAAATAATCGTAACATCTCTCTTCATGTTTGCAAGCCTCGGTGCTTCATCACAAAACTTTTCTCTGATATTGGGAAGAGTTAAACCAACATGAGGCCAAGACTCAGGAGCTTACTGGAAAGAGGGACACTTACAAGCTTCTTAGTGAGAAACTCCAGGCTGAGCTAGAAGCTGCTCGAAAGGAGCATGCTAACCTGGTCGAGTAGGTAAGATGAGTATTTGAAGTTAGTGACGATCATTCAGACATAGTGGCTAGCGAATCGAACCCGCAGGTTCAAAACAAACTTGACCAGATCGAGCAGCTCCAAGAGGTGGTGGATAAGGTGAAAGCTGATGCCGAAGAATGGAAGAGAGCATGGACTTCTTGGCCTCGGAAAAGAAGACTACTCGGGCACAACTGGCTTTGACTGAGGTCCAGCTCCGGGCTGCAAAAGAAAAAGCCTTGGTAAATGCCAAAAAGATCTAGGAGATCGAGTCTCAGCTGAGCTCGGCAGTTTCTGGCCAAGAAAATTTGGCCAAGAAACTTAAGGCGGCCAAGTCGGAGATTGCTGTGGTCAGGGCCGAGGCTGATGAGAGGGTGGCCCAGCGTAAGGCCGATGCCGAAGCGACTCAGCACCAAGTGGGAATATGGTGGAGTATATGAAGTGGCAATCATAAAGGGAGGCCCTCGAGGGAGTTCAAGCTCAGGGTTTTGACCTGTTGGCTGATATCGAGAATGCCAAGATATTCGAAGCCAAGACCAGGAAATTGGCTTATCCCGAGGTGGTGGATTTTGAGGGTTTTGAAGATTCGGATGAGCCCGAAGGTGGCGGAGACCCCGAAGGTGATGACGCGGCTCCCGGCGAAGACTAGGCCACTTTGCGTCCTTTTAGACGTTTTTGTCTTTTGTTTTTTGGAGCCGTTTTTGGCCATTGTAGAATTTTGTATCGGAGCCATTTGGCCCTTGTAAAAAGAATTTTAAATAAATATATAAGGCCTTCTTTTCCTTTCACAACTTTCAAAATTTTCCCTTTGCTTTATTATTTGTATTCACAAATATCGAAATGCCTTAGCATAAAATAATTAGATTATGTTCGAAAGTTCAAACAAACATTTCCTTTACATTTTTCTGTTTTAGGGCATCTTGGGGTTTGGTGTTATCGGAAACTCTCTCTCAAAGTGAGTAATTTAGATTATAGTTTGTCGATGGTAGCCTTTCTAACTGGTTATGAAACATTTTCTTTTTTTAGGCCTTGTTTTTGTTACGGGTCTCGGACGTTTCCGAGCCGTCGTAATATGGTTGTAGCCTTTTAGTTCGGGTGTCGCCCAGTGGGCTTGCTTTCCCGAGTTATCCGGACTTGCCTAAGGTAACTGTCCCTGGGTAGGGGTTGCCTTAGCCTTTAAAATTCGGGCTTAGCCTAATAGGACTTATGCCACCAAGCTCTGATAATTCGAACCGTCTGAGTTTGGTTTCGGATAGCTGTCCCTGAGTGGGAGTGATTGCATGAACTCGGACTAAGGTGGCCCTTGGGCTCGATACCTTTAGGATATCAGAAGTAGGGAATTTCTTAACAAATGGAAAAAACTTAAAAAGACAATGATACTTATCCGCAAAGAAGAGACTACTTTTCATTCTTGTGTGTCATAATTACATATGTGTACAAGCACTGTGTTGGGGCTCGAGCAATATATGTGGGCATGGTTCATTTGATTTTTTGGCCCTTATAATAAATCTTATCAATCGAGACCCTTCGGTTACGAAGTTTCTTCCCTTGCTAAAGTCGATATCGAAGGGTAATGTCCCCCAGTATTCGAGGTTGATTGTAGAGAAGCCTCGGATACTGTTAATGTGATCTTCGACATCAATTGTTGACTGGTCTTTGATTCTAAGTTAGCACGATCAACTGTTACCTCGTTAAAAACCTTGCCGGAAAGTCCATTTGGGAAAAACCTGGTTCAAGGGAAAAAGAGTGCAACGCGTGCTTTCAGACCTAAAAACTTTGTACTGCTCCTTGCCGGTTACCAGCAAGCGTTAGTCCAAAATATAAGTAAAAGAAAAAGAATGGGACAGTAGCTTAGCAGTAATATCACTTTAGGTGAGTTATATTCTAATTTCTCGGTAGTTGTTCGCTGTTCATCGTTCCGAGCTTGTAGGATCCTTTTCTGGTGATTTCGATGATATGATACGGCCCCTCCCAGTTGGGCCCCAAATTTCCCTCATTCGGGTTTCTGGTGTTCAACGTGGCCTTCCTTAGTACTAAGTCCCTGACATTGAAGTATCAAAGCTTGGACCTTCTGTTGTAATATCTCTCGATCTGTTGCTTCTAGGTAGCCAACCGGACAAGGGCAGCTTAGCGCAGGTCTCCACTTCATCATATCGACCTCCTCACGAAGTTGCCCGATCATCTCGATCTTCTACTGCAGCTGTGAGATTGAAATGTTAACCACCGCTCCCGAATCGAGCCCGTAAGCTTTTAGGACTTTCATTACCTGCTCGATCATGTCGGACTGATCTTGGTGAGCCTTGGCCAACTCAGCTCGTAGGTCCCTGATCTCCTCTTCTTTTTACCCACAAAGAAGTTTAAGGGCATTTCTCTCCTCTGTGAGCCCTCGGAGGTCAGCTTCATACCGACTCAGCTTAGCTTGAGAGCGAGAAAATTCTTCCCAATGAAGCGTTGAGGCCTACGCAGTAAGAAGAAGAGAAGTTAAGACAGAAAGAGAAAAATGAACACAAGGGTAATACCAGCATGGGGATTTAAGGCTTACCCAATTCAAAGCTTTCTGCACTTCATTGAAGAGGCTCGATGCCTCGCCCGAGTCCTTCCTCGAGACCTCCAAGTCGCTCGGGCCAGTAGCATCTTCGACCCCAGTAAAGTAATCACGGAAGGGATCCTCCCTTCCTTTGACTCTTTCGATAGAGAGGGACTTCAAGACCCGAGCCTCTTGAATAATCTCATCGAAAAACGAGGGGAGCATCGGGGAGCCTCCAATTTCTATTGCCCCAAGTAGATCACCCGGGGCGCTCTTTGCATCTCGAGGGGCCTCAAAACCAGCCCCTACAGCCATACCCACCGTTGGCTCATTATGGTGGGAGGTATCTTCAACCCTCGATGACTTGGGGACTTCGTCCGAGTCTGTTCCCGAGACCCCCTTATCTCGAGACGAAATCTCTGCAGACTTCATCGATTCAATGGTTTTAGGGGCCTCGGTGCTCATTCCCACTCTGGCTACCAGCCCAGAGTCGTCTTCTTCCTCTCCTTCGTCTTCATCCCTGAGACGCCAAATAGAGTATTCGGTCATGAGGGTGATGTTCTTCCTCGGCTTAGGAGCTGCCCTCTTCTTAGGCTCAGGATCCTCAGAGGTTGAGATTATTTTCCTCTTTCTGTCCTTCACCGATTTCAGTGCCGAGATCGAAGTCTCCCCCTCACCAGATAAGGGCCTCATAATAGCGTCTTTGCCAAGGCCTGTATGAAAGGAAATTAAATAAGAAATGCTTCAAACAAAATCGTCAAAGAAGTAGAAAAGTGGCTTACCATGAGTTTTGGCCTCCCATCGACCCTTTGATAGATCGCTCCATGAGCGCTCGACATTCATAGAGATCGAAGTTAGGTCCCGAACCCAGCTCTTGAGGTTAGGAATTGCACCGGGCATCCAAGCGATCACTACATCACGAAAAAGGATATCGATGAGAAGAAGCAAAGGAGCAAAACAATTAATAAGAAGTAACTGGGGGATTGTATTTACGCTTCATGTTCCATTTCTTGGGAAATAACATCTTCTCGGTCAGGATTAGGTCGGAAGTCTTCACTCGAACGAACCGGCCCATCCAGCCCCGGTCCTTGTCCTCGTCTATGCTCGAGAACAACACTTTGGTAGTCCGGCGCTGAAGTTTTATTAGTCCGCCTCGATAGAGGATGGGGCTGTACAACCTGATGAGGTGGTCGAGGGTGAAAGGCATCCCCTCGACTTTGCTCACGAAGAAGCGGATCAGAATAACAATTTGCCAAAAAAAAGGATGGATATGGCCTAGGGTTATTTGGTATTGGCGGCAAACATCAATGACAACGGGGTCGAGGGGGACCGACGTGAAAGGGTAAGTGTAAACACTTAAAAACCCTTCCACATGGGTGGTAATATCTTCTTCGGGAGCCGGGATCACCACTTCTTTGTTCCCCCGGTTGCAATCTTTCCTTACCTGTTTAAGGTATCCCTTAGTTATCGAGCACATATACCTCGATACTGGATCACATCAACCGGGAACCTACGAGGCTTTGTCGGTCTTAAAATCAGAAGTGAGAACACACCTCCCGGGAACGTACTCCTTAGGTTGTGGCTCCACCGGTGTTTTGTCATCGGCCGACCGCGATGAAGAAGCATTTTTTTAGGAACAGTTTTTGACGTTTTTGCCATTTTGGACTTGAAGATTAAAAATAGAGGGAGATGATAAGATTTGGTGTTCTAAGAATATGTTAGCAGTGAAAATCGCAGATTTGCAGATGAAGTACCTAGAAGATGAAAAAAAGAACTTAGTAGATTTGGAGATTGGAAATTTAAAAGTAAAAAATGGTGAAGAGCGGGGCTATTTATAAATTTGGCGATGACGGTTCAATATCAGTAGTGGCCGACCATCGTGTGACACACATTTAATGCCTTAGTAACTGAACCGATGGGAAATTTATCACGTATGTCATGGTTGGGCTCGATGCAGACGTCAGTGCGTGTCTAGTCATGTCGTTAAAAAATCATATCGTTTCTCGCCACATTCTTTTCGAGAAACGAGGAGACTATCTGTATACGGTCAAATCCGAGTTTGTCCTTCGTGTAATTAGTCGAGATTGGAACCTGATGAACCGAGGGTCGTCATTGTAACATCGAGATTAGAAGTAAAGCCAGGTTATCAAACTCAAGATTCAGGGACCGATCAATACCGAGCTCGAAGTCAATATAGAGCTCGATTCAATACCGAGCTCAAAGTCAATATTGAGTTCGAGTCAATACCGAGCCCGAGTCAATATCGAGCTCGAGATCCGGAGATCGATCTGTACCAAGACCAACCAAGATCGAGCTATGAGACAAAGAGCCGTTGTAGCCGCACTTAGGGAGAGAATCTCGACGGAAATTAAGGAAAATCTAATTAATTAATCTATCATGAGATCTCTACTATGTATTTTTTATTATATCCATCCCATGATTTTTCCACTATATTAAGAATGACATTTTTATAAGAACAGATTGAACATCGGCAGAAAAGATCAAAACATTCATACACTTATATTTCAAAGATTATTACACTGATATATATAGAGATTATCCTTTTTGGGGCTTTGGATATTGATTCATCTTGCTCGTTTATAAATTCTCTAATCAATTTGGTTTATATTTCTTTCCTTTTTGCAATAAACATTCGATATATTTCTACTTATCTTTCCGGTTTGTACCAATTTATATCATGTGTCTTTAGAACCGTGTATAAATTCAACTCCATCCGTTTCTCGGGTAAACACATATTTTATGAGTTTTGATGCTAACATCGCATACATATGATTCCTTTTGCCTACTACCCATCATGATCCTTTTCCCCCTAAGTAGTTAGTTTAGGTGTTATAGTTTGATATTTAATTCTCTGATCTAATAAGTCTACTCAACTTCTATACCGCAACACAACGTAAAATCAGAAGTATAAAATCCAATATTCCCTATCATTATGAGATCTAAATTAAACACTTGGTTTAGGCTCGGGCTCTTCCAAAATAAAGTTATACGGGCTCCAACCCAAATTCTAAGCATTACATGTATTAGCATGTAAATTGATGCAACCAAATATTAAGAAGCATCATCGAAAGGGATTAAGTATACCGTGTTTAATAAATTTTTACTTTTTTGTACTTGTTGGTTGAAAAGTGAAAAAAATTTCTAGAGAGGGATATTATATTCTTAAACAGAAGTAGACTAAAATGTCATGAGTAGATTCGCTTCGTTTTATTTATTCTTCCTTTTCATCTGTTTGTTTGTGTGTGTTTTTCCACTGTAGGATGATAACTCCCATAGTTTATCATGATATAATTGTTCACTATGAGAATCGTGAGCACAAGATTTATGGTGTGGATCCATCAAGTTACTTGTACGATCCAATCTTTTGAATGACACGTGTGAAATCACTTCATGATATTCCTGAAAACTTGAGTAGTTTGATATCTATAAAGTGTGAAATTTCTAATACTTATCTCAGTATGAATGTGAATTGTGATGAAGATCTGAAGCACGTGTTCAATATTTATGCAAACCACAGAAGCATACATATTATTGTTCACAGTGTAGATATAATTCCTTCCCCCTGACAAGTACATGATGACTCAAATGGAGAATTTAACAGTTTGGCTCCCAATGAATCAGCGGACATGAATGACAGTGAAGAATGTTGCAGACCCAATTGACCTTTTTATAGAGGAGAAGAATCAAGAAGTTGATGAATTTCTTGAGGTAGAAGATAAAATAGATGACGATTCTGATTTAGATGATAAAACCCCTATGAAAATATCATTGAGAGGGAAAAAGTTCATCTATGATCCTTCTCAAAAAATTAAATTTGTAAAAGGAGACTTGTTTACCTCAGTTGATGCATTTAGGGATGCATTGAAAGATTATGCTATCCAAGAAGGAATGACATTGATGAGAATTAAGAATGAAAAGAGTAGATGCACAGTTAAGTGTTTACTGTCGGGATGTTCTTGGAGAATACATGCTTCTCCTCTCCCAGATGGAATCACATATAAAACTAAAAGCTTAAAGGATGAGCATGGTTACACTAGGGACGGGGATAAAATCGATGAAGCTAATTCTACTTGGATTGCAAAAAAGTTGGTGGATATTCTTAGGGAAGACCCTGATATATATGACTAACAAAGGTATAATGGCAATTATGAAGACCTAAGGATTAACACCTCACAGGATGCAACTTTGGAGAGCAAAGTGCAAGGCATTAGAAGAGATCGAGGGAAGCCACAAGGAGTCATATGGAAATCTTGCCAAATATGCTGAAATGTTCAGAGAATCAAACCCGGGAAGTATTTTTAACTTTACTGTTAGTCCTAAATTTCAGAGATGTTTCTTTTCATTTCTCGCTTTGAGGAATGGATTATTGGGAGGATGTAGACCCTTTGTTGGTTTTGATGGTTGTCATCAAAGGACCATATGGTGGAGTTTTGCTATTGGCAGTTGCATTAGATGCGAATAATGGCCTATTTCCAGTTGCATTCGCTATTGTTGAGAGTGAACAAAATGAAACCTGGAGATGGTTTTTCTATTGGTTAAATAATTTTGTTGGTGCTTGGCCTCGTGACAAGCCGTGGACATTTATGAGTGATAGAAAAAAGGTGAATAAATTATGTTGTATCTATTTTACATGTAATATTTTTAGATATTTATACACCCACAATCTGATTTGTTCTTACTTATTTATTTAGGGACTCCATCAAGCATATGAAGAGATCATTCCATTTGTGAGTGGAAGATATTGTGCTAGACATATATATATGCCAACTTCAAGGCACAATACCCAGGACTCCTTCTAAGAAACTACTTTTGGCAAGCTGCAAAAAGTTATGAAGTTAAGTACTTCAATGAGGCAATGGAAATGATTAAGCAAATTAATTCAAAAGCGTGGGAGTATTTATCTAAAATTGATAAGAGAACATGGGCAAGGCATACTTTTGATCCTAGGGTAAAGACTGATCACATAACAAATAATAATATAAGCGAGTCTTTCAATTCTTGGATAGGTGAGTTGAGGGTAAAGCCTATTTTGAAACTTGTAGATGGTCTTAGGGCCAAACTAATGACTAGACTTCATACAAGATACCAGAAAGGTCGTGGCTGGGAAAGTGAAGTACCACCAACTATAATTGAGAAATTAAATAAGGCTAAAAAGGACTCAAGAAAATGCACTTTGCAGGTTGCCGCTACTAATGAGTTTGAGGTTATTGACAAAGATAGATACTATATAGTTAATCTTGATACAAGAACATGTCAGTGTGGCATATTTCAGATTTCAGGATTACCTTGTAAACATGCTGCTCTTGGTATTTCCCACAAGAGAGATTTGAGGGAGGCATACTGTGATCCAATGTTAAAGACGGAAGCTTATCTCAAATCATACATCCTGTTCCTGATGAAACTTTTTGGCCACCTATGACTGAAATCCTTCCTGCAACCATTCTTCCGCCGGATCTTAGAAAGCAGCCTGGTAGACCAACTAAAAATAGAAAAAGAGCAGCTGATGAATGTAATGTAACTTCCCAATCGAAGAGATCATGTACATTAAGATGTTCGAATTGCAAACATTTTGGACATAATAAAAAGACTTGTCAGGGGCTCCAGTTAGAGCAATAGAAAAAAAGGTACAAAAATTTCATGCCTTGAATTAGAAAATACAATAGATTGCATATGTATCAAGTATACTAATTTATTTTGTTTAGGACTCGAAGGGGAAGGGGTATGGCCGAAAAGAAAAAAGTGGCCCTGGGTTATCTACTGTTGGTTTAAGTGGAGCTGTTTTATGGGTAAAGAGTTCATTCAAGTTTCTTTTTGTTCTTTTATTTTGTATAACACATATATCAACTAACAATAATTATTTCCAGGAACACGCTACAGGAAATATTCCTATTGTTGTCTCTGCTCAAGGAAGTCAATCTAGTTGCACTCCTTTGTCTGCAAATACAACAGCTCCTAATGCATCACTTAATAAAGATACTATTCCTCCAAGGCAACGGAAGCATGTTGCCAAAAAAAAAATCTGTTGCAACTGGAAAACCTAGAAAGGTTATTCTATATACCTTTATTGCTTAGTTTATGATACTTTATATGTTATTTCTAAAACGAAATATACTTTTCACTTTCTAGAGAGGAAGGCCTTTAAAAACTTCTACTTCTGAATACTAATACTCAAGTGGTGCAAATGAAAGCGTGGAGGATTTGAAGAATATACCACTGGTTCTGATGGACGGAGAAGTCTTTTAGTATGTTGCATTAAAATATGGATACTTTCTTAGTTATCTAAACATTCTGTTATCCTTTTAAATTCTTTGGTTAAGTACAATGATTACATTTTTGTTATTTTTGGTTAGTTATATTTAAGTTATTGCCAAATCATATTACCGATGCTTCGTTTTTAGATATCTACTCATATTATCCGATCAAAAGTGACAAACAAGCATATTCTGTCTTTTCTTGTTGTGAAAGATGTTGTAACTAGTATACTCAAACAACTAACATATTTTTCAATTCTTTCCTCAAGGCTAATGGTGTGATACTACAATTTACTAAGAGTTAAGACGACATTTCAGAGTGATTGATGAACTAAAAACAAGTCTGCACTTAAGCAGAAAATATCCCTATATAATCCTGCGTTAAATAATTCATCTGAAACTCAAAAATGTTAGGAAACAAAAACGAAGAAATTCAAGAACTACTCATTACAGATATTATCATTTCCAACAAAGTATAATTTAAACTAAACAATATGACAGACATTAATCGTCCTACTTGGTACTCGCCCTCCTCGATTTCAGACGGTTGATGTTGTAGCACCTAATCTTCAACATATTGGAGTATTAAGAGTGAAAGAGAGATGAACTAGACTTACTCGCCGCAACCAACAATTGTGTCGTCACTTTAAACTCTTACAAATTCGATTGCCTTGAGAAACCAGCAGCTTCCTCCCCTATTGACCATTCATTCAAGCTTAGATCTAATTTCTCTTCCAAATTCAACTAGATTTCCTTGTCCAATACTTGAAAAACTCATTTTCCTTATAAATACCCGTCTTTCATGAACGAGATGCATATAGGACTCAAATTTGACGTCATTAACCAGCAATTTTGGATGATTTTTCTCTATTTGTTGAATCCTTTTTCTTCTCAGTTCATGGATATCCTTACTAAATTTTTTTACGGTCGTTCTCATCAGCTTCCTTTTTTGGGGAGTTATTCTTATAAAATTTGACGTCGGTCACCGGAAAATATTGGGTTGCCGTGAAAAATGAAGTCGCCGATGAACTGGTAAAGGTACAGAGAAGCTACCTGAGACCTTTCTGAAGTAATTAGTTTACTTTGTTTAATGGGAAAGACACGTGCATGCAGAATAGTGATAAGCTTTACACATGTATCTATATTTAAATTACCTTATTGGTGTAGGTTTATTTTTAAAGAATTGATTAAGTTATGTTGATAATGTTTATTACTAATTGAAAGAAATTAACATTAAAAAGGGTAAATCTATCAAATTGTATTTTATTTATATTTATTTTAAATGATTTTAAAGAATGGTTACAAGAAAATCAAAATAAGGGAGGTAGGCATAATATTGTAAACCACAAGGGAGGTCAATGTGATCGGGCGAAACCTGAAGAGAGGTCTCTGAAATTATCCGTTAATTTTAAGAATTAAAGTGAGAATATTTCTCACTCGATTATGAAAGACGCATATTCTAATTTTATTAGTTTGGCGTAAACATTCAAAGATAATTTTACTCATCAGCCACCTTCATGTTGGAAATAGTGTTAATCTATGCTCTAATTGTGATGCTGATTGTGTACAGAAGAAAGGGAAAGAGACGATATTTTCCAACCTATGTTTTGTGTCTAAGACAAGAAGCTCTATATCTTCCCTTTCTCGGGTCTTGAATGAAACAAGTGGGCAGCTTATGTCACATCCCAAACTACCCCCTAGATATGATTGGCACTTAAATAATACTACCCGCTAGGCGAACCAATTCCTATACTCTTATCCTGTTATATAAGCATTGAGAGAAACACGTACTAGCCCAAACACATTAAATATTAATAAATAAATAAAAATTATTCGACTAAAATCATAATTTATTTATAAATCTAAAGAACACCCAAATAATAAATCTCTAACCCAAATTACATACTAAGACCGTGGAGCATCTAACATACTAATAGAAGTTTAAGTGACATGCATGGAAACCCGAAAGAAATAATAGACATAAGATAGGTAGAGCTGAAACAGCGACCTCCACGAATATTGCAGCGGCTCACCTCAGCAATAAGTTCCACTCAGCGAACTCGTTAGCCACTAGCCTCGCCCTCAGTAATAGTATCTGCATGGACATGCAGGTAAGGAGTGAGTTATATGTAAATATAACCTAGTAAGATCCTCGACCCAACACTCTGAATATCTCTGGAATAAGTGTTAGAAAGTACAAACACACAACGAACACATAAATAATGTGCACAAAAATTCTTTCACCATATAACTACTTTATAAGGTCAAAACAATTATTCAACAACAATATTATATATATCTCAACACAATTTATACTAAGGACTTGTCATTAACAGCAATGCAGAAAATTAACCATACACCTCAACGAGTCCACGACAGCTTACACAATGCCCCAAATCTATCATGACGGCATACACAATACCCCAAATATATTACGGCAGCATACACAATGCCCTAAATCTATCATGGCAGCATACACAATGCCAATATATATTACGGCGGCATACACAATGCCCCAAATCTATTACGGCGGCATATACAATGCCCCAAATATATCACGACGGCATACACAATGCCCCAAATATATCACGGCGGTGAAGAAATAATTTCTAACGCTCCAACACCATAGCACGAGGCTACGCCACATCACACCACATCACAAATCACTTATTAAATAATTTTTGCTTTTTATAAAATAATATATATTTACGGTTGGTCAAAGACCACCGATTCTACCAAGCGCACACTCGACCCAACACATGGACCAGGCAGACAAAATATACTTTCAAAATGAGTTTTAGAAAAGCAAACACCAAAACTTAAAGTCTCACTTACCTCGCTAACGGGAAATTTTCCAACCTTGCAACGTCTAGAACACCAATCAAACGGCCTCCAATGGCCTAAATCTATGCAAAATATTAATTAACATTAACAAATATGCTATTCAGGGTCAAATCTCAATCTCACTAACTTTAAATCTTAAAACTAACTCTTAATATTTTACACCTTAATAAAAGTGATAGAATTTAAGGGTCCACCAAACTATATAGAGAACCAGGTTCTCTATTAGTTCCCACAGAACACACGCACACTGTAGTAGGTAAATGAAACAAAGAAGTTTTACGTAAAAACTCCCAGCTCACGGGATTAAAAATCACGACATATCCTTATAGAATTTCAACTTCACTACTGAGCAAACTTTAGATTACAACCTATTGTAACCTAGGAATTAACCTCTTAATCTCTCACAAACTTGTAACAACTCTATTACAAGCCACTTGGTAATAACTCTATTACAAAGACTTTACAACTCAACTAACTCTAGCCAAGACACAAACATAAGGGTTTATGATTTACAAAGGTTTCCTACATAATACTTCTAACTAAGCTAAGTAGGAATTACAAGTAAAGAACTTTAACAAAGGTGCAACACAACTAAGGATATGTATTGACTCAATACATGAAACTGGTCCTTCGTTATGTTGTTCTTTGTTCTTGATGCCCTTGAGAATCACTTGCAAGATTGGCACAGACTTGAGAGAAAATGCTTGATCAATTCTTGAATGTGCAAGTTCTTTGTTTTACCTTTGCTTGATGTTAATAACTCATTTGTGACATCACTTGAATGATGCAAGCAAGTTAGATACAGGGCATTCCCCATAAAGTTGACTGATGCACTATTTTTGCACTGTTACGTGTGCAGGCAGCAACTTTACAGCTGTGGGGAGTTGACTGGGTACGGTCACCAGGGGAACTGATGTCCATCTGTTCCTCTTGTTGTTTCTTTATCGTCTGAAGAGTTGATTTACATCTCCAGCTTGAGACTTGTTATTCCCATGTACTTGAGGGTGTGTATCAGGTTCCTTATCTGGTTCTTGTCATTAAGTTTGTTAGATCATCAAAACATTACAAGGCACATATAACTTATAAATTTTCTCCTTTTTGATGATGACAAACTTATAATTGAAGTTCCCCCTAAGAACCAGAATGACATACACATAACCTGTATTCCCCTATAAATACATGGGGAATACACATAACCTGAAACTGGTCCTTCGTTATGTTGTTCTTTGTTCTTGATGCCCTTGATAATTACTTGCAAGATTGGCACAGACTTGAGAGAAAATGCTTGATCAATTCTTGAATGTGCAAGTGCTTTGTTTTAACTTTGCTTAATGTTAATAACTCGTTTGTGACATCACTTGAATGATGCAAGCAAGTTAGGTAAAGGGCATTCCCCATAAAGTTGACTGATGCACTGTTTTTGCACTGTTGCGTGTGCAGGCAGCAACTTTATAGCTGTGGGGAGTTGACTGGGTACGGTCACCAGGGGAACTGATGTCCATCTGTTCCCCTTGTTGTTTCTTTGTCGTCTGAAGAGTTGATTTACATCTCCATCTTGAGACTTGTTATTCCCACATACTTGAGGTTGTGTATCAGGTTCCTTATCTGGTTCTTGTCATTAAGTTTATTAGATCATCAAAATATTACAAAGTACATATAACCTATCAATTTCTCACTTTTTGACGATGACAAACTTATAATTGAAGTTCCCCCTAAGAACCAGAATGACATACACATAACCTGTTTTCCCCCTGAATCTGTTCCCCAGCTTGTTCCCCCTCAATTATTTTTCCCCCTTTTGGCATCATAAAAAGATCAGTAGCAAGCAATAAGCAAAACAAAGTCTAGCTTGGTTAAATCATGCCACATGTGTGCACACAATCATGACTAAAAACACAGCAAATAAGCAAGGCATACACAACAAAAGGAGGAAGCTTTCATCAACATTTGGATATTAAGCAGGGAGCAGTTCCATTGTTACCAACACATCCACAAAATAAAAACAGCAAAAGCAGAAGTACCAGTCATAAACATCATCAGAACTAAACAAATGACAGACACTAAGATTTGATACTGGAAAGGGAACACGTTCTAGGGAGCAAAGGAAGGGGGAAGGCTTAGATGAAGAGGCAAGGGTTTTAAGAAGGATGTCCATGCGAGCATTAGCTAACATCTGCTCATTGAGCAGTTTCTCCTTTAGGTCCTCAACCTGTTTCTTGAGGTCAGCATTTTCTTTGGTCAGGCAGGCAACCTCTGTGCTATTAGAGCTGCAGGAGCCAGGTACTTCTTGAAGCTAACTTAGTTGACCCTCAAGAATGGCATTCCTTGCCTTCAGCTTCCTTATCTCATCAGTGGCACTGTTTTAGGCATTGATCAACTAGCAGATAGTAGAATTCCTGCCAACCAGGTGCCTTCTAAGGTTTGCTTACGAGTACCCACTTTGGATTTTCCCAAAGGGACTTTGAAGAACTCAAAAACTTTAGTGAGGAGGAACCCGTAAGGCAGCCCATGATTACCATCCTTGAACTCTGCCACCTTCTGCATGTGTTCTATCATGATGTCAGGCAGGTTGATAGCTCTGTATCCATCTAGTGCTTCTATGAGAACCAAGTTTTCCCAAGATGTAATGGACCTTCGTTCTGCACGAGGGAGCAAAACCTTGTTCACCAATTCAAACAACAGTTGGTACACTGGAAGGAGGGCCTTCTTGTGTACCCGTTCCCCTTGTTGGACTGCCTTATCCTTCAAGATAGAATTTCTAAAGTTCAAAGAGCAGGTTCCCTGAACAGAAGATAAACCCTCAGCAGGCACTCCCAAGATAGTTCCCAGCATAGTAGAGTCCATCACAAGATCAACACCATTCACCATCACACAAATATGATCACCCTCAACTGTAAAGATGTCGGCATAAAGACTGCGCACTTTGTCCTCATAAACTTTGGGATAGTCACCTGTGAACAGGTGTGTCCACTGTTGGAATTCACAGATCTCCACCAATTGGCGCATGCTAGCCATATCCAAAATATCAGGGGCAAATGTACGACCCCATAGCACTTTTTGATTTTTCAATTTTTCCTTGCTAGCATCCTGGGTATCATCAATCTTAGTCTTTTTGGAGGAACCAGGTTCCTCACTAGCATCACCCTTCCTTTTTACTGATGTGAGAGCACTCTTTCCTTTCTCAGCAGATTTCCCAAACACCCTTTTTGCAGACACTTTTTTAACTGATTCTTCTGTCACTTGTTCCCCAGATTCCTCAACTACCTTTTCACAAGATTTTTCATCCTCAACCTTGCTCAAGTCCATTTCACTCACAGATGACTCCCTTTTGGACTTTGGAACAGTAAGTTTCTTTGAGGACTTACAAACCAAGGAACCAGGTTCCTCTTCTACCTCATCATCAACATCAACGACTAGTGTAGGAGGCACTACTTTCTCATTTACAGCCTTTCCATCTTTTACCAATCTCTTCTTCTTCTTTTCCTTTTTGATTTTCCTTAAAACTGGCTCAAATTCTTCCTTCTTCTACAACCTAGTGATAGGTCTCTTAGAAGTTGACTCTTGGGGAGTTGCCTGACTACTCCTAGCCCTGATGAAGCTTGCAAGAGCCACATTGTCGTAGTCATCTTCACTCCCTTCATTTCCCTCCTCAGACAGAGGTCGCATCTCGGGAGGAACAATGGCCAATAGCTCAACATATAAATGAGGAGAGGGAGCGGGATCAGTACCGACCTGGGGTTCTTTAGAAGAACTGGGAGTTTCATCCCAAGTAGGAGCATAGTGCTCTTCTAGGGATCAGGTCCCTCAGGAAGTTCCCCAGTAGTGCTGTCTGGTGCCAGATTTTTGATAGGCACCAGTTCCCTTCCCTCGACTTCTGCACCATTAAATCCCCCCTATAGGATCCAAGTTTGGGGCTGCCATTGTCGATTCATCACTGATATGACCCACACCTTGTTCTTTAGCAGAACTTTCTTCCATTGGTAGACTGGAAATTTCTTGATTTTCTTCTCCATCTACTGTGTCTTCGTCAACCATCTTTTCCGGCGAGGCAGAAGTAGAGGTCACAACCACAAATTTCCTGGGAGTCGATGTTTTGCGACTCCGATGAAAACCAGAACTCGACTGGGTTGGAGAAGAAGCAAAAGGTGGTTGTGACTCTAGCTTAGGGTTTGGACTAGTCAGTCCTATTTGTTCTACGCGAACGCGGCTTTAGCCACGCGTTCGTGAAGAACAGTCTGTCCAAAACCACGCGATCATGGTTGCCTACATGCGATCGCATAGAATAATCTCACCTCTGCCCAAACAAGCCTATGTGATAGCGGACCTTCTCAAGCGATCGCATAGAAGGAAACCGGTGAAAGAAAACCAACATTATTCAACTAGAATGCAAAGTCTAAAATTTATCCGTTAGCCGTTCGAAACTCACCCGAGGCCCCCGAGACCTCAACCAAATATACCAAAAAGTCCTACAACATGATCCGAACTTAGTCGAACCCTCAAATAACCTCAAACAATGCTAAAATCACGAATCATACCCCAATTCAAGCCTAATGAACTTTGAAATTTCAAATTTCTACAAACGACGCCGGAACCTTTCAAATCAAGTCCGATTGACTTCAAACTTTGCACACAAGTCATAAATAACATAACAGAGGTATTTCACTTCTCAGAATCGGATTCTAATCCCGATATCAAAAAGTCAACTCCCGGTCAAACTTCCCAAAAATTTAACTTTTACCATTTCAAGCCTAATTCCACTACGGACCTCCAAATAATTTTTCGGACGCTCTCCTAAGTTCAAAATCACCAGACGGAGCTATTGAAATCATTAGAATTCAAATCCGAGGTCGTTTACACACAAGTCAACATCCAGTTAACTTTTCCAACTTAAGTTTTTAATTATGAGACCAAGTGTCTTATTTCACTCTGAAATCTTTCCGGACCCGAACCAACTAACCCAATAAGTTATAACACAACTGTAAAGCATAAATTGAGGAGTAAATGGGGAAATAGTATTATAATACTCAAAATAACCGGTTGGGTCATTACACAACGCCTAACACTACTAGCAAGCAAGCCAACAGTCACATATTAACGCTGAAATCGAATAACATGGTTTAATAAGTCAACAACGGAAAATATCATGAAATATCTAATGAAAACAACTAAACCACTATTACAACCATCCCAAGGATTTGGTATCAACGAGTACATGAGCACTATTGTGGATGGCTTGGAAGTTACCCCGGGATGTTGCCAATACCATAGGCAGTAAGTTGATATTCATCCGTCATCTCCTTTGTGGGAAAACCATCAATCCTAGCAATGCCAAAGAGAAGGTCACTACTGGAAAATTCACCTATGGCTACGCATGGAAAACCGTTGCCATAGAGGTATTGCAATGGTTCAACGCCCGTTCCACAAGCTCGCGTGCCAATAGAGCTTAAGAAACTATTTTTGGAACGGATGAGATAACTGTTGCTATAGTATAGTCTATCGCAACGGTTTTCCCTCTTCCTATTGGAATGATTATTCTTATCAACTGCAACAGTTGAATTTCGTTACCATAACATTTAATGCAACGGTTAATAACTGTTATTATATCTATTAAATCGTTATGGATATTATAGATATGACAACGATTTCTTTAAGATATTACAACGGTTGAACTACCTATTGCAACAATTTTTAGATTATTTTGGAACGGTTTGTAGGTCATATGGCAACGATTCGGTTACCTATTATAACAGTTTAATTGAATTGAAAATATTTCCCTTGTTGTAAAAAATGATTTACATATATATACAATAAACTATAAAACACTAAAATTTATATAAATAATAAAATAAAACTATTCATAATCCAAATTGTCCAACAAGCTAATAAATCCATAGAAGTAATGAAATTTTACCAAGTACATACATCTGACATTTCAAGAGTTAAAAGTTTTAAAATGTTGATAACAAACATTCATAGAAACCGCCACATGCATTTGCAGCAATTCAAAATTCTCATAAGTAAGGTCTAGATCTTCATCACTGCCTCCGTCTTCCATTTCTTTATCTACTTCACCTACAAAAGAGAATAAATAAAGTCATTATCTCTTCAAAAGAATTCGATATAAAAATTCTCTTAGTCTAGAAAACCATGGGTAAAAGGGAAGTATAAAATTCTGCATTAAACACCAAAATTGGATGGCAAAATATTGGTTTATCCCATAATATATGGACAAAGATATTTTGGAGATCAAGGCATCAGCAACACATAAAAAGATACTCCCAAGAATGCAAAATTCCAAAAAATATTTCACAAGAAGTACAAAAAGACACACGTCTACCACACACCAATTAATAAGGCAAATAACTAAATCAACTTAACAAGTAATTTAGAACTCAATTTAAAAGATCAGTGTAGAGGAAAGATAGTAAAGATTACATGTTTCATTAGGAAATAACGAAGAATCTCCTAGAGATATATTTAATGCTACTTGTTAGATTCTAAACAGCAACATAGCTAAAAGTTTGTGCATTGTCTCTTCTCCTCTATGATTAACCTTTTATAATCAAAGTGCAATTTAAAGTTATGATCTTGGACCTTTCTTCAAACACAATCTTGTCCTCAGTAAATAACTAAATCTATGCACTTGATATGTAAAATGCTGCAGTAGATACACATGGCTCTCTGTTTTAGTATATAGTCACTGCATTTTAGAAAACAACACTTTTGACTCTGCCAATATATCTCAGTTTAGTGGGGATCAACAATAACTATAACATATCCAAACAAATGCAGCAAAACAGCTATAGAAATCACCTTCCTAAAGCTGCTGCAAAATGCATCAAAACAGCTGCAAATATCACCCAAAAATGCAGCAAAACAGATGAAAATATCGCCAAAAAATGCAGCAAAACAGCTGCAAAAATACCAAAAATGCAGCAAAACAGTTGCAAATATTACCCAAAAATACCGCAAAATAGCTATAGAAATCACCTTCCTAAAGCTGCTGCAAAATACATCAAAACAACTGCAAAAATCACCCAAAAACGTAGCAAAAAAGATGCAAAAATCGCCAAAAAATGCAGCAAAACAGCTATAGAAATCACCTTCCCAAAGCTTCTGCAAAATTCAGCAATTCTTCTTCCGAAACCAACTAAACAATATGGCAAAACCCAGCCGAGAAGCTAGTTGAAAACCAGCATGAACCCCATCTCCAATCGACCCCGAAACAACTCCAAAACCCAGCCAAAACTCCCTTAAAATGACTTCACAAACAACCCTTCTTTCTCCACCATAAATATCCTTTAAAACAAGTAAAACATTGCCAGAAAGAGAGAGATCGAGAGAGTGCATAGTGGTAGAGAAGCAACATAAAAAAAGAGGAGAAGAAGAGTAAAGAGAAGACGTATAACATTTAGTACTGACTAACCTTGATTGTTACTACCAGCAGATGGACGATTGATTAGTTGAATAGCAGCTTGTTGTGCAGGAGAAGCTTCTCCAGGTGCACGAGTACTGAATATTAGCATATCAGGATCAAGTCTCAAATCGGGGTTGAGACGTTGAAGTCGTGTAATGACGTTCATCATAATATCTTGTTCCATAGCTTCCTTTTGTGCATTGAACTTTTCCAACATTCTTTGTTGGATCCTCTCTTCCATTTCCTCCATATTTTGCTGCATTCTCTCATCAGTAGCATTTACAGAGGATCCAAAATCTCCTATTTTCTTTTTTAAGACAGTCTTGTTAACTCCTCGTCCATCCAATCTTACCCGACCTTGGTGCTTAGGTCCCATGACTGATGCAAAGGCGTCAACTGAATCACTGTCATCTTCACTTTCTTGAGTTGATTGTACTCTCTCCATTTCATGTTACAAACCAAATGCAAGAGAAAAAAGTTTAAGTAAATAAAACTAAGTCAATAATTAAGAACAAATAAATAATCACAACAAACTTTAAATTAGAAATTTCTTACAATTTTACTAATTGTATTCTCATAAGAGCCTATGTATACTCGACTGGGTTTTCTTTTTCTTGTAGCCACAAAGATGTCCTTACTTGATAGAGTATCCGAAGTATCAGTCATTTCCTTCTTTTTTGCCTAGTCACATGAAAACTGGTATAAGAATCTTTTCATGCAAAATATGAACTTGCGAACTTTTCATGCAAAGTTCGCAAGTTCATACTTTAAGAAAAATAAGAGAAAATATCAAACCTCGATGATTAGAGCAAAACTTGTTTTGCCAACAGTGTGTGAATGTTTCAACTTTTTTGATACTCGATATTGGTTTCAGACGTTTTCTGCAAATAAACAAGCAATTACTGTCAGCTATTGTTTCTGGAAAGCACTAAAAAGCACATTTTTCTAATAGATTTCAATATCTCTGAAATATTGATTCATGGTTGATATTGGACAACTAATCAGCCAATTGTTCAGGAAGTTTGTGGTTTTTCCATTCTCTTTAGGGTGTAATCCGAGGTCCACATACGTATAATCCAAATGAATTTAAGTTTTATCACTATAATTAAAATATTCTTATGTAACTTTACCAATCACAATATAAAACGTTAAATAAAATCTAAGCAGAAACTTTCAGTAGACATTCATAGTGAATAAAATCAATGCAGAAACTTTCAGTAGACAAAAAACATACGAAATCAAAATTTGAAAATTAGTCTAAGAATATTTTTTGTCACGACCCGGAATTTTCATCGTCGGGACCGTGATGGCGCCTAACATTTCACTTACTAGGCAAGCCAACGTTAGAGAATCATTAAACCAATTCTTATTCCACTCAGTAAATAACAACAATTAGCTAAGATGAAATATAGTAAGTGCGGAGTAATATAAAAACTGCATTAAATTACTACCACTCGGATATGGAATCACAATTCACGAGCATTCTAGAATTCACTACAAATAATAGTCTAAGAAAAATACAATTGTTTGAATGAGAGAAACAATAAAACAGAAAAGATAGACAGGGAATTCAAGGTCTGCGAACGCCGACAGATCTACCTTGAATCTCCGGATGGCGGGTCCAACAGCTAAAATCTCGATCAACCTGGGCCGGTACCAAAATATGTACGGAAAGTACAGAGTGCAGTATTAGTATAACCGACCCTATGTACTGGTAAGTGTCGAGCCTAACCTCGACGAAGTAGTGACGAGGCTAAGGCAAGGCACATACAAATCAACCTGTACAATTTAACAGTGTATATACGAATAACAATAATGAAGAGCTAGACAAAAAATATCGGGAGGGGGAAATATGCTGGGAAAAATACGAGATAAGAAACTACAGCAGAATGATAACTGGCACAACCAATATACTATGAATCAACAGAAACAACGAATACAGTAAAGGAAAAATGCACGGCATCACCTTTCGTGCTTTTACTCTCAATCTCACCATAAAATCAATAGAAACAACACGGCATCACCCTTCGTGCATTAGCTCTCATATCATGGCACGACATCACCCTTCGTGCATTAACACTCACAGTATGGCACGACATCACCCTTCATGCTTTTACACTCACAATATGGCACGACATCACCCTTCGTGCATTAACACTCCCAATATAACACGGCATCACCCTTTGTGCATTAACACTCACAATATGGCACGACATCACCCTTCGTGCATTAACACTCACAATATGGCACGGCATCACCCTTCGTGCATTAACACTCACAATATGGCACGACATCACCCTTCGTGCATTAACACTCACAATATGGCACGACATCACCCTTCGTTCATTAAAGCTCTCCCTTACCATAATGCAATGCATAAATAATAACATGGAGGTAGAATAACAAGTACAAGCTTTACTTCAACATTTGGTTCCACAATATAGATCTCAACTTTAAAATAAATACTCAATTATCACCAGAGAATTCGTAAAGATGATAAGAACGATCAATTTAACAACACTAGTATAAACACGTAGCAATTTTGCATATGAAAGAAACAATATAAGAAAAACGGGAGGAACAGGGAAAGCAGGTAAATTGGCGGCGCATAAGTACTCGTCACCTCACATATACGCCGCTCACATGAATTGCACATAACAAATAGTCTGAGGTTCCTAATTCCTCAAGTCAAAGTTAGACACAACACTTACCTCGCTCCGAAGGCCACACAATACTCAATCATAACTTTTCCTCTAGAATCCACCTCCAAACCACTCGTATCTATTAAAAAATGACTCAATAATATCAAATATTGCTAAAGGAATCAATTACATTGCATAAATTTAGATTTCCCAAATTTTCCTCCAAAAAGTCAAAAATCGACCCCGACCCGCTTGATCAAAACCTGAGGTTCGGACCAAAATCCATTTACCCATTCACACTCTAGCCCGGATATATAATTGATTTTGGAATCCGACCTCAATTTGAGGTATAAATACCCAAATTTCTGAAATTTCTAGTTTCTACCCAAAATTCCTAATTCTACCATGAAAACCATAGATTTTAGATTGAAATCTTGTAAAATGTAGTGAAAGATTGAATGAAACCAGTTTAGAATCACTTATCTATGATTTGGGGAAGAAATAGTCTTTGAAAAATTGCCTCTTGTGTTTTAGGTCTTGAAAATTTGGGAAATGAATGAAAATTCCCGTCCAAAAGTCATTTTGATCAGCTGCAGATGTCGCATTTGCGACCTGAGCTTAGCAAATGCGAAGGAGTCATCGCAAATGCGAAGCCCTTCACACTTCTGATGCCTTCGCAAATGCGAAGATAAGTTCGCAAATGAGACCTTGAATCTTCGCAAATGCGACTAAATGATCGCATTTGCGATCACTGTCCTTCCCCGACTCTCTTCGCAAATGCAAAAACTGTTGGCCCAGCTTCTCTTCGCATTTGCGATGAGAAGCTCGCAAATGCAAACCTCTCAGAGGTCGCAATTGCGATGCCTGATCTCGCAAATGCGAGATTAGAAGTCTGCAATAATATCAGATGCACCAGCAGTGTTTTCCAAGCCAAATCTCACTCCGTAGCCTATCTGAAACTCACGCAAGCCCTCGGGGCTCTAAACCAAAGGTGCACACAAGTCTAAAAACATCATACGAACTCGCTCGCGCGATCAAATCGCCATAATAACACCTAGAACAACGGATTTAGCACCAAACCAAATGAAATTCTCAAGAACACTTTAAAATTTCTATTTTCTCAACTGGACGTCCGAATCACGTCAAACCAACTCCGTTTCTCACCAAATTTCACACACAAGTCTTAAATATTATGATGAACCAGTACCGGGTTCCGTAACCAAAATACGGACCCGATACTAACAACGCCAAACACTAGTCAATTCATAAAAATATTAAATTTTTAAACTTTTAATTTTCATCAAAATTCATAACTCGAGTCAGGGACCTCTAAATTCGATTCCGGGCATACGCCCAGGTCCCATAATTCGATACGAATCCACCGAGACCGTCAAAACATAGATCCGGGCCCGTTTACTAAAAATATTGACCGAAATCAACTCAACTGAAGTTTTAAGGTAAAAATTCTTATTTTCATCAGTTTTTAACTTATAAACCATCTGGGTCAATACACGGACTATGCACGCAAATCGAGGAGGATAAAAATGAGATTTTTAAGGCTTAAGATAGAAGTATCGAGTTCAAAAATATAAAATGACCTTTTGGGTTATCACATTCTTACAGACATTTAGTAGTGAATAATTAAAGAAGTAAGGAGGAGAGCATTTAGAGCTGGCATGTGTTTTGATTTCAGAAACTTTCTTAAACAGACTAGAAATAGTAGCAAACAAACACATAAAACCCAATGGTAAAACACATTTAATACTCACTTTTCCAATGAACAACCCGAAAGATAAGCTGAGACGATATGTTTCAAGCACCTTAACTTGAACAGTTCTTTGGGAGTATTTCAAATGTCCACAGATGTTAGACGTTAAGTTCCAGCTAATAACCACATTTACTTATAAATTGTTTTACAACCAAATACATTTAGGTTTCCCTATCAAGTTCTTAATTTAGCTCTTGTTGGTCTATTAAAGAAGATCATTCTACAGTGAGAAACAAATATCTTGGATAGAAATATTTTTCATATTATCATTTAAACTGTTGTGCTACTGAGAAACTTGTTCTTTAGTAAAAATAGTTTTCACCATGTACAACTTATTTAAGCTATCACTTTTTATAAAATAAGCATCTTTCTCGTTCAACCTCCATCAAACAGATGCTAAAGTTGCACAGAATAAATTATCATGCTTAATTAGAAATAGTGAACATGGGCCTGAATTCACTTTTTATAAAAGAAGCATATTTATTAATCTATAGTCTAAAGATTATAGCCGGCTGCCAGCGATATTTGAGTGTAAGCTTGACCTTTTCCTTCTAATTCATTAAAGTGAGACCGTCATGACCCGAAATCCACCTGGTCGTGATGATACCTAACTCAACCCAGTAGGTAAGCCAAACATCAACTATCTTATTCTAATAAAATTTAATAAGGCAATTAATTAAAAGAAAATATATGAAATTAATACATTTCCCCCAAGAACTGGTAGTACAAATCATGAGCTTCTAAGAATAGAATTTACAAAGTTGAAATTAAATAAATATATCGTCTGTTTGAAAAGTACATAAATAAAGTTTTACAAATCTAAAGCTACCACGAACAAGAGGCAGCTACAACCGAGACACAGGTACATCTTCAATCCATCTCCCATCGATCACAGCAACATCAGTAGCCAACATCTGCACGCAAGGTACAGAAGTGTAGTATGAGTACAATCGACCCCATGTAGTCAATAAGTAACAAACCTAATCTTAGGTTGAAAGTAGTGACGAGCTAACACAAGGTCAGGTCCAATACCAATATTCCATAACAATTCATAACAACATAATACAAGTAATAAAAGATATATCTCAGAAGTAAAATGCTGAGCTCGTTCACAGTTCCAGAAAATAGTCATACTTTTCAAGTATCTTAGTGAAAACCCAAATCTTTTACCGAAAATGCCAAAAATACGAGTAAGTTTGAAAACTTTACTTTTTCCAAATATCCTTTCCCCAATAAATAAGATGTTTCATTTTCTTTCCAGATAACAAGCGTGAAATACCTCTCTATGCCCACATATCAATGTGTGTAAAAAAAGTCATGGATGACGTGATACCGTACAACATGAGAAAAAATGCATCTCTATGCCTGTATGTCATGTGTGCATGTCAATGCCATGTATCTCAGAGTTGAATCATGTACTCACACTCTCAGAATACTCAATCTCACTATCTCACACTTTTCACTCATCATGCTCAACCACTCAGTACTGTATATGGCTCAAACGGCCAAGGAAAGATCCATCCAGGAATATATACATCACTGACCATCAGTCACTCAGTACCGAGAAAGGCCAATCTAGCCCCATGGAGAAGATCTATCTCCAGGTATATAAATGCTTCGGACAAGATTCATGTCCAGGGAAGATCCATCCCTCAATATAATCAACTGCGCTCACTGGGAGTGTGCAGACTCCGGAGGGGCTCCTACATCCCAAGCGTTATCATAAGCCAGATCCAGGCATAAATCAATATAGCATGCTGCAGCGTGCAGCCCGATCCCATAACTGTCACTCATAATCAGGCTCTCGGCCTCACTCAGTCATCAATCTCTCCAGTCTCACTCACGGGCTCACATAGTCATGAAACTAGCCCGACAACAATGATATGATGTATCAATAAATAACAACTGAGACTGAGATATGATATGAATACATGAATATGACTGAGTATGAAATATCAACGAAATCAGTGAGATGACAGCAAGAAACGACCACTATGGGTCCCAATAGTATCGGCATAAAGCCTAAACATGATATCTAGCATGATTGACATCTCAATTACTTTATCACATGGTGAAAACATGGATATCAACAAAATAGGGCCACTATTCAGTGCCATGGAAACAACAGAGTCCTAATTCACATGGTTCACGCCAACACGCCCATCACTTAGCATGTGCGTCACCTCAACACAAATCACATAACATGTATTTCAGGGTTTCATACCCTCAGCTCCAAGATTAGAAGAGTTACTTACCTCGAACAAGCCAATACCAATGTCGATTAAGCCAAGCGGTGCTCCAAAGATGCCATCCCGTGCGTTCCGACCTCCGAATGGCTCGAAACTAACAAAGAACAACTCAAGTACATCAAGCAATGCTAAAGTAACAAATCCCGCTCAAAAAAGATTAAATCTTGAATCAAAAGCCCAAAATCGGCCAAAAGCCCAACCCGGGCCTGCACCTTGCAACCCGACAAAATTTACAAAATCCAACAACTTATTCAATTACGAGTTCAACCATACTAGTTTCACTCAAATTCGACTCCAATCCGATGTTCAAAACACAAAAAATCATATTATGAAACTTTAGGCCAAAACCCCCAATTTCCTCTTTAAAATTCACAATCCAATTACCAGAAACGAAGGTAAATTCATGGAATAAGATCAAAACCAAGTGTAGAACACTTACCATAATCCTTGTGATGAAAATTGCTCCAAAGGTCACCTAAACCGTGCTCCAAAATCCAAAATGGGTGAAGAATCACGAACCCTCGAACTTAAAGGGTTCTGTCCAGTCAATCCGCACCCGCGTACAACAGGTCTCATCTGTGACCCTCGCTTCTACGGGAACAATATCGCTTCTGCGCAAACAGCTTGGCCAGCCATGATTGCTTCTGCGATGTCTAGGACCGCACCTGCAGTCGCGCTTCTGCGCGCATTGGCCGTTTCAGCGCATGTGCATATGCGCCCCGGATTCCACTTCATCTCATCTTGCATCTTCGACACCTTTGCCGCACGTGTGACCATCGCACCTGCGAGCCCATTTCCGCAGGTGCGATAACACCAGAACCAGCAGCCTTCAACAATGCAATATGCAACGAAATTGATCCGAACCTCATCCGAAACTCTCCCAAGCCATTCAGGACCCCGTCCAAATATATCGACAAGTCCCATAATATAACACGGACCTACTCGAGGCCTCAAAACACATATAACAACATCAAAACGATGAATCACACCTCAAATCAAAATCAATAAACTTTGAAACTTCAAACTTCCACAACTGATGCCGAAACCTATCAAATCACATTCGATTGACCTCAAATTTTGCACACAAGTCACATTCGACATTACAGACCTGCTCCAACTTCCGAAATCGAAATCGAAATCTGAATCTGATATCAAAAAGTCCACTGCTAAAAGTCAAACTTTGTTAACTCTCCCAATTTAAAGCTTCAATAATAAAATTTTTTCTTTCAATTCGATTCTGAATAACCTAAAAATCAAAACCGATGATTCACACAAGTCAAAATACATCATACAGAGCTACTCACGCCCTAAACTACCGAGAGAAGTGCAAATGCTCAAAACGACCGGTCGGGTCGTTACAGAGACTCCGGAAAAAAGTTGGCAAAAGTTGGATGTAATTACCTTGGCAGGATCGGAGTTTCAATATTCAAGAAGATCTTTAAAGTGAGACTCCGGAACATCTATCGGCCTATTCTCCATTCGAAGCTCGTCATTCTCATATGCTTCAAAGTTCTTTTTCTTCAACTTACTTTTATACTTTCTCCAAGCAGTACAAATTTAATAAAAAACCCATTGCTTCGCCTCTTCAGGACTGTCATATTTTTCCTACAAATTTAGTGCAATTAGGTTAGTATAAGAAAATGTGAAATATCATCCATGCTTATTTAACATTAGGAACTTCAAACCTGTACATATTTCCAAATATCATTTTTTGTATCTAGTTTCCTCCAATCAAATACATTAAGAGGACAAAAGGTCCCATTCCTTCCCAATGTGCCGAGAAAGCTACCCAACTCTTTTACAACTTCATCAGTAATACCAATGGGTTGATTTAACTCATTTAGCATGAATATTTTACGGTCCTTCCTTCCACGCACTCTTTGCATTTGAGTAGGGCCTCTTTTTTTTTTGGAGCGGAAGGGCATGCACTAATACAAAACAAGGATAATCACCAATCACTACTGTTAGTTAATTTTATGATTAAAATTTATATATAATTTCCTGGTTCCTTAGATTGTTCAATTGCTTCATGATTGGTAGAATCTTCAGATGGTTCATGCACAGCTTGTGATGTAGGAGTGATGGAATCCATTGGCACTTGCCACACTTGTTCTTGTACTCCTTGTACTGTAGAAGAGGTAGAAATCAATGGTGCTTGCCGCACTTTTTCTTGCAATTGAGATCTTTGCGAAACCTTTCCATCTTCTGATTGTCTTTCTTTATTTTCATTAGACATTAATGCATGAAAGGTTATTTTTGTTGTCAATGATGAAACTTTTTGATTTCGCAAAAATGAAAGTGATCGAGCTTCTAATTGTCTTTCTTCATTTTCATTAGACCTTATAGCGTGAGAGGTTCTTTTTGTTGTCAACGACAAAACCTTTTGGTTTCGCAAAGATGCAAGTGATCCAGCTGGAATGCGGTTGGATATTTATTTTGTTTTTTCTTGAGCACGCTTCTTGATTCATGACTGTTAAAATCTCTGTCAGATTCAAAAAAGCAAACGTGAAATAGGTTAGCAAAAGCATTAATAGAAAGCATTTTAAAGTAATTTCTGAATCAAATATCAAATACCTTAGCAAAAACATTACCATAATTATATTCCCGAAAACAATATCAGTTTTCTGTCAATTAATTCAGCAGTAGCAACAAAGTTACTATATCCCAAATCCTGCAAAATTGAAGCATATCATAATACTAATGTACAAAATATAAACAAAAAGAATCTTAATATTTATATATATATATATATATATATATGAAGGCATTATCACTTACTCAAAAATGAATATATTTAAAAAAAAATTTAGAACTTTCTTATTTAATCATTAGCTTCCATCTAGTCCCAATCAATATCATCAAACCCATCCTCCTCTTCCGATTCAATAATCATATCATGTGAATGTTGTGCATTAGTTGGAATATCAACAATAATAACGGGTACATCTTCTCTTGACCATCTAACGTCAATATCAAGTAATTTAGAGGAGGAACCAATGTCATTATTAGGTTCCCACCAAAATGTGCATCCAATATTGGGACAATTCTCTTCCTCTAGATCATACAAATCAATAAATACTTTATTTCTTGCATAATAAACATCTTTTTCAATTGGATCCTCCACATAAAAAACTTGATAAACTTGTGATGCCAACACAAAAGGGTCATCTGTACTGCATAATCTATTGAAGTACACCCGAATTAACCCATAATCATCTATTTCATTACGAAACTAATCATGTCTAAATAGTACAACGCTAAAACAACCCCAATAATCAACCTCAATGATATCATGTATAGCTCCATAGTAGATAACCTCACCATCAATGGGATTTTGGTCCCTAGCACTAGCAAAACTATCAGTTGTTGCCGATAAAGTCACTCCACTATTTTGAGTCTTGCATCTGGAATCCCGTTCTTTGGTATGAAATCGGTATCCATTAATAAAATATACAGTATATATTTTGGCCACCATATTGGGTCCTTTGGCTAGCCATCGCAAATAATCTTGCACTACAATATTTTTAACTTTATCTTTAAACCAATTACTGAATTCCCGACTATGATTCCTTGCTATTTCCCATACATTTGATCTACTACGATTAACAATTAAATTCTTATGTTCCCTGCAATCATGAATATTTCAAGTTTAATCATATAATAAAAAAATTGAAAATATAAATATATATATATAAAATTTATCTTAAGCGATAAACATTTCCATTTGCTCATCTCCAGTTGAACAGAGCATATCGATGTGCTTCAAAACATAACTGTGAATCCAGGAGAAAAGTATTTTTTTTCTTACTTCCAATTGGATGGCCTATATTAGGGAATATAGGTTAAAAACTTTGAGAGCACTCATCATCTACAGTTTGGTACCTACTGAATTTTGTCTTCACGCCATCATGTAGGTATCTCGAACAAAAAGTCAAGCATTCATCAGCCAAAAACCCTTTGCTATTGATGCTTCTGAACCAGATCGATTGCGTACAAACGCCTTATACTTACATAGGTTCCTCTCAATGGGATATATCCAATGAAGATAAGCCGGACCCCCAAGCTTAATTTCATTCACCAAATAAATATGCAAATGTGGCATTATGTAAAAGAATATTTGTCAGGACCCAAGATTCCCTCCGTTAGGTATCGTGATGGCACCTAGTCTTTGGGACTAGGTAAGCCTAACATTAACTGAAATAACAATAATATTTAAATAACATCTAACAATTTTTGTCATGACCCAAACTCCCTCCGTATAACGTCCTGACGACACCTAGTCTCTACGGCTAGGTAAGCCTAACAAATTTCGGAAATATAACAAAAACGAAAGTAAAACTTGGCAACTAACAGCAGTGGATAACTGAATAACTAATAACAATGTCGCTCGGTATGTACAATAACAAATACTCTATAATACACAATCTTCCCAAAACTCGGAACATCATAAGTCACAAGCTACAGAAGGAAACTAGTATCTCTATACACCAGTTTAACAAAAGAAGTACAGAAGGTAAATGTCATAGGAGAGAATAGAGGGGGACTCTGAGGTCTGTGGACGCGACAAATATACCTTGAAGTCTTCGTACAACAGCAAGCACTCTCAGCTAACAGCGGAGCTGATAAGTAGTACCTGGATCTACACACAAAAATATGTGCAGAAGAGTAGCATGAGTACACCACAACGGTACCCAGTAAGTACCAAGCCTAACCTTGGACGAGTAGTGACGAGGTCAGGTAAGGTCCACTGGTATATAATAAATAAAGCAGGAGAATGTACTGTATAATAAGAGACTAGAATTAAACAAAAGAAAATACAGCAAGGTAACAGTACAACACACAGGGGTAAACAGTAGGGGATCTCCTAAGATATCATCTCGTAGTCCCAAAATAAATATACATGGAGAACTCCCGAGGAACCGCCTCGTAGTCTCAAAAGTAAATGTACAGGGAGAACTCTCAAGGAACCGCCTCGTAGTCTCAAAAGTAAATGTGCATGGCGAACTCCCGAGGAACTGCCTCATAGTCTCAAAAATAAATATACAGGGAGAACTCCAGAGGAACTGCCTCGTAGTCTCAAAAGTAAATGTGCAGGAAAAACTCCCGAGGAACCGCCTCGTAGTCTCAAAAGTAAATGTGCAGGGAGAACTCCCGAGGAACCGCCTCATAGTCTCAAAAGTTAACACACAACTCAACCGATAAATACCATAGTTAACAACAAGAATTTTCAGTTAAGGCTGATAAAGAACAAGGGAAAAAAGGAAATCAACTAGGCATGCTTCACAGAGTTGAAATAAGCAGTTAAAGCATGTAGACATGCGATATTAGACTAAATAGGATAACTACACATATTGGGATAACTCAATTAAGAATGAAAAATATACTAATACTTATTTAAACGGTATAACTCAAATTAATGAAAACAAGTCGCTACTCAGTAACATAAATCAAATTTTTCAACAAATAGCACGCGTATGTACTCGTCACCTCATATACACGACGCTCACATATCACAACAGTACCAGATTCTAAGGGGATCTCCCCCACACAAGGTTAGGCAAGCCACTTACCTCGAACCAAGCTCAATCAATCGGTAACAATGCCTTTTCCACGAATATCCGACTCTGAATGCCCCAAATCTAGCCAAAAATCAAATTCATACCATAAATACCACTATAAGAAATTAATCTAATTAATAAAATCAAAGCTAAAGCAAGAAACTAGAAAATCACCCCAAAAAGTCTCTCCGGGCCCACGTCTCGGAATCGGGTATAAGTCACAAAATACGAATACCCATTCACTCACGAGTCTAACCATACAAGAATTACTCGAATCCGACCTCAAATCACCTTCCAAAACTCAAAATTTTAGTCTATGAAGTTTCTACCATTTCCCCCCAAATTTCCAACTAAAATCCCTAGTTAGATGATGAAAATAGCAATAGATTCGTGAATTATAGTCTAATCCGATTGAGAACCACTTACCCCAACAATCTCCTTGAAGAAATCTCGAATAATCACCTCATACCGAGTTCTCAAACTCTCAAAATCGAAATGGGTAATCAACCCTCGAATTCCTCTTTTTCGCCTAGTAAACTCGCTTCTGCGAGCCTTCAACTGCACTCGCGGTACCGCACCTGCGGGAAATCCATCGCAGGTGCGAAAATAGCTAAAGTGGGCTGGGACCGCATCTGCGGCAAGGGGGCCGCACCTGCGTGTGCGCGCCTGCAGAGCACTGTCCGCTTTTGCGGTAATTCACCGCGCTTGCGGTTCCTATAACACATCCGCGGGCATCGTAGATGCGGAAATTCCCTCGCACCTGCAATCCCTGGAAACGCCTCCAATATCTGCTTCTGCGCTTTGTGCGCCGCACGTGCGATCCCGCACCTACGGTCTCCCCGCCGCAGGAGCGAAAACACCAGATGCCTGAAGACTTCAGCAACAACACCAATCCAACTTTTGATCCACTAAGCACCCAAAACTCACCCGAGGCTCCCTGGACCCCCAACCAAATGTACCAACCAATACTAACACACCATACGAACTTAGGCGAGCCCTCAAACCATATAAAACAATGCTAAAATGACAAATCATCCTCCGATTCAAACTTAAAGAACTTAAAACTTCCAAATTCGACAACCGATGCCGAAATCGACCAAACCACGTCTGATTGACCCCAAATTTTGCACACAGGTTATATTCAACCCTACGGACCTACTCCAACTTATGGAATTTGAATCCGACCCCGATATCAAAAAGTGCACTATCGGTCAAAATCTCCAAAACTTCGACTTTCACCATTTTAAGCCTAAATGTGCTACATACCTCCAAAACACTATCCGGACACACCCATAAGTCCAAAATCACCTAACGAAGCTAACGGAACTGACGGAACTCCATTCTGGAGTCATCTTCACACAGTTCCGACTATAGTCCAAATATTAAAGCTTAAACCTCCATTTAGGGACTAAGTGTCCTAAAACACTCCAAAAAACAAAACGAAACCTCCTGGCAAGTCACAATAGCAGAAAAAAGATATGGGAGAAGCTGTTAATAGGGGATTGGGGCTATAACTCTCGAAACGACCGGTTGGGTCATTACATCTTTCCCCTCTTAAAATAATCATTTGTCCTCGAACGAGCATAAAGACATACCTAAAGTGGTGAAAAGATGAGGATAACGGCTACGCATACCATGCTTGGTCTACCAAGTCGCCTCCTCGACCGGTTGACCCATCCACTTAACCTTCACGGAAGCAATGTTCTTTGACCTCAGCTTTCAAACCGGCCTGTCCAAAATAGCCACTAGCTCTCGACATAAGATAGATCCTTGTCCAACTGGACTGAGCTGAAATCCAACACATGAGCCGGATCGCCATGATACTTCCGGAGCATAGAAACATGAAATACTGGGTGGACCCCTGCAAGGCTGGGAGGCAAGGCAAGCTCATAAGAAACCTCTCCAATGCGTCACAACACCTCAAATGCGCTGGTAACCGTGGACTCAACTTGCTCTTCTTTCTAAACCTCATAACACCCTTCATAGGTGATACCCGGAGCAAGACCCGCTCTCCAACCATGAATGCTACATCGTAAACCTTCCGGTCTGCATAACTCTTCTGTCTGGACTGGGCTGTGCGAAGTCAATCCTAAATCACCTTCACCTTATCTAGGACATCCTGAACCAAGTCTGTACCCAACAAGCTAGTTTCGCCCGACTTGAACCAACCCACTGAAGACCGATACCGCCTACCATATAAAGCCTCATACCGTGCTATCTGAATGCTCGACTGATAACTGTTGTTGTAGGGAAACTCCGCAAGTGGCAAGAACTGATCCCAAGCACCCCCAAAATCTATCACACAAGTGCGGAGCATATCCTCCAGTATCTGAATAGTGCGCTCGGACTGTCCGTCCATCTAAGGGTGAAATGATGTGCTCAACTTAACCCGAGTACCTAACTACTATTATACAGCCCTCCAGAACAGTGATGTAAACTGCGTACCCCAGTTAGAGATGATAGATATCGGTATGCCATAAAGCCTAACGATCTCACGGATGTAGATTCGAGCCAGCTGCTCGGAAGAATATACAGTCATCACAGGAATAAAATAAGCTGACTTGGTCAGCCTATCCATAATCACCCAAACTGCATCAAACCTCCGCTGAGTCCGTGGGAGTCCAACAATGAAATCCATAGTGATCCTCTGCCATTTCCACTCCGAAATCTCTAACTTCTGAAGCAACCGACCCGGCCGTTGATGCTCAAAATTAACCTGCTGGAAATTTAGGCAGCGAGCCACACACTCCACTATGTCCTTCTTTATCCTCCTCCACCAGTAATGCTGTCTCAAGTCCTGATACATCTTCGCGGCCGCCGGATGAATAGAGTACTGCGAGCTTTGAGCCTCCTAAAGAATCAACTCACGCAAACCAACTACATTAGCATCACCGTGCTGAACCGTGACCTTAAGGACAAGCAGGTGAGGGTCATCATAATGACGCTCCCTGATATGATCATAAAAAGAAGACCGAGAGACCACACAAGCCAGTACTCAACTCGGCTCAGAAATATCCAATCTCACAAACTGGCTAGCTAAGGCCCGAACATCCAATGCTAAGGGTCTTTTTACTGCTAGAAGATATGCTAAACTCCCCAAACTCTCCGCCCGGCGACTCAAAGCATAGGCCACCACATTGGCCCTGACCAAGTGGTACAAAATGGTGATATCATAGTCCTTAAGTAGCTCCAACCACCTCCAATGATGCAAGTTAAGATTCTTTTGCTTGAACAAATGTTGCAAACTCCGATAATCGGTATAAATTTCTCAAGGAACACCGTATAAATAGTGCCGCCAAATCTTCAGGGCGTGAACAATAGGTGCTAACTCAATGTCGTGGACTGGGTAGTTCTTCTCATGCACTTTCATCTGTCTGGACGAGTAGGCTTTCACCCTACCGTCCTGCATCAACATCGCGCCGAGACCAATCCACGACACATCGTAATATACAGTATAAGACCCCGAGCCTGTAGGCAATACCAATACTGGGGCTGTAGTCAAAACTGTCTTGAGCTGTTGAAAGCTCTCCTCACACTCCTCTGTCTACCTGAACAGAGCACCCTTCTGGGTCAGCCTGGTCATAGGTGCTGTAATAGATGAGAAACCCTCTACAAACCGACGGTAATACCCCGCCAAACCAAGAAAACTCCGGATCTCCGTAGCTGATGACGGTCTAGGCCAACTCTGCACTACTTCCACCTTCTTCGGATCCACCTGGATCCTATCACTCGATACTACATGACCCAAGAATGCCACTGAGTCTAGCCAGAACTCACACTTTGAAAATTTTGCATATAACCTCTTTTCTCTCAGGGTCTGAAGCACAGTCATCAAGTGTTGCTCATGATCCTCCCGAGTCCGAGAGTACACCAGAATGTTGTCAATAAACACAACGACGAATGAGTCAAGATAGGGACGGAACACACTGTGCATCAAGTGCATAAAAGCTGCTGGGGCATTGGTCAGCCTAAATAACATCACGAGGAACTCGTAGTGACCATGACGAGTCCTGAAAGCAGTCTTTGGGATATTTGGCTCACGAATCTTTAACTGATGATAGCCTGAACGTAAATAAATCTTGGAAAACACTCTGGCACCCTATAACTGATCAAATAAGTCATCAATACGAGGAAGTGGATACCTGTTATTCACTGTAACTTTGTTCAACTTGTAATAATCAATGCACATACGCATAGCATCATCAGTTTTATTCACAAACAAGACAGGAGCACCCCAAGGTGACACACTGGGCCGAATGAAGCCCTTATCAAGCAACTCCTGTAACTGCTCCTTCAACTCCTTCAGTTCAGGAGGAGCCATACGATACAGAGGAATAGAAATGGGCTGAGTGCCCGGCAACAAATCAATGCCAAAATCAATGTTTCTGTCGGGCGGTATGCCCGGAAGATCAGCTGGAAAGACATCTGGATAGTCCCTCACCACTGGAACTGACTCAACTGTAGGGGTATCAATACTTACATCTCTCAAATAATCTAGATATGTGTCACACCCCTTCTCAACCATTCGTTGAGCTTTAAGAAATGAAATAACTCTACTGGGAGTATACTCTAAGCTACCTCTCCGCTCAAATCGTGGTAAACCTGGCATAGCTAGCGTCACAGTCTTAGCGTGACAATCAAGAACAGTATAATGGGGCGACAACTAGTCAATGCCCAAGATAACATCAAAGTCTACCATGCTGAGTAATAATAAATCGGCTCCGGTCTCAAAACCACTAAGAGCAATCAAACACGACTGATACACGCGGTCCACAACAAGTGAATCTCCCACAGGAGTAGACACATAAACAGGGAGAACTCCCGAGGAACCGCCTCGTAGTCTCAAAAGTAAACACACAGCTCAATCGATAAATACCATAGTTAACAGTAAGAATTTTACAGTTAAGGCTGATAAAGAACAAGGAAAAACAGGAAATCAACTAGGCATGCTTCACAAAGTTCAAATAAGTAGTTAAAGCACGTAGACATGTGATATTAGACTAAATAGGATAACTACGCATATTGGATAACTCAATTAAGAATGAAAAACAGAATAATACTTATTTAAACAGTATAACTCAAATTAAAGGAAACAAGTATTACTCAGTAAAATAAATAGGATTTTTCAACAAATAGCCCGTGTAGGTACTCGTCACCTCACGTATACGGCGCTCACATATCACAACAGTACCAAATCCTAAGGGGATCTCTCCCACACAAGGTTAGGCAAGCCACTTACCTCGAACCAAGCTCAATCGGTAACAATGCCTTTTCCACGAATATCCGACTCCGAATGGCCCAAATCTAGCAAAAGTCAAATTCATACCATAAATAACTATAAGAAATTAATCTAATGAATGAAATCAAACCTAAAAAAAGAAACTAGAAAATCGCCCCAAAAAGTTCCCTCGGGCCCACGTCTCTAAATCGGGTAAATGTCATAAAATACAAACACCCATTCACTCACGAGTCTAACCATACAAGAATTACTCGAATCCGACCTCAAATCACCTTCTAAAACTCGAAATTTTAGTCTATGAAGTTTCTACCATTTCCCCCCAAATGTCCAACTCAAATCCCTAATTAGATGATGAATATAGCAATAGATTCATGAAATATAGTGCAATCCGAGTTAGAACCACTTACCCCAACAATCTCCTTGAAGAAATCTCGAAACATCGCCTCACATCGAGCTCTCAAACTCACAAAATCAAAATGGGTAATTAACCCTCGAATTCCTCTTTCCTGCCCAGTAAACTCGCTTCTGCGAGACTTCAACCGCACCTTCAGGAAATCCATCGCAGGTGGGAAAATCACTAAAGGGGGCTGGGACCGCATCTGCGGCAAGAGGGATGCACCTGTGGATCACTGTCCGCTTCTGCTGTCATTCACCGCGCCTGCGCATCCTATAACGCATCGCACCTGCGATCCCTGGCCACGCCTCCAATCTCCGCTTCTGCACTTTGTGCACCACACGCGCGATCCCGCACCTCCGGTCTCCTCACCGCAGGTGCGAAAACACCAGATGCCTGAAGACTTCAGCAACACCAATCCAACTTTTGATCAGTTAAGCTCCCGAAACTCACCCGAGGACCCCGGGATCCCAACCAAATATACCAACCAATCCTAAATCACCATACAAACTTAGTCGAGCCCTCAAAACACATCAAACAATGCTAAAATCACAAATCATCCTCCGATTCAAACTTAAAGAACTTGAAATTTCCAAATTCGACAACCGATGCCGAAACCAACCAAACCACGCCCGATTGGCGCCAAATTGTGCACACAGGTCATATTCAACCCTACGGACCTACTCCAACTTCCGGATATCAAAAATTCCACTACCGGTCAAAATCTCCAAAACATCGACTTTCACCATTTCAAGGCTAAATGAGCTACAAACCTCCAAAACATTATCCGTACATGCTCCTAAGTCCAAAATCACCTAACGGACCTAACAGAAGCGACATAACTACATTCCGGAGTCGTCTTCACACAGTTCCGACTACGGTCCAAATCCTAAGGCTTAAATATCCATTTAGGGACTAAGTGTCCCAAAACACTCCAAAACCAAAATGAAAGCTACCGGCAAGTCACGATAGCAAAAAAAAGATATAGGAGAAGAAGTTAATAGGGGATCGGGGCTATAACTCTCGAAACAAACGGCCGGCTCGTTACAATTTTGAAATAGAAATCTCTATAAAATTTACAATCCCAAAACCGGTAGTACAAGTCATAAGCTCCACAGAGTTTGCTAGAAAACCTCTAATACAACTGTTTTGAAATAAGAGTGAACAATGTAAATACAAAATCAGAAGGTGACTCCGAAGCCTGCGAACGCAGCAACAGGTTGACCTTTAGTCTCCACAACAACAATCCACACAGCTAGCTAATGATCAACTAACTTTGAAATACCTGGATCTGCACAAAAATGTGCAGAAGTGTAGTATGAGTACACCACAGCAGTACCCAACAAGTATCAAGACTAACCTCAGTGAAGTAGTGATGAGGAACAGTCAAGATACCTACTGGACAAAATAATATGAACGAGTATAAGTGTAGGACTAACAGAAATACAATATCTCTATAAAGCTATGCATAATGGCAACGATAATATAGCACTCGCAATAAGAAATAGAAAAATTAATTAGCAGCGGAACACAACAAGTAACAACACAGTAGAGTAAGTTGGGCACAGTCTAAACCCGGAGAACACAATTAAAAGAAGGCCATGTATCAACTAGATGAAAATAATCTCTTTCACATCGGGTTTTATCCAATAATCACCATGTGGCACTGAACCTCAAAATATTCATAACTCACAGGTTCCAATTTTTGAACCTTAAACACTTGGCATCCTGTGTCTTCACTACAACTAATAACTGTACGGACGACTTATGTGCCAATAGAACCAGACGAGGGTGTGTATCAATACTCAACAATATCAAGATCCATCCTCATAACCGATAAGAGTGATTAACTAGGTGTACGCTTGTGCAAGTGTTCTAACATAGTTCATGCCAGCTAGTAAGTATAGAAAGAAGGAAATGGACAGCACGTAGAGTGTTTTCCCATAATTTTTAACATGATAAAACTCACACAGGTAAGTGCGCCACTACACAATATCAACAACAAGAATTCCCCCAGGCCATCACAAATCAATTCCTGACATAGCCCACCTTGTCCCGCCATGTGCACAATTAATAAAGTAAATGCCCGCCTTGTCTCGCCACACGTGCATAATAATGTTCCCACCTTGTCTCGCCACATGCACAACCCACATATATATAGCCCGCCTTTTTATGCCGCATGTGCAAATATCAACAATAATAATAATAATAGCACGGTAGAAACCTCGTGCAACCCAATAACACCCGCACGGCAAAAACCTCGTGCATCACAATAACAACAACTGCACGGCAAAAACCTCATGCATCACAATGACAACCGCACAACAGAAACCTCGTGCATCACAAAAACAAGTACAACAACAACAATGACAATAATACAGGTGTGCGGCAAATAAATCAACTTAGAAATTCCAGAACTCAAAGAAACGGAAGAACTAGTTCACAAGGAGTAGCCACGATAGAGAATGCTAGTCATAAATAGAACATCTCAACAAGGAAGGAAATAATTTGTAACAACGGTCATATGCGAGGTCGAGACAAGACAAGGCTTAGTCTTGTGTGAGATGAGGGCAGCGCTTAGCCATAGGTGAACAAAGATATAGCATAGTGGAGATAGCATTTAATCTTACGCGAGGAAAAGGCAGTGTTTAGCCTTATGCAATTAAGGAGGAAATGTTCAGTCTCGATGCGATGAAAGGAAGTGTTTAGCCTTATGCAATTAGAGAGGCAATGTTTAGCCTCATGCAATTAGGGAGGCAATGTTTAGCCTCATGCAAAAAGGAGACAATGCTTAGTCTCATGCAGGGAAAGGCAGTGCTTAGCCTTATGCAATTAGGGAGGCAATGTTTAGCCTCATGTAATTGGTAAGGCAATGCTTAGCCTCATGCAAGAAGAAGAGACAATGCTTAGTCTCATGCAAAGAAAGGCAATGCTTAGCCTTATGAAATTAGGGAGGCAATGCTTAGCCTCATGCAAGAAGAGGAGGTAGAGCTTAACCTTATGCAAATTATGAGAAGGCGATGAGAAAGTAATGTATTTCTTAGCTGGAGGTGTGTGCGCTAGATAATTTGTCGCCATGAAGGTAGTGACTTGATGTATCTGCGGATAATGTTATTTTATCGTGCCTGCATCCAAAGAAAAATTTTGAGTTATGTGGGGAAGTTTGGTTCGTGATTTCGTTTTCTTGCTCTATCTTTGCTCCTGTCTTGGGATCCCGTTTAAGTTACCCTCGGCAACATCTAGCTGTCATAGAAACAACATTTTCGAAAACTATGCAATGTATTTGATATGCGACACATTTTAGATGAACCGGTGACTGTGACACATTTTAGAGACATTGCGACCTCCTTGCCTCAGAATTTTGAGGGTCCCAGTTTAAATAAATACTTCCGACAATACTTTGGCTATTTCGCATATGACGAAGTTGGCTGGACTTGCTTTAGAATTTTGAGGGTCCTCCTCAAAATTCTGCCTCAATTTCTGATCATGGCAAAGTGAAGATTTTATTAAGATGTGACTGAACCCACACGGCTGCCTACGTATCCCTCTTAAACAGGAATCAGGTCAAGCGTAGTTCAGTTATATCAAATGAAGAAATGTAAACAATCCTAAACATAGTATCTCTTGACTGCATCTGAGTTGATAGGTTTTGGCCAAATCTCTCCGTCCATTTCTACAAGTATATGTGCTCCTCCTATTAATACTCGATGAACCATGCAGGAACCTTGCCAATTGGGTGAAAATTTTCCTTTAGCTTCATCCTACTGCATTCATTCTCTTTCCATCAATGAGGACCAGTTGTTCATAGCAACTTTGTACCCATTCTGCATCGCTGCGCTCATCTTCTTGTATGATTCTTAGAGAAGGGATTTCTACTTGGGCAGGGATAACCGCTTCTGTACCGTAGACCAGCAGGTAAAGAGTTGCCCCAGTTGATGCGCGAACCGTGGTACGATACCCGAGCAGAGCAAAGGGCAGCTTCTCGTGCCATTGTTTGTAATTGTCTACCATTTTCCTCAGTATTTTCTTGATGTTTTTGTTAGCGTCTTCTATAGCTCCATTCATCTACGGCCTGTATGTTGTGGAGTTCTTATGCTTGATCTTTAAAGTTTCACACATGGCCTTCATTAAATCACTGTTGAGATTAGCGGCGTTGTCGGTGATGATTGACTCTGGTACTCTAAACCGACAAACAATGCGATCTCGAACAAAATCTACGATGACCTTCTTAGTTACAGCTTTGTAAGATGCGGCCTCAACCCACTTTGTGAAATAATCTATGGCAACTAGAATGAACCTATGCCCATTTGAAGCAGCGAGTTCGATTGGACCGATGACATCCATGCCCCAAGCGGAGAAAGGCTAGGGTGCACTTGCTGCATTGAGTTCATTGGGTGGCACTCGTATCATATCAGCATGTATCTGGCACTGGTGACACTTCTGGATATAGTTGATGTAGTGTGTTTCCATAGTAATCCAGAAATATCTGGCTCTTAGTATTTTCTTGGCTCAGACAAAGCCATTCATGTGCGGTTCGCAGGTTCCGGCATGTATTTCCTCGAGCAATCTAGATGCTTCCTTCGCATCGACACACAGTAATAATCCCAGGTCTGGAGTTCTTCTGTACAAAATTCCTCAGCTTTGAAAGAATTAGTTGGCTAACCTTCAGAGTGTGCACTTCTGAGTATGAGTTCCATGCTCCGGATACTCTCCCTTTGCCAAGTATTCTTTGATGTCGTGGAACCAAGGATTCCCGCCACTTTCTTCTTCAAGATGAGCACAATAAGCCGATTGTTTATGAATTCCTATTGGGATAGGATCGACGAAGTTCTTGTCTGGGTGTTGTATTATGGAAGACAAAGTGGCCAATGCATGTGCGAACTCATTTTGAATCCTCGGAACATGTTTAAACTCTATCTTTGTGGACCTCTTGATCAGCTTTTGTACACAATACAAATATGGTAATATTTTGGTGTTCTTGGTAGCTCATTCTCCTAAAACCTGATGCACCAAAAGATCGGAATCTCCAATCACTAGTAACTCCTGAACATTCACGTCAATGGCCAACCTGAGTCCCAAGATGCAAGCCTCATATTCTGCCATATTGTTGGTATATGGAAACCTGAATTTTGCAGATACCGTATAGTGTTGGCCAGTTTCTGATACTAAGACAACTTCGATACTCACTCCTTTGAAGTTTGCAGCTCCGTCGAAGAACATTCTCCAACAATCATATACTTCAGTGATATCTTCTCCATTAATGATACCTCATCGTCAGAAAAATACGTTTTCAATGGTTCGTATTCTCCGTCCACAGGATTTTCTGCCAAATGATCGGCCAATGCTTGCCCTTTTACCGCCTTCTAGGTTACATAGATGATGTCGAATTCACTCAGCAATATCTACCATTTTGCTAACTTTCCCATAGGCATGGGTTTCTGGAAGATGTATTTTAGCGGATCCATCCTTGATATGAAATATGTGGTGTATGCACAGAAATAATGCCTCAACGTTTGAGCTATCTATGTTAAAGCGCAGCAGATGCGCTCCATCAAAAAGTACCGGGCTTCGTAAGGTGTGAATTGCTTGCTAAAATAATATATTGCCTGCTCCTTTCTTCCAGTTTCAGCATATTGTCCCAAAACACAACCAAAAGCTCCATCTAGTATAGATAAATAAAGCAGCAGTGGTCATCCTGGCTCTGGTGGGAACAAAACAGGCGATTTGGATAAATACTCCTTGATTTTGTCGAAGGCTTTCTAACATTCTTTAGTCCAGCTTGTTGCAGCACCTTTCTTCAATATTTTTGAAGATCGGCTCACAGATCAAGGTTGATTGTGCTATGAAACAGCTGATGTAGTTGAGACGCCTTAAGAAGCTCATCACATCTTTCTTATTCTTCGGCGGTGGCAAGTCATGGATAGCTTTGATCTTTGACGGGTCCAATTCAATCCCTCGACGACTGACGATGAATCCTAGCTATGTTCTGGTAGGGACTCTGAAGGCACACTTTACAGGATTCAGTTTCAGATTGTACATTTTAAGCCGATCAAAGAATTTCCTCAAGTTTGCTATATGACCGATGCTTCTTCTGGATTTGATGATGACGTCATCCACGTACACCTCTATTTACTTGTGTATCATATCGTGGAAAATGGTTGTCATGGCTCTCATGTAAGTGGCTCCAGCATTCTTCAAACCAAACGGCATCATTTTATAGCAATATATTCGCCATGGTGTGATAAAGGCTGTCTTTTCGGCATTCTCTTCATCCATCTAGATATGATGATACCTCGCGAAGCAATCCACAAAGGACTAGAGTTCATGCTTGTCATAGTTGTCAATCAGAATGTGTATATTCGGCAATGGGAAATCATCTTTGGGACTCTCCCAGTTTAAATCTCGGTAATCAACACACACTCTGACTTTTCCATCTTTCTTCGAAACCGACACAATGTTGCCCAACCAAGTTGGATATTCAACCACTCTGAGATCCTTGGCTTTGATTTGCTTGGTGACCTCCACTTTTATCTTCAAACTCATATCTGGCTTGAATTTTTTGAGCTTCTGTTTTACCGGTGGATAAATAGGATTGGTAGGTAGCTTGTGAGCCACTATGGATGTGCTCAAACCAGTCACATCATGGTAGGACCATGCAAAGATATCTGCATATTCTTTCAGGAATCGGACATACTCTTCCTTCTCTGATGACGATAGGTGAATGCTTATACGTGTTTCCTTGACCATTTCGAAGTCCCCTAAGTTAACTGTCTCAGTCTCGTCTGAATTATACTTAGGGTTATTTTCAAAGTTTTCCACTTCTCTGACAATTTCCTCCGATATTATATCATCTTCCAGATCCTCTGAATCACTATCCTTATGTTGCGTTGTCTCATTACATGTTACATTCGTAGGTTCATCGAGATATGTAATAATAATGATGTATAGAGAAAATGTAAAGAATAATAATAAATACTAAGAATAATAATGCGTTAAATAAATCTTGAAAATGTCAAACAAGTACGAATCGATGACTCGAGCAATTATTTCAAAACCAAACACGTTCAAAACAAAATACTGAGAATGCCTTAGATGCTCACAAAATTGCTTTCAAAATAATTGATGCATATTGCCAGGCTACCCAGGAACTCGACGGGGCCAGGATGATGCAGCATTCCAATTCTTTAGAACAACTCCTTTTTCAACGGTCTGAATGGTAAGGTCTTCCTCCTCCTCCTCCTCAACTATCGCACTGCAATTTATGCCTTCATCATCTAGAAATAGCTTCCTTGTGCCAGCTAAGGCTTCATCTTCCTTAGACTCTCATATCATGTCAACTTGAAGAAGTGTCTGGTGCAAATGTGGTACCGGTTGTTCCAGCAGATAATAAGGACCGTGCCATGGTGGTGACCAATCCTGGCACTCTTGCCAAGTATATTCGTACCCAAGTCCGAAAGTTGTACCATGATGCTTCGGTTGTACCGGTTTGGTGATCCCTTGGAGGTTCTTGCCGAGACCCTTGCCAGATTCATACCCTATCCATAGCAGTATGCTTTCTATCTTGTTGCTCCACTATTTGTCCTTTTTAATTGCGTTGACGCGCTCAATGCAATGGTATGTTTCTCCACCTAACTTTATCCTATTCTCGATGAGCAGAACAGTCTGATTGGTATAAATCATAATACTTCCGTCTCCGTAGATGATCACCTCCTGGTGGTTCCATTCAAACTTCATGGACTAATGGAGAGTAGAGGCCACTACCCTAACGGCATGTATCCAGGGTCGTCCCAACAATAAATTGTAGGTAGTAGATATGTCCAGCACTTGAAACGCAACATCAAACCAGGTTGGACCCATATGTTGGCTGAGGTTGATTTCTCCGATTGTGGCTCTTTGAGATCCATCAAACACCTTTACATTCATGCTTCCTGCTCGTATATCGTGCAGGCCTTTACCCAATCTCTTCAGAGTAGTCAGTGGACGTATATTGAGACTCAAACCCCCATCTATCAGGACCTGGCGATGAATTTATCTTCAAATTGCACTCTGATATGTAGTGCCCTGTTGTGACTTAGTCCTTTTGGTGGCAGCTTGTCTTCATGAAAGGTGATTTTGTTGATTTCCAGTACCTGCCCAACTATGTTGGCGATTTCCCCACTAGTGATGTTGGTGGGTACATAGGCTTCACTCAACACCTTCATCAGGGCATTCCTGTGTGTCTCAGAGTTTTGTAGCAGTGACATGATAGATATCTGAGCGGGTGTTTTGTTCAAATGGTCAACCACAGAGTATTCTCTTGCTTGCACTTTTCTCCAAAGGTCGTCAGGGCCAGTCTTAATGACAGGCCTCTTAGATGCAACTTATTTTCTTGTTCCTCCCATGTGCTCAGGTGTATAAACCCTACCAGTTCTAGTCATGCCTTGTGCTGCACCTGTTTCTTCTATTTTTGCTTTTCTTTTCCTTCTTGCTTCCGCAAAATAATCCCATGGTATAGCATCAGACTTAAAAGATGGTGTAGGTGCTACCATCATGGTAAAAGGTGTGGTCACCTCGACTTCAAACGACGATGGTGCGGCTACCTCAACTTCGATCGGTGCCTAGGTTTGTACCACAATAGGCGTGAGAGTGATTGGTGATGTTTTAGGATCATCCCCCTCCCGAATGAGTCCTTCAGAGTGCGACTCTTATCAGTGGTATGACCCTTCATGCATGAGTAATAGACACATGTCTTGTTTGGGTTAATCCACTGAGAAGAGTTTTCCATAGCATAAGCGGGAATGGGAGTGACGTAATCCGCAGTCTTCAGTTTCCCGTATAGTTGGTCTATTGATTTACCAATCAGAGTGTATTGTCTGGGTGGTCTGCGGTCGAAAGTTGGTCTTGGTGTTTTGTACTTTTGGCGGGCTGGTGGCAGTGAATGGTAATATGCGGGTTGGGTGTTATTAGAGTGATAGGTGGCAGCGGGTTGTTGATATCTAAAGGGTGAAGGCTGGTATGTGGGTGGAGGTGTTTGGTTTGTTAGGGGAGACTTCAGATCTTGGGCTACCATTACTGCACCCACTTCAAGCATCATAACTTTGCGTTTCATGGGCTGAAATAGCGCCATTTTGTCCAAAGGCATCATAGTCCGAAGGCATCATCCTCATAGACGGGAGACACCATTCCATGGCCTGAGGATTTCTCAAAATTGCACTCCATTATGCAAAGGCGTCATAGTCCAGAGGAACCGTCCTCATAGCCCAAGGACATCATTTCATGGCCTGTGAATCCCTTATCACATGTTTCATGGCCCAGGACGTCATAGCCTAAAGATATCACCCCAAAAACTGGTGTAACAAGTGCATGAGCATCAACTAGGAATGTAAAATAAAATACAGCATCTGTCCGGAATAGAAATTTGACAGGAAAAATATAAATACTCTGAACGAGACTCTGCTGGCTGCGGATCGTAATATAGAGTGCAGCTCACCTAAGCCCCTGCTATAACCGCACCTCTACACCCACAAGGCCACTAGGCATACATGTACCTGCACAAATATGTTCATCAAGTGTAGTATGAGTACGTAAATCAATGCGTACCCAGTAAGTATCCCGCCTAACCTCAAATAAATAGTGACGAGGGGTCGGTTCAGGCACTTAATATGGGCTATAAATAAAATACCAATGATATAATTTAGCATGGATTACGTAGAAAAGCTGTAAGGTCAATATCATCAAATAAGTAAAAATTCTTTTGTAAATAAGAAATTTCCAAATTTATTTTTCATCGTTTATAATTTTGTATATCAGGCCAATGAAGCAATATCAATTATCATAAATTCAAACAAAACCAATTCAATCATGCGCAAATCATGCCAAGGTCGTACGGCCCGATCCAACATAATTATTTAAACTGTGCACTGTCGAGGGTCTAACGGCGCGAACCATAGATGCATCTATCTGCTACCGAGGCATTCGGCCCGCTCCACAAAAGAGAAAACACACTAAACAATCAATTCAAGATTTATTAAGGGGTAAATATTCCAAGAATTTCAAATTCCCATTTAACGGTCAAGTGAATGAAGTTTAACCTTTTTACAATTCCTTTGTCGAGTTTCTAAATGTTTTGAACAATTAATTTAACAAGTAGGGCACAACATCGCAAGTACAACATGATATGTGTCCTAGACTACCCGGACATAAGCATAATAGTAGCTACACACGGACTCTCGTCACCTCGTGCGTACGTAGCCCCCACAAATAGAAGCACATAATGATTTGATTCACGTATGGGGTTAATTCCCTCTTACAAGGTTAGAAAGGAGACTTACCTGGATCCAAAGTTCCATAGCCGGCTCTCAAGCCTTTCAAACGACTCAATTCGATGCCCAACACTCAGAAACTATTCAATAAATGTGCAAATCCATAAATATATACTCTAATACTCATTATAATTCAATTTACAACAATTTCCAACACCGCTCGAAAAGTCGATAAAGCAACCCTCGGGCCCACGTGCCCAGATTCCAAATATTTTCGAAGATAAACATTACCCATAACCCCGGGAACTCAAATATATAATTTATTCTCAATTTCATGCCAAATTTCGTGATAAAAATCCAAGAATACCATATTCTAGGATTTTCTTCAATCCCAAATTTCTACAAATTTTCATGCTTAAATATATGTATAAATCTTGTATTTAACTCAAAATACGCAGGAATCACTTACCTTGACATAGATGATGAAAATCTCTCCTTGAAGCTCTCCAAAACCACCCCAGCCAAGTGAAAAATGAGAGAAGAGGAGCCAAATCCCGCTCTTAAAATGATTCTGCCCAGCAATTTTTCGCACCTGCGGTGCCTTGGCCGCATCTGCGGTCCCACACATGTGACAAAATCCTCGCAGGTGCGCATTTTCCCTTACCTGGCGAAGCTCCGCATCTGCGGACAAAAAGGGATCGCTGCTGCGAGCCCATCCGCTCCTGCGACTACTGCTCTTGCACCTGCGGTCACGCAGGAGCGCCAAAACTTCCACACCTGCGGTGGCTGGGTTGCCCTCACTCTTTCTCTTCTATGGCTCATACCTCGCACCTGTGGCTGGCCAAGCGCAGGTGTGATTATGACAACAACTAGGAGCTTCAGCTGTTGCTCCCAATTTCCAACTTGGTCCAAGCCTCATCCGATTGCCACTCAGGGCCCCCGGGGCCCCGCCCGAACATACTAACAAGATTGGAATCATGAAACGGACTCGCTCGAACCCTCAAATCATCCCAAACAACATCGAAATCATGAATTGCACCCTAATTCAAGCTTAATGAACTTTAGAACTTCAAACTTCTACATTCAATGCCGAAACCTATCAAATCACGTTTGATTGACCTCAAATTTTGCACACAAGTCATAATTGACATTACGGATCTACTCCCACTTCCGGAATCTTAATAAGACCCCGATATTAAAAAGTCCACTTCTAGTCAAATTTTCTAAAAATCTTCAAATTTCTATTTTTTGCCAAATGACCCAGAAATGACCGCGCTCCCAATACCAGAATCACCATATGGAGCTATTCCCAGACTCACAATCCCAAACGGACATCGATAGCATTGAAATGCACTTCAACCCAAATTTATGAAATCCTTCCAAAAATGCCAACTTCCACAATATGTGTCGAAACGCTCTCGAGTTATCCAAAACTCGATCGGATATACACCCAAGTCCAAAATCATCATACGAACCTGTTGGAACCTTCGAATCTCGATTCCGAGGTCGTTCACTCAAAAATCACACCTTAGTAAACTCTTCCAACTTAAAGCTTCCGAAATGAGAATTTCCTTTCTAAACCGACTTCGGATTTCCCGAACTTCAATTTCGACTCCACGTACAAGTCATAATACCTGAAGTAAAGCTGCTCATGGCCTCAAACTGCTGAATGACGCGCTAGGGCTCAAAATGACCGGTCGGGTCGTTAGAACTCGAAACGACCGACCGGGTCGTTACATTTACCCCGACAATCCTTTCAACAATACCACGTGTGCCAAAAACATCACAACACAATATAACAACTTGCAACATATGCCCATATGCCACAACATTTTATTGAAGACAATTCCAATACCACAACCACACATAGCCTTCGTCTCAACAACACTAAATCTAACAACAACAACAACAACAACAATAACATGGGAGTATGGCAAGTAAATCAGCAAAAGTGTAATGACCTGGCCAGTCGTTTTGTGAGTTATAGCCCCGATCCCCTATTTACTGTTTCTCCCATATCTATTTTTGCTATTGTTATTTTCCGGGAGGTTGCGTTTTGGTTTTTGGAGTGTTTTGGGACACTTAGTCCCTAAATGGAGGTTTAAGTCTTAGGATGTAGACCGTAGTCGGAATTATGTGAAGACGACTGCCGAATGCAATTTCGTCAGTTCCGTTAGCTCCGTTATGTGATTTTGGACTTAGGGTAATGTCCGGATTGTGGTTTGGAGGTCCTTAGCTCATTTAGGCTTGAAATGGCGAAAGTCAAATTTTTGGAGTTTTGGGCTGGTAGTGGAATTTTTGACATCGGAGTCAGATTCCGATTCCGGAAGTGGGAGTAGGTCCATAGTGTAGAATATTAATTGTGTGCAAAATTTGAGATCGATGGGACGCGGTTTGGTTGGTTTCGGCATCGGTTGTCGAATTTGGAAATTTCAAGTTTCTTTAAGTTTGAATTGGAGAGTGATTCGTGATTTTAGCGTTGTTGGATGTGATTTGAGGGAATGACTAAGTTCGTATGATGTTTTAGGATTGGTTGGTATGTTTGGTTGAGGGCCCGAGGCCCTCGGGAGTGTTTCTGCTGCTCAACGGGTTAAAGTTTGGACTTATGCAATTGCTAAAGATTTTTGGTTGCTGGTGTTTTCACATCTGCGGTTGGGGAATTGCAAGTGCGGACTTGCACGTGCGGAGGATCTGGTGCAGATGCGGTTTGGAAGGAGGAGCTCAGCGATCTCAGGTGCGAGGTAATATTCCGCATCTGCGATGTCCGCAGATGCGACCCTAGAGAAGAGGTCCCAGTTTACTTAAGTCATTTCCGCACCGACGATGGAATTTCCGCAGGTGCAATGAATAGGTTGCAGGAGCGAATTTGCTAGGCAGAAAAGGGAAAGAAATTCGAGGGTTTGATTCATTTCTCCATTTTTGGACTTGGGATCTCGGAAATTGGCGATTTCTTTGAGGGATTTTCAGAGGGCGTCATTGGGTAATGATTCCTAACTCCTTTATTGTTATAACCCACTAATCTATCATTATTTTTATCATTTAATTTCGTATTTCGGGTGAAAAAATTTGGGAAACATTGAGTATGGACCGCTTTGCTACAGAAAAAAAGACTGCTTTATCCCAATTGTCATCGGCCGAAAGTCAGCTTCGAGGCATGAAGGAGAAAAGCTCAATTCAGGCGAAGAAGATAGAGGAGCTCGAGGCCCAGTTGGCTTCCGAACTTGCAAAGGCCAAGTCTAAACCTGAAAAGGCAAAGGCCGAGGTAGAGGCGATTGTGGCCGTTTACCGAGCCGATGCTGAAGCCGCTCAAGTACAGGCGAGAGAGGCAGCCGAGACCGCTCAAACTCGAGCATATTGGATTATTGAACTCGCCAAATGCCAATCTCAAAGGGAAACCCTCGAGGAGATCCACGCTCAGGGTTTCGATCTTGCCGACTAGATAAAAAAGGATAGAGAGCATGAAACCGAAGCTGCAGCACTGGCCTCCGATAATGATGACGAGAGCAAAAGCGGGTCCGAGAGCGGGGGGGGGGAGGGGGGACCTCGATGGAGAAGAAACTTCCCCCGGAGAAAATCAGGAACCTTAGGATTTTACATTTTTGATCTTTTGTGTAAGGTCCTGATCGGACCATGTAAATATCTTCATATATATAAAGATCTCTTTCTTGTTCGACTTTTCTTTATTTCATTCCGTACCTTGCGAAAATTTTGTTTCATTCATGCCTTATGAAAAATTTGTTCATAAGTTTGAGGCTTTAGGCAATTTGATCGAAGTCGGACTAGTGTATTTTTTATAGTCGAGTGAGTACTTGCTTGAACTCGGAGTAGGGTGACCCTTAGGGTTTAATCGAGCGAGGATGATTTCTCGAACTCAAAAATAAGATGGCCCTTTAGGCTCTTGAATTAGGTCAATATGTCCATTGTTTGATCATATAAAATATGTTGTGCCTTAGCAATGAATAAGGGATTTGCACAAGAGTTCGAACAATTCTGTACCCAATAGGGTTTTCATGATTCGATATTATACGCCCTTTGTCTCGAACTCGAATTAAGAGTAGCCCTTAGGTTTTATGGTCGAGTGAATGTTTGCTCGAACTCAAAGTAATGTAGTCCTCAGGCTATGGTCAAGTGGGTGTTTGCTCGAACTCAAATTAAGAGTAGCTCTTAGGCTTTATGAGTTGAGTGTTTACTAGAACTCGAAGTAACATAGACCTTAGGCTTTATCGTCGAGTGAGTGTTTGCCGAACTCGAATTAATGTAGCCTTTAGGTTTTATGATCGAGTGAGTGTTTGCTCGAACTCGAACTGATGTAGCCCTTAGGCTTTATGGTCGAGTGAGTGTTTACTCGAACTCGAAGTAACGTAGCCCTTAGGCTTTATGGTCGAGTGAGTGTTTGCTCAAACTCGAATTAATTTAGCCCTTAGGCTTTATGGTCGAGTGAGTGTTTACTCGAACTCGAAGTAATGTAGCCCTTAGGCTTTATGGTCGGGTGAGTGTTTACTTGAACTCGAGTTAATGTAGCCCTTAGGCTTTATGGTCGAGTGAGTGTTTGCTCGAACTCGAATTAATGTATCCCTTAGGCTTTATGGTCGAGTGAGTGTTTACTCGAACTCGAAGTAATGTAGCCCTTAGGCTTTATGGTCGAGTGAGTGTTTACTCGAATTCGAAGTAATGTAGCCCTTAGTCTTTATGGTCGAGTGAGTGTTTGCTCGAACTCGAATTAATGTAGCCCTTAGACTTTATGGTCATGTGGGTGTTTACTCGAACTCGAAGTAATGTAGCCCTTAGTCTTTATGGTGCTCGATCTTGTTGATTTTTCGGTTGGCAGTCCCTGATTTATGGGATAATGGTCGGCCCTTAAGCCTGTTTGCATAATAGATCACGAAATAAAAGAAACTTTTTCGAGATATAAGATATCGGTAAAGAAGAAATTTCTCTTTATGAGTCATTATACATGTGTTCATGTTTTGTGCCAGGGCTCAAGCAAACTACACGGACATGGTTCGTTTGACCATTTGGCCCTTAAAATATTTCCTATCGAGACCCTGTTGCCATGAAGTAACTTTCTTGCATCGAACTTGATAATAGATTTTGATATATTTCCGAAGGTAATGCCCCCTAGTATTCGAGGTTGATTGTAAAGAGGCCTCGGATACTGTTGAATTGTTCTAAGTTAGCACGATCAATGGTTGGCTCATTAAAAACCTTGCCGAAAAACTCATTTGGGACAAAACCGGCCTAAGGGAAAAAGAGTGCAACGCGTGCTTTCACGCCTAAAGGCTTCGAGTCAAATAATCCATCCCTGTTTCTGGTCGATCACCTGCAAGGGTTAATTTCTAAATATAAAAGAACATGGGAAGGTCGTACCTTAGCAATAGTATCATTTTAGGTGTGATACGTTCCAATTTCTCGGTAGTTGTTTGTCGTTTATCACGCCGAGCTTGTAGGATCCCTTTCTGACGATTTCGAGAACCTGATATGGTCCTTCCCAGTTCGAACCCAGTTTCCCGTCATTCGGATTTCGGGTGTTGATGGTGACTTTCCTTATTACCAAGTCCCCGATTGTAAAATATCGAAGATTGGTTCTTCGATTGTAGTATCTTTCGATCCACTATTTTTGGGCGGCCTCTCGTCTTTCGCCCAATAATTCTAGGCTCGTGTTCATGGTCTCGTTATTCGACTCCTTTGTTGCATATCGAAACCTGATGCTAGGTTCTCTGACCTCAACCAGGATCAGAGCTTCGGCGCCATAGACCAACAAGAATGGCGTTGCTACGGTAGTGGATTTCGATGTTGTGCGATATGCCCATAGGACCTTCGGTAGTATTTCTCTCCTTTTTCCTTTAGCGTTGTTCAATCTTTTCTTAATATTTTGGATGATAGTTTTGTTGGTCGATTCGGCTTGCCCGTTTCCGCTAGGATGGTACGGAGTTGATAGGATCTTCTTGATATTATGATCCTCGAGAAATTTAGTTACTTTGCTGCCGATGAATTGTTTTCCATTATCACATACAATCTTGGATGGCATCCCGAATCCACATATGATGTGGTCCCAAATGAAATTTATCACTTCTTTTTCTCTGACTTTCTCGAAAGCCTATGCTTCAACCCATTTAGAGAAATAATTAGTCATAAATAAAATAAACTGAGCTTTACTTGGGGCCGATAGGAGTAGGCCAACGATGTCCATTACCCATTTCATGAAAGGCCATGGAGATAGGACCGAGTGGAGTAGTTCCCTGAGTTGATGAATCATAGGTGCATGTCTTTGGCATTTGTCACATTTTTGAGTGAACTCCCTCGCATCTTTGCCCATATGGGTCCAATAATACCCTGCTCTAATTGCTTTGCAAACCAGTGAATCGGCACTGGAATGATTTCCACAAGTGCCCTCATGAATTTCCCGTAGGATATAATCGGTATCTCCCGGTCCCAAGAATATTGCCAATGGTCCATCGAACGCCCATCTAAACAGCGTACCATCTTCGAACAGGGTGAACTATGCTGCCTTTATGCGCAAAGCTCTCGATTCCTTTGGATCTGAAGGAAGTTTCATGTTCTTGAAGTATTCTATATATTTGTTTCTCTAATCCCAGGTCAGACTTATGGAATTTATCTCGACGTGACCTTTTTCGATCACTGATCTTATAAGTTGTACGACAGTCCCCGAGTTGAGTTCATAATCTTCGACCGCTGATCCTTAGTTTGTGAGGGCATCGTCCTCGCTGTTTTGTTCTCGGGGTACATGCTGCAAAGTCTATTCCTTAAATCGGTATAGAGTCACCTGTAATTTATCCAAGTACCTCTGCATCCGATTTTCTCGGACTTAGAAAGTCATGTTAACCTGGTTGACCACGAGGAGGGAATCACACTTAGCCTCATATTCGCCCTCATTGTTAGTCAATTTTGTAGTTCTAATAGACTGTCTAACTATATTACCTGTGGGCAATTTTAGTACGATGCCTAGTCCGGACCCCGATTTTATCAATAGTTCTTTCTCAATATCGGATACAAGGGCCGGTATAAAGTCAGCCACGAAATCTTCCAAGATTTGAGATTTGATAGCGGTTCGGGGTCGGTACTCAATATCGTACCCGCCGATTTCTATGGCCCATTTAGCCAATCGACCTGAAAGCTCGGGTTTGTGCAGAATACTTCAAATAGGAAAAGTTGTTACAACATGTATCAGATGACATTAGAAATATAGTTTTAGTTTCCTAGAGGCGCTTATTAAAGAAAGCGCTAATTTTTATAAGTGTGGATACCTAGTTTCGGCCTCGCCTAAGGTCCGACTGACATAATAAATAGGGAATTGCGTACCTCGTTCTTCTCGGACCAAGACTCCGCTTACCGCTATCTTCGAGACAGCTAAGTACAAGGAAATCTGTTCGTTCACTTTCGGGGTATGAAGAAGCAGCGGGCTCGATAAATACCGCTTCAGCTCCTCCAAAGCCTGCTGGCATTCCAGAGTCCATACAAAGCCGCTTTTTTTCTTCAGTAGTGAGAAAAATCGATGGCTTCTATCTGAGGATCTCGAAATGAATCGTCCTATGGAGGCTATCCGTCTCGTTAGCCTCTGCACGACCTTTACATTATCTACTACTGTGATGTCCTCGATAGCTTTGATTTTGTCGGGGTTGATCTCGATTCCTCGATTGGATACCATGAAACCAAGAAACTTGCCAGAGCCAACCATGAATGCACATTTTTCAGGGTTGAGTTTCATGTTGTACTCTCTTAGTATGTTGAATATTTCCTGCAAATGCTTTAAATGGTCCTCTTCTCATAAGGACTTGACTAACATGTCATCATTATAAACTTCCATTGATTTTCCTATTTGATTTTCGAACATTCAGTTTACTAGGCGTTGGTAAGTTGCACCAGCATTTTTTAGACCGAATGTCATTACGTTATTACAGTAGGTACCGTACTTAGTGATGAACGAGGTCTTTTCTTGGTCCTCTGGGTTCATTTGTATCTGGTTGTACCTGGAGTAGGCATCGAGAAAACTGAGAGTCTCATGGCCGGTCGTGGCATCGATCATACGTTCGATATTAGGCAAAGGAAAAGAATCCTTAGGGAAAGCTTTATTCAGGTCTTTATAATCTATACACATTCTAAGTTTGTTTCCCTTTTTAGGGACTACCACCACATTTGCTCGCCATTCGGGGTATTTTACTTCTCGAATGGATCCTATTTTAAGAAGTTTGGTTACCTCGTCTTTGATGAAGGCATGTTTGACCTCGGATTGGGGCCTTCTTTTTTGCTTTACCGGATGGAATTTCGGATCCAAGCTTAGTCTATGTGTAGTTACTTCTGGTGGGATCTCTGTCATGTCAAGATAGAACCAAGCGAAACAGTTCATGTTAGCAATAAGAAATTGAATAAGCTTTTTCCTGAGCTCGGGATTTAACCCCGTGCCCAGGTATACCTTTCGTTCGGGCAGATGTTTGACCAACATGATTTTCTCTAGTTTTTCGACCGTTGATTGGGTAGCGTCGGAATCGTCAGGGACCACGAAAGATCGAGGGACCCCATATTCATCATCTTCGCCAGTCTTCTAATCCCCTAGTTTGGTCGAGGCTAACGTTTGTGATTGCTATTTGATATTCCGTTCCCCCTTCGAATCCGATCCTTTGGTCGATGATAGTGGAGATATCAGAATTACTTCATCGATGACAAATATTTCTTTAGCGGCCGTTTGCTCTCCGTAGACCGTTTTGACTCCCTACGATGTTGGGAATTTCATAACCTGGTGGAGGATCGAGGGTACAACTCTCATATTGTGGATCCACGGTCTTACAAAAAGAGCGCTATACCTCATGTCGCCTTCGATCACGTGGAACTTCATTTCTTGGATGGTCTCGGCCACGTTTATTGGCAGAATTATCTTACCCTTAGTAGTTTCACATGCCATATTGAATCTGTTTAGAACCAGGGTTGCGGGCACGACCTGGTCCTGTAAACCGAGCTGCTCTACGACCTTCGATTTAATATGTTGGCCAAACTACCTGGATCAATTAACACATGCTTAACTTGAGTTTTATTCATAAGTACAGATATTACCAGTGCATAGTTATGGGGTTGCATGATTCCTTCTGCGTCTTCATTACTAAAGGACAAGGTTCCTTTAGGTGTGTAATCCTGAGATCGAGATCGCTTCTCTCTTACAATCGTCATCTTAGTGCGTTTAAGAACCGGTCCTTGGGGGATATCGATCCCACCGATGATCATGTGGATGATGTGTTGTGGCTCTTCTTATTCGTTTTTTTTGAAATCCCTGTTTTTGAAATGGTTTTTGGCTCGGTCACTTAAAAATTCTTGAAGGTGCCCTTTATTGAATAACCGGGCTATCTCCTCTCTCAATTGCCTGTAATCTTCCGTTATGAGGCCATGAGTGCCATGATATTCGCACATTTGATTGGGATTCCTCTGGGTTGGATCGGTCTGCAGAGGTCGAGGCCATTTAGTATCTTTGATGCGTCCGATAGCCGATACGATGGCGGATGCATCGATGTTGAAGTTATATTCCGATTACCGTGGTGCTTCCTTAGGTCCAGTATGCTTGTCGAACCCATTCCTGTTCTTCAGCCCCCGAGACCCTTGACCTCGACCACTTCTTTTATTGCTTTGTACGAGGTTACGTCTTGGTTCATTACCCCTATAATCTCCACTATACGGCCGGTATCGGTCCCTGATCGGCCTTTGCTCTTGGTTTATGTCCCTTTTAATAACGGACCCAGAACCCAACTGGTCATCTTCGACTCTAATCTTCGATTGATACCGATTGTGAACGTCGGCCCAAGTAACAGCTGGGTACTCAATTAGATTCTACTTCAACCATCATGAAGCTATCGAGCTTCGTTCGTTCAGACCTTGATTGAAAGCTTGAACATCCCAATCGTATGTGACTAGTGGTAGGTCCATTCGTTCCATTTGGAAATGAGATACGAATTCTCTTAGCATCTCGTTATCTTTTTGTCTTACCTTGAAAAAGTCTGACTTCCTAGTCTCGACCTTTATGGCTCCAGCATGTGCTTTTACGAAAGAATATGCAAGCATAGCAAAAGAATCGATAGAGTTAGACGATAAATTATGATACCATATCATTGCTCCTTTTGCCAGGGGTTCACCGAATTTTTTCAATAATACGGATTTGATCTCGTCGTCTTCTAAATCGTTCCCTTTGATGGCACATATATAAAAGGTGACGTGTTCGTTGGGGTCGGTCGTTCCATTATATTTAGGAATTTCAGGCATGCAGAATTTCTTGGAGATCGACTTTGGAGCCGTGATCGAGGGGAAGGGCTTTTGTACGAATTTTTTGGAATCCAAGCCCTTCAATGTTGGTGGTGCCACCTGGATCTGATCAACCCTGGAATTATAAGTTTCCATTTTTTTGTCGTTTGCTTTAATCCTCCTTTCTCCTAACTCTATTCGTTTTGTCAGTTCCTTGAGCATCTTAACGATTTCAGGATTAGTCCCCGATTCTTGCTCATTTGACCTCACTATAGCTGGTCCCGTTTTGTGGGTGACTTCTTGGGGTGGACTGGGCTCGAGCCTGGTCGGTGCCTGGGTTTGGCTCTGCAACTGGGCTATTGCTACTTGTTGAGCTTGCAACATTTTGAAAATCATACGCAAGCTGATTCCGTTTTCCTCCGCATTTTGGGTATTTCGAGCTGCAGATCGAGTTCCATCATGAATGTTATTTTCAGGGTCGGAACGTTGGTTTGCCTCTATGGCCACATATGAATTAACGTCTATTGGCTCTTCGACTCGAGCTCCAACGGGATCAACGAGTGGCCTTTCACCCCCGGGGTTTAAGTTGTTGTTCTCATCTTGAAGGCCAGCTTTGTTGTCGATAAGTAAGGCCATTAATTGGGAATTCGTCGGTTTCAGCCTGAAATCAAAGACACTTCCAAGATCAAGTGTAAAAACAGTGTGTTTCACAGAGATTCGTACCAAATAGCCACTATTATCCATAGCCCCACGGTGGGAGCCAAACAGTTTACCCGAAAAACGGATAGAGTTGAATTTATACGCGGTTCTAAAGACACGTGGTATAAATTGGTACAAAGCGGAAAGATAAGTAGAAACATATCGAATGTTTATTGCAAAAAGAAAAGAAATACAAACCAAATTGATTAGAGAATGATTTATAAACGAGCAAGATGAATTAATATCCAAAGCCCAAAAAAGAATAATCTCTCTATATATCATTGTAATAATCTTTGAAATGCAAGTGCATGAATATTTTGATCTTTTCTGCCAATGTTCAATCTGTCCTTACAAAAATGATACCCACTCTTAATATAGTGAAAAAATCATGCTTTGGATATAATAAAAATACATAGTGGAGATCTCATGATAGATTAATTAATTAGCTTTTCCTTAATTCCCGCCGAGATTCTCTCTCTAAATGTCGCTACAACAGCTCTTTATCTCATAGTTCGACCTTGGTTGGTCTTGGTACAGATCGATCTTTGGATCTCGAGCTCGATATCGACTCGAGCTCGATATTGACTCGGGCTCAGTATTGACTCGAACTCGATATCGACTCGGGCTCGGTATTGACTCGAGATCGATATTGAATCGAGCTCGATATTGACTTCGAGCTCGGTATTGATCGGTCTCTGAATCTTGAGTTTGATAACTTGGCTTTACTTCTAATCTTGATGTTACAATGACGACCCTCGGTTCATCACATTCCAATCTCGACTAATTACACGAAGGGCAAACTCGAATTTGACAGTATAAAAATATGAGTACTCAATCTACATAAGCAAAGACATGAGATTTGTAGAAGCATACCTAATTTGCTTTCTTTTATAGGGGAGATGTTTGATGAATTTGCATTTATGAATGTAGAGGAACAAGAATAAGAACGTGAAAGTTTGCAGAGAAGAGAACTTCCCACGCAAGGAAATGCGTTTTTATTTTTAAGGAAATTAATTGAAAGAAATTACCACTTAAATAGGGCAAATCTGTTAAATTATATTTTATTTAAATTTATTTTAAATGAGTTTAAAAAATGATTACAAGAAAATCAAAATAAGGGAGGTAGGCGTAATATTGTAAACCAGAAAGGAGGTTAGTGTGATAGGGCGAAACCTGGAGGGAAGTCTCTGAAATTATCCGTAAAATTAATTACTTCCTCTGTTTCAATTTAAATGATACACTTTTCTTATTAGTCCGTTTAAAAAAGAAAAACACATTTCTATATTAAGAAATAATGTGAAGTCGAATATATTAGATGTGCTTGCTGCACTCCGATCCATTCCCTTAATATAATTTAACTTTGAACTTTTCATTTTGCTCATTTTACCCTTAATGAGAAGTTTTTATAACTACTAAAATATTATGTCTCCACAAAGCTTTTACCGTTATACCCTTAAATGTGGGATTATTTTATCCCATCTCTCATGTGGTATAAATTAGTACTGGGATTATAATCCCAAATTTAGTCTGCATACCAAACGAACCCTTTGGACCATATTTAATTTGATATACATTGAGTACGAAAAAATATTTATCATACATGATCTTTTCAGTTTTTCCCTTTTTAATATCTAATACTTTAGCTAATGGATAGCCCAAAATGCTTCTTAGCAAATATGGTCCTGATATTTTTAAATTTGAGATGTAGTTTTGTTTTTATTCATTGGTTCTACCGGAATATACAGTATACGTTATTCCTCTTTAGATATTGAAAAAATCTCTAATTGTTCTGATATAGTAAAATCAACTTCAATCAACCAATTACATCTCAACTCTAATTCAGTTAAAGTTATTATATGACTTGTACGAACCTTTTATATCCTCGGAAATTTCATTTTAGTTACTTTTATCTCTTATATTTTATATTGTGATGAAGGACTTAATCTACACATATACCAAAAGTACTAAAAGTTATAGTTTTAAATATGTTGATATTTTTACGGTTATAAAAGCATGGCTTTAACATTTAAATAATAAGTTTGAACTTTAAATATTTTTAAATATAGGAAGATATCGTTCTTCTTGAACGAATTGAGAATAAGTGTCATATAAAATAAAGCGGATAAATATATTACATTTACATATACCACCAATTTCTTGCAACCATTCCCCTTTATTAGAACTTGAAACCATCTAAGTTTGTTCGGAACTCATATATTTAAAGCTACTTTTAAAAGTTGACAACTATATTTTTTATTGTTAATATCAGCATGCTTACTAACTGTTTCTTTTCAGGTTTCGTCACTGTTCAACAACTTGAATATATTTGATTATGTGTCGAAACTCGAAAGTGTTCTTAAGTGAAAAGTACTTTTATCCCAATTCATCATTCAATTAAGGTATATTAGCATGATTTGGTCCGTGGAATGGATCTAATACGTTTATTTTCATTTAAAAGTCATTAAAAACAACAACAAATTCAGTGTAATTCTACAAGTGAGGTCTGAGAAAGGTAGTGAGTCATAATCTTACTCCTACCTTATGCTGATAAAAATATTATTTCTGATAGACCCTCGGATTCGAGTCAACATCATTTAAAAATCATATTTCACAAAATAAAAAAGTAAGGCGCTAAAAAATGTAAAGTAGATATGTCATTATTTATTCTGCATTACACAATCATTGCCTAAAAGGATGCCAAGGCATCTTATTGCTAAAAGAATTTTCTATAATTTGCAGTGCTAGTATGTAACCGACATAGAATATTAAAATAATATATGTAAAGAATGGAAAAAATGAATATTAATAAAATTCAAAGCAGGCCAAAATCGAGGTTAATTAACTTCACTATTGATGATTGCCATTGACAACCTTGTGTCCTTCTCCAGGACTTGGACCAGAATCTTTAATTCCTCCAAGCGTTTGGCTGTTGATAAATTTATGGCCAACTCCAGGACTAGGACCATCTTTAATAGAACTCAAAGTTAACCAATTAAAACCCACGCCATTGCCATCAATCTTCAATATATTGAGAGGACGTGCTTCACAACCCAAAATGTTCATTGAAGTAATCAAAAGAATAAGCAAAATAAAGTCCACAAATCTTGCCATTTTAATTATTTGAGAGAAAAAAAGAGGCTAAAACTGTATTTTTTGTGCAATTAACCCCTCCGTCTGAAGACTAGTGACGAAATAGGTGGTCGTACGGAGCTTTTAGGAAAGGATAGCCTTGTGTGTAAGCACAAAAAATCAGACGCGGCGATTTTAGACGATCTATCTAAGTTTAGGGGGCAAAAGAACTAACTTAGAATGTTGCACTAGTAGTTGAGTTTGTTTAGTTGGTACTTGTGTGGTTTCTCCTCGTGTATTCATGCCAATTTATACTAGTTAATGAGTGGGCTTGTTGTTGACCAGGACGAAATACTGAAGGTGGCTAATTTGTATTCAAATTGAACTTGAGTAATGATGTTAGACGAATTGATTTATCAAATGTGGGAACTTATCAGGCAGTTTCTAGATTATGGAAAAAGAAGTCATGTGTTTTCAGCTTAGAAATGTTGTAGAATGTGGACTCGCGAGTCTAATTCGGGCAGCACCAAAGTTTATAATTTCGATTTCTATGTTTTCTCTGTTTATAGTAAAACATTTCCTATACTGCTCTGAGAATTAATTAATGTTTGAATGCCGATAGAGATTGACCAACGATTATATTGGAGATTTTCAGGTTTTAGTCAATTGTTTCCATGTGTAACTACTAATTCACGCAACAACCACCTTGGTCTCGGCAAGTTTGGTATTTAACTTTTATATATATATATATATATATATATATATATTAAAGGTCTTAAGTTTAATTTTTGAGAATGGAGAGACTGTGGACAAATAAGGTTTCTCCTTTTATGTTCCTACACTATGCAAATTCGAATTAGTCGAATAAGAGATTCCGCCGTTCGGATTGATTATAGAGGAGATGTTAAAGTCATGTTTTTATCCACGCCTTTGAAAGTTAATTAGCCATGTTGAGCAAATTGAAACTCATGCCTTTGAAAGTTTGAAATATGTAGAGTGTAGAGCAGCCCTATATCTTTGACAGGTTGACGCCGACTTTTAGCTTACGTGAGAGTCTCAAAGTTAGTGTGGGTCTACCTTGGAAGTTGAAAATAGACGAGTCAAGATTTGAAGTTTACGGATTTAGAATTTTAGTCATTTTAAGCTATTGAGTTTTAAATTAATAATTTTGTGTATAATTCATTAGATTTCTTAAGACAAATAAAAAGTTTGGACTAAAGCTACTGAATTTGGCCGAACGCGCAACTGAAAAGCTAGCTTCGCCTATGTGTCTATATATCCTTTCTTTGGAGTTAGTGATAGAATATTTAGCCCTAAAGAATTCAGGTCAACAATAGGTGGTTAGTTGTGGTGAGCTTCAGGATAAGAGTGAGTTGCTCTAGTGGTGAACACCATTCACTTCCAACTAAGAGGTTGTGAGTTCGAATCACCCCAAAAACAAGGAGGGGAGTTCTTGGAGGGAGGAAGCCGATGTTTCTATCAGAAACAGGCTCTCTACCCCCAGACCCCACTTCTTTTTATAAAGGTAAAGAAAAGTAAAATATTACTTGAATATAGACCTATTAAACTCTTAAATTGTGAAAATAGAAGTATTTTACTTAAACGTATCAACTAGAAAATTTTAGAAAATAATTGAGATAGTGGTACAAAATTAAGTGTCTACTATCGGTAACTCTTTTAATATTTCGGTATTAGAAAAAATATCATGGCGTTAATTTACTAGAAGCGCGGACATATTTACTAGTTAAACTATAATTTTGTGTGATTTCTTATCTTTTAAGTATTACCTAAAATATTAGTTATGCAACGAGACCACTAGTTATTGGCTCTGTTGTATGTTATTTTGCTGACTAAAAGCATAAAATTTGCCTATTTGTTCCTTTTATGGAGATGAACGAGAAAAATCCTTGTTTGGTGTTTTATTAATTTGTTCGACATCCGAAAGAGCGCAGAATTGCCAGAGTTCTTACAGTAATCGTCCAATTCTGGCCAAATTCAAACCGATTAAGTTGTGACTAGTTCTTTAACTTGCTCCAACAGATTGAGCCGTAACGACCAATTAAACTATTTGGTCAATGCGGATCAAAATAGTACAACACAATGAGTCAAAATACAACAAATCTAAACATACAAAATTGAATTTGGAGATGGAGAATTGTGTATATTTGGAAGAAACTTAAGCTAATCATTTAATTAAAATATATTAGATTTCCACATTTTCTTTCAAAAGGAGCAAAATTAAAAGGAGGGGAGGTTGGATAATAATGTGCAAGTTGGATTATGACCCATCTTGACCTAAACAAACTTTGTGCGACCTGACCAACTTATTGATTTGACCCGTTTTGAGCTACCCAAGTTTGATCCAACCCATAATTTACCACCTCCATGGATGTGTTTTGGTATGACGAAAAGTATTTTCCAGAAAATAAGTCTTTTTGGCTGCCAAGCACCAAAATATTGTTTTTCATTAAAAGGGAAAAAATGACTTTCTTTACTTATTTTTTTCTCCATTAGCCTATTTGAAATAGTTCTAAATTTTGGAGAGTATCGAGTAGTGAGACACTTTCTTCTGGAAAATACTTCTTTCGTACCAAACACACCCTATATAGCACCACATTTTTTATAAGCAGAAAATATGTCATATACTATTATTACAGATATTGCTTGAGGCATTTACCTGTTATCCAATAAAGAAAAATGAACCCTGACTATTACTCAGGAATACAGTTGCAACAAGGTTTTGGCATATGATGTAAAAAATTGCCTTAACCAAAAGGAAGCAGAAGAAGACAGACTTACAACAGAATGAACTGAGCTAACATATGCTAAGGCCAAAATTCATCTGGCTTCATCGATCACCAATTGCGAAAAAACCTCACTCTCACTGGCACTGGCAATACTTGTGCTTACATTTATAGAAGGTAAGCGATGAATACCGGGCAATGCCAACTGCCACGAAACATCTGTGGTGCTATCTTCATTAAATTCTTGGGGTATTATTGCAGAGTTTTGAAGCTGTAGAGCATATTTCAAGTCCCACAACACATCCACCATATTAGGCCTATCCGTCCCATATTCTTGTAGGCATTTCTCTATTGTTTCCCCGAATTTTCTCAACGAGTTTGGCTTAATTTTACCTACAAGCAATGGATCAATTATCTTTTCTAGCTGGTTTTCTCTTTGCCAAGAAAGTCCCCATTCAGCTATGTTTACTTGATCCCTCGGAAGCTGAGTGTTAACAGCTGGTCTAGCACAAAGCACTTCAAGAAGTACAACTCCAAAAGAGTAAACATCAGATTTTTGAGTGAGTAGCATGCATTTTAGGTATTCAGGATCAAGATAACCGAAGCTACCCTTGATATCGGTACTAATATGTGTTAGATCAGGAGGACCTGACTTCGATAGACCAAAATCAGCAACTTTGGCAACATAATGTTCATCAAGAAGGATGTTCGTCGACTTAATATCCCTATGAATGATTGGACCATTTAAACCACTGTGAAGATACTGTAAACCTTCAGCTGCACCTATACAAATTTCAAGCCTTTGATCCCAAGATAATTCTGACTTTGAAGATGATTTACCAAGGTCTTCATTCGAACTGTACAAATGCTCTCTCAAAGTTCCCTTCTCCATGAATTCATACACAAGTATCATCTCGTCTCGTTCATCACAGTATCCGATCAATGAAACGAGACGTTGATGACGAATCTTGGACAAGACCATTATCTCATTTTGGAATTCCATAAGACCCTGGCCATGTCCAGGCTCACTTCTTTTCACGGCCACTTTAACACCATCTTGTAAAGTTCCTTTGTAAACTTTCCCAAAACCACCCACACCAATCATAAATTTGGGATCAAAGTTATTCGTAGCATAAACAATCTCAGCCAAAGGTATCTTTAACCCAAGATTCATATCAGGAGTAGTGCTACCAATTGGAGAAGTTCTTACAGTAGTTCTGCTTTGTGAACTTGTTCCATTAGCATTCACAACTTGCCAATCAACACTCTCAACAGGTTTTGCTTTTCTTGATTTCAAACAAAACAAGATAACCACTGCAGAAACTAAGATGAGAACCGCAACCACACCACCAACGGTAGCACCAACGATTATCAACAAACGACGATTCTTGGTCTGTCCATTTCCATCTGGAAAAGATCCCCGTTCGTTATTCAGCTGCAGGATTTCTACTCCATTTAGAAAAGCATTTGGAGTACGTGAGTCGCTCCGGGGTCCAACAGAGATATTCATAAAACCAGAACCATCTGAATCCACTACAAAATCAACATAGAAAGGAGCTGCCAATTGTGGAACTATATCATATGGCCTAATTGGCTGTCCAAATACACCATTCATATAGACATTGAAAACCGTTTCATTCCTTTCTTTACTAATGATGTCACAGAAGTGTAGACGCACGAAAAATATACCATTCTTATTCACTTCAAAATGCCAAGTTATATTAAACAAGTTGTTATCTTTTCTCTCAACAACTATATTCATTTCTTTGGCAGTTTTATAAACAAAGTCAGGAGCATCATATGGACTAGCCCCGCTTTCTGTATCATAGTTAAGGCTATCACTAAACATTGGATGGTTCTTTGCTGATTCTTTGATAAACAAGTAAGCATCATCAGGCAACCAATATCTCCTCATCGTATCATTTTCGGGCGTAATTACTGAACCACCAACATTGATCCTATGAATTACAGTTAAAGCACTCAAGGACAAATCCTTATTACTAATATTGCTATTTCCTTGACGAGTGACATGAGTAGCAGACTCAGGAATGAAATCTGGAGGAGTAATAAATGCTTCTATAGCATTTACAAAGGCAAAAGATGATTCTTGAGGTTTAAAGCTAATTTTCAACTTTGAATCTTTCACAGGGAGTAAAAACTCTTTGATGACAGGAGAAGTTACGTTTCTTGGGACAGTGAAATTAGACAATAGCAAATACCCAGATGCCAAAATGTCGAACTTCGCATTAAAAAGATAAGAAAAAGGAAAGAAATGAAGTCTTACTATGTAAACACCAGTTTCCTCTGTTTCAAGTTCATATGAAGAATCTTGTCTGAAAATTCTGGCAGTTTCGTAGATGGCAGCTAAACCTGACGAAATGGAGCCCTTAGCAGAGCTACTGTGGCCGGAGAAGGTGACGGAGTCGGAGTTCAGGTCGCCGGAAAAAGTGGTCACTCCGGCCGGAACGCTGGAATCTGAACCACAGTTGATGAAGAATTTTTTAGGGGAAGTGTTATTAGCTGATGAGGACATGGAATAGGAAGGTAAAGAGAGAAGGGAGAGAAGTGAAAAGGTGAAAAATGAAAGAAGATTTGCCATGGAGAAGAGTGAGTGAGTGAAGAGAAGAGGACAATTATTATACAGATGGAAATGAATGCGCAAATAGAAGGATGATGAAGTTGACTGCATGTTGACTTAAACAAGACTTACAACTTGACAAATACTATCAGATTGTTCATTGGTTTAGTTCCTCCTTTTTTGTTTGGGCAATTCTTAGGCCATGAATAGGCTCCAAAATATTTAAAGGGGTTATTGGTACGAGAGAAAAAAATATTAGTCTTGCGATAAAATGTAGGATTAGTTTTTTGTGTTTGATTGAAATTTTTTATTTCGATTGTGAGTAATCTGGTGATTATTTATCCTATAATTTCGATATTATTTTTGTACCATATTACATGTGAGATAATAATTTCGAGATTGGCTAATTATGGGATAAATAATTAAAAGGTAAAGATATCTTTTTTTCAAAACTGTTTTCACTATTAGTGCACATAGAATAGGTAGAATTCCTTTAGTCTTACACTTTGTACTCTAAAAAGTCCTTGTTTACATAACCTTATACTCTAGGTAGAGTCCTTGTTGACTTGATACATTGTACTCTGTTTTCTCGCCCAATCCGTTCTTGTAGCATTCACAGTCTTTGTTAAAACGCTCTTTATCTCTCTGTTCGAAACTTCCACTTGCCCACTCGTTTGTGGATGGTATGGGGTGGCGACCTTGTGGCGTACATCATACTTTTCTAACAACTTTGCAAAGGTTCGATTACAAAAATGAGTGCCTCCGTCACTGATTATTGCCCTTGGAGTGCCAAATCGGGTGAATATATTATTTCTCAAAAAACCAATTATCCCTTTTGCATCATTTGTAGGGAGCGTTGCAGCTTCCACCCATTTGGACACGTAGTCCACAACTATGAGTATGTACTTTTTGCCATATGAGCTGACGAAAGGCCCCATGAAATCGGTTCCCCATACATCAAACACTTCTACCTCCTGAATTGGGTTCATAGTCATCTCATGTCGGCAGGAAATATTCCCGATTCGTTGGCATTCATTACAACCTTTCACCCATAAGTGTGCATCTTTGAACAATGTCGGCTAGTAGAAACCCGACTACAAGACTTTCGAAGCTGTCCTTACTCCCTCGAAATAGCCACCATATGGTGACGCGTGACACGCCTGCAAAATAGAAGATTGGTCCATCTCGGGGATACATCTCCGGATCATGTTATTAATACAAATCTTGAACAGATAAGGCTCATCCCAATAATACATGCGACAGTCGCGAAAGAACTTTTTCTTTTGAACAGAAGAAAGGTCATAGGGGACAATACCGCTTGCCAGGTAGTTTGCAATGTCTGCATACCATGGCGCTACCTCAAGACTCGTGGCTAGTAGTTGTTCATCTCGGAAGGTCTTCACAATATCTTCCACTTCAACCTTTTTCTCGGCTCCTTCCAGCCTGGACAAGTGATCATCTACTTGGTTCTCCGTTCCCTTTTGGTCACAGATTTCCAAGTCAAATTCTTGCAGTAGTAGCACCCACCGAATCATGCGCGACTTTGAATTCTTCTTATCAATTAAGTACCTGAGAGCACCATGGTCATTATAAACAATTACCTTAGAGCCTATCAGGTATGATCTAAATTTGTCAAATACGAACACCACTGCTAGCATCTCCTTCTCGGTCACCGTGTAATTTAGTTGGGCACCACTCAAAGTTCTACTAGCGAAATATATTGGATGCATGACTTTGTCTTTGTGCTGTCCAAGCACTGCTCCCACAGCATAGTCACTTACGTCACATATCAGCTCAAACGATTGCTCCCAGTCAGGTACAACTATGATGGATGTTTTCACCAGCCTCTTCTTTAATTCCTCAAAAGCTACCCTGCAATCATCAGAAAACACAAAAGGGTGATCTTTTTCAAGCAATTTACACAAGGGGTTAGCAATTTTGAAAAAAATCTTTTATAAATCTTCTATAGAAGCCGGCGTGGCCCAGGAAACTTCTTATTGCTTTGACGGACGTGGGTGGTGGAAGCTTTTCGATCACATCAACTTTGGCACGATCTACCTCAATGTCCCTACTCGACACTAGGTGCCCCAAGACTATACTTTCTTGTTCCATGAAATAACACTTTTTCCAGTTGAGTACTAGATTCGTCTCGACATATCTTTTCAACACTCTTTTCAAATTCCTTAGGCAATAATCGAATGAGTATCCCACCACCGAGAAATTATCCATAAAGACCTCCATGATATCCTCAACCATATAAGTGAAGATGGCCATCATGCACCTTTGAAATGTGGCGGGTGTATTGCATAGACCAAACGACATTCTCCGAAAGGCATAGATGCCATATGGACAAGTGAATGATGTTTTCTCTCTATATTCTGGGGCAATAGAGATTTGATTATACCCCGAGTATCCATCTAGAAAGCAAAAGTGGGACTTCCCTGCTAATCTATCTAGCATTTGATCAATGAACAACAAGGGAAAATGGTCTTTTCGGGTGGCTTTGTTCAATATTCTGTAGTCCATACAAATTCGCCATCCCGTGACTGTTCTTGTTGAGATAAACTCATTGTTCTCGTTTTGCACTATAGTCATCCCACCTTTCTTAGGCACACATTGGACTGGGCTGATCCAGTTGCTGTCGGAGATGGGGAAGATGATTCCCACATCTAACCACTTTATCACCTCCTTTTTCACAACTTCCTTCATGTTAGGGTTCAACCTTCTTTGATATTCTCTGGAAGGTTTGTGTCCATCTTCCAGTAGAGTCTTATGCATACAGAAGGCCAGGCTGATACCCGTAATGTCTGCGATGGTCTAACCAATTGCAGTTTTGCACTCACTCAATACCTGCAAAAGCTGTTTTTTCTGCACATCTAACAAACCAGATGAGATAATAACAGGTAAAGTTGAACTAGGTCCCAAGAAAGCATACCTGAGGTGAGGTGGTAGCGGCTTTAGCTCCAACTTTTGGTGGCTCTTCTATCGATGGCTTAGCTGGAGGAATTTTTCTTTCTTCTAAGTGCAAAGGCTCAAATTCGAGCTCTCTTTTCCAAAACCCTTGGACTTCAAGAGCCAGTACCCATTCCACCAAATCCTCTCCATTTACTTCATCTAAGTTCATGAGACAAGCTGCTAGAGGGTCTTTAGCATTCAAGGTTTCATCTTCCTTCTCTAAAATTACATCCACGACTTCTATTAGAGAGCAGTTAGCAATTTCACTTGGTCGCCGCATAGATTTCTGCATGTTGAATGTTATTTCTTCATCATTTAGTCTCATTTTGAGCTCTCCAGTCTCACAGTCGATTAAAGCTCTCCTAGTGGCCAAGAATGGTCTTCCCAAAATTATGGGAATCTTCTCGTCAACCCGGTAGTCTAGAATGACAAAATCTGCTGGGAACACAAACTTCCCAACCTTTACTAATACATCATCAAGGATACCAGAGGGCCTCTTCACTGTCCTATCGGCCAACTTTAGTAACATGGACGTGGGTCTAGCTCTTCCAATGCCTAACCTTTTACAGATAGCCAAAGGCATCAAGTTTATGCTTGCCCCCAAATCACAAAGTGCCTTAGCAAATGCATAGTTGCCAATTGTGCATGGGATTGTGAAACTCCCTGGATCAGATAACTTCTCAGTTATGGGTCTCGTCACAACAACACTACATGTCTGAGTCAATGTAACTGTGGCCAAGTCTTGAAAGTCGAACTTACGAGACATCAAGTCCTTCATCATTTTTGCATAACCAAGTATTTCCTTTAAGGCGTGAATCAATGGAATGTTAACCTGAATTTGTTTCAACATCTCCAAGAATTTCTTCTACTGCTCATCTTTTTGATATTTGGCCAATCTCTGGGGGAAAGGTGCTGGAGGCCGCTTCTTTCCTGTGATTTAATTTTGAACCTGCTCAGGCACTGCTTCTACTGACGTTTCTTGTGCTACCTCAGTCTCCTTCGCAACCTCTTTTTCTTTGCTTGTGCTCTCTTGTGCATGTTATACCGTCACCTCTGTCAACCCTGTTGAATCGTCTATCTCAATGGGTACTGGCATAAGTGTTTCAGTAAGTCGGCTTTCACGAGCCATATCTTGCTCCAAATGTAGGTCTCTACCATTTCGTAGACTCACTGCCATAGGCTGTTTCAGGCCCTGTTCTTTTGGATTGACTTGTGTGTCTGCAGGTAACGTCCCTTGGGGACGATTATTTAGAGCCATAGAAAGCTGTCCTAATTAAATCTCAATGCCCTTTATCGCTGATTCATGTGAGTCTACTCTCTGTTGCATTTTTCCCGTGGACCCAATCACTTGTTGCAGCATTCCCTTAAGTTCAGTGAAACCATCATCTTGTCTCATAATCTGTTATTGTTGAGGTTGTTGATAAGTCAGCTGCTGGTTTTGCTGGTTGTAACCCTGTTGCCTTTGGTAAGGCACAACTTGACCCAGTGGTCGCGTAGCTCCGGGATTGTTATTGTTATTGTACTTCTGCTGCGCTGGTCTATATTGTTGATTCTGTTGACCCCAATTCTGACCAACTTGCCTCTGTCCCCCCATAGTTGGCTACATAATTCATATCTTCTTGATAGTGCTGGTTGTCACCTTCCGCACTCTACGAGCAAACATATGGTTGATTAATGCATGGTGTACATAAACCCCCATTAGTTGCGTCAACTATGTGAACCTGTTGCTTCTTGCCTGATTCATCAATCTTCTTGGTGAGGATACTCATTTGTGTCATTAGAGTGGCCATATTCCCAGCTATGGAGTTGTTTGGGTCCAAAGCCACTGAGTGAACAACCGGAGTGATCGTAAAGGCTCTTGTCATCCATCCTGAGTTTTGGGCCATTTTATCAAGTAGGATATTGTATTCTTCAAATGTTTTACTCAAAAATGCTCCACCTGCTGAAGCATCAACATTGGCCTTTAAGCCGTCAGCCAGTCCCACGTAGAATCTCTGCCCCAACATCTGATCTGGAATGCCATGATGTGGACACTTAACCAGCATACCCTTGAACCTATCCTATGTTTCTTGTAGTGATTCTGTTGGTCTCTGCCTATAGCTCAATATATCATCAATCTGTTGGGCAGTTTTATTAGGTGGGTAAAATTTGTTCATAAATTGCTTGACTAATTCCTTCCAGGTAGTGATGGAGTTTATGGAGAGTGAATTAAGCCAAGTCTGAGCATCTCGTGTCAACGAGAATGGGAACAATAACAACTTTATTGCATCCGGTGTCACGTTAGGTTGCCTTTGCGTGATACATATCGATAGGAAATTCTTCAGATACTGCTGAGGATCTTCAATGTGTGACCCTGAGAACAGTCCCTTGTTCTGCAACAAATGTAGCATGTTGTTTGTGATTTGAAATGATTCCGCTTGTATTTAAGGGACTGCAATTGTGGTTACCAGATTGTCGGCAGTGGTTTGTGCCCAATCATATAATACTGCTTCTGGTACAAGAGGCACCACACCCTGATTGTTTGGTTCATCCGCATTGTTTCTGTTGTTGATTGGATTTTCTATTCTGTCATCCATGTCTGGCTCGATTTGTTCTGTCAAGTTTTGTTGTTGTTTGCTTTTCTTATTTGCACGATTTAGTGCCTTGAAAACTTTCTCAGGATCTGATAATGCTTCGAGCAGCTCACCAGTTCTTGAGGAGTTCCTAGGCATGCACCTGTAACACCCAAGACTACAAACATTAGAATTTCAATGTATTTGATTTAGAATGAAGAAAATTGACTACAATAAGAATTATAGCACTTCTTTTAGATGCAATTAATAACACCGTTAATTCTCCGGCAATAGGGCCAAATTTTGATCGCGTCCAACTATACCTTATAAAAAGGACAATCGGTCGTCGCAAATATATTCCGGCTAATAAGTCCGGAGTCAAATCCCATAGGGAATTAACCTATCAACCACAACTGCTAGACCCTCACAAATTCACGCAATCAATCTTCAGAAATATTTGAATAATAATTTGGATGTTCATTAACTAAATATTACGTAATGAAAATGCACTAACAAATGAATAACTACGAATGGTTTGTAAACAAGAATTGGAAAGATCTAAGGTTGTGATTCCCTCTATTGTTGGAATCTTTTCCGCTATATTTTTTGTAAATTTGCCTAAGTTTTCTCTATCGATCATGAGCACTATGACTGTCGTAACTCTCTCCCGAGTAATTACCATAAGTTACTAGACATATTCTCCCGAATTACGCTAGCTGGCATTAAGTACGGCTCACTCTGATCGCACCAAGGTTTCATTATCCCTAATCGCACCTTTAAACCCTTCGTATTGATCCCTCATATACGTTAGGAGTGATGTTGTTCAACAAATACCTAAATATGCACTTTCTCCCGAGTAATACATACTAAATAGGCACATCTAATTGAGGGCCCTTCAATCAACCACATGAATAATATAGTTGAACAAATAGAGAAAATACTACGGTAAATTTATATTAACGTAACAAGAAAATCATCCTTCAATAGGTTCCATCAAAACCTTAGATTAGGAATTTATGTATTCATACTCATAGCAATAATATCCCAAATATTTTGCATAATTAAAGTACAGAGTAAAGATAAAAGGATGTAGAAATCAATGATTCTAACTCTCAACGGGTGATTCCACAAGCTATTCTTGCCTCCGATTTCAAAAATCTTCCAAAGTGGCATTTTTAGGTCTATTTATATATGTACGAAAAGACTTAAACGTGTAGGCAAAGTCCTAGTCAAACTCGGAGACGAAATAAGTCTTCAAAACTCGGACTGTGCATGCCCAGACCTGGCCTCGCGAGGCTTAACACCTGGTAGACCTCGCCCCAGGCCTGGCGTCGCCAGGTATAAAGCCTGGTCAATCTCGCTTCTACCTCACCTCGCCAGGTCTATCGCCTACTACATGCCTGGCGTCGCCAGGTATAAGGCCTGCTCTAGGCCTGGCTTTGCCAGGTATAACGCCTGGTGTAGGCCTGGCTTCGCCAGCTTCTCCTTTTCAACTGCCCCCGAGCACGCTTTCGACTTTTATTTATCCCTTTTTCTCTACTTTCATCTCCAATTCACCTACACATAAAATATCCTTCATTACGAGCAAATAAAGTATAATTTATCATTAAAGCGTATAAAATATAAGGCGAATAGTATACTAAACCATGAATTATAGCCACACATCACTACTCTTAGGAACAATAATGCTATTAGTTTGTCAAATTCATTTAGTAATGAATGTGTCTCTTGTCGTCTAGGAAAGTCTCATCGTTTATCATTCAAACTAGTGGAACATTGTAGTTCTTTTCCTTTGGATATTATTCACTCAGATGTTTGGCAATCTCGATTTACATGGCTCTATACAATGAAAAATAAATAAGAAGTTTTTACTCATTTTTGTGCTTTTCAAAAGCTGGTGGAAAATTTGCTTTACACTACAATAAAAAAAATTCAAAGTGATGGAGGAGGCGAGTTTGACAACAAGGCCATGCTTTCACATTTTACTAATTCTGGCATTTCTTTTCGTAAGTTGTATCCGGACACTACACAACAAAATGGGGTTGCTGAACGGAAACATCGACACATTATTGAAATGGTACACACAATTATAACAGATGCTACTCTCCCATTTCAATTTTGGGTTGATGCAGCCTTTTATGTTGTTTTTACCATTAACAGGTTACCTACGCCTATTTTACATGGCCTTTCTCCCTTTGAGAAATTTTTTCATAGACTTTCAGATTACAACTTTCTCCGAGTTTTTGGCTGTGAATGCTTTCCCAATTTGTCTGCTCGAGTTTTTCATAAGCTTACACCTCGTTCAGTTAGATGTGTCTTCCTTGACTATGCATCTGATTATAAGGGATACCATTATTTAGATCCGAAATCTGGTCGTGTATATGTTAGTCAACATGTAATATTTCATGAACTAGTTTTTCCATATTTTGAGTTGTCTATTTCTCCTACTGTTGTCTCCCCTTCATCCTCTAATTCTAATCATCTTGTTGTCATGTCGGCTCTAAATCGTAGGAGTCCACCGCCACAGCTTCAATCTTCTGTGTCTACCATTGTTCTATTCTTTACATGATACTTCTCATGTGTCTCAACCTTTATCCTCTAGAACTATAGATTCCACAAGTTATCAGATCTCTGTTGTAGAGACTTTTTCACTCGTACCTAGCCTTAGTGAGTTATTACCTATAGATTCTTCACCATCTTTGTCTACCTCATTACCTATTACTAATTCCTCAACTTCGTCATCTACCCCTTCCCAACATCCAATGCAAACTCGATCTAAGTCTAGTATTTCTAAGCCAAAGAAATAATTTTCTTTGAGTGCTAATGTCCATGAACATGAGCTTTCTTGCTTTTCTCAAACTGTGAAAAATTTAAAGTGGCAACAAGCAATGGCAGATGAATTTAATGCCCTTTTGGAGAATATTACTTGGATCCTTGTTCCTTTTACCCCTAACATGAACTTAGTCGGTTGCAAATGGGTATATCACATAAAATATAATTTAGATGGGTCTATTGAGCAATACAAGGCTCGCCTTGTAGCATAAGGTTTTCATCAAAAGCCTGGCATAGATTATCATGAGAAATTTAGCCCTGTTGTTCGTGCGACAACTGCGAGAATTGTTCTTTCCCTTGCTGTCTCTTTTTTTTTGGCAAATTTATCAGCTAGATGTTAAAAATATATTTTTGCATGGGGTTCTTACTGAGGAGGTCTACATGAAGAAGCCTACAGGTTTTATTCATCCCCACTATCCTAATCATGTTTGCAAGCTAACCAAAGACATCTATGGCTTGAAACAAGCTCCCAGGGCATGGTTTCATCGCTTCAGTGCATTTCTTATTTCTCATGGTTTTGCTTGCAGCAAATCTGATAGTTTAATATTTATTTATTGATCTTCTTATCATTTCCTTATTCTATTACTCTACATCGATGATATCATTCTCACAGATAGTCATAATGGTCTTCTTGATCAATTCATTTCTCGTCTATCTCATCAGTTTGCTATGAAGGACTTAGGCAATCTCCATTGTTTTCTTAGTATTCAAGCAGTTCCTACATCTCACGGTCTTCACCTGTCTCAGCAAAAGCACATTGTTGATTTATTACTTAAATTTCATATGCACACATGCAAACCATTGCATACTCCCCTTGCTTCTCGTACTTCTATTTCTCTGATGGACGGTGAGTTACTTTCAGATCCTAGTGAACATAGGAGCATGGCTGGTGCTCTTCAATATTTGACAATGACTCGTCTAGATATTGCCTATGCGGTAAATGTTGTCTCTCAATTTATACATGCTCCCTGTACCGCTTACATGCATTGTGTCAAGCGTATTTTCAGGTACTTGCAGGGTACTCTGACTTATGGACTGACTTTGCGTGCCCTATCTATGACTTCTATGGTTATTGCCTACTCGGATGTTGATTGGGCTGGTTGTCCTGATAGTCACCGTTCTACTACAAGTTTTGCTGTGTTCCTAGGAACTAATTTTATCTCTTGGCATGCAAAGAAGCAACCAGCAGTTTCAAAATTGTCTAAAGAAGCTGAGTACCGGGCTATTACATACACTGTTGCTGAGACTTGTTAGATTCGTCACGATCTTTGTGAGTTTGGTATCTTTCTTCATGAACCAATTTGTGTATTGTGCGACCACATCAGTTCAACTTAAATGACCCGTAATATAATTTTTCATGATCGCTCGAAACACATTGTTGTTGATTTTCATTTTGTGTATGATAAGATTGCACAAGGAGATCTTATAGTTCAATATATTCTGACACATTTCCAGTTAGCAGATATCTTTACAAAGGGCCTGCCTTTATCTCGCTTTTGTTTTCTTCGGGACAATCTGTCCGTTATCCGTCCGTCCAGTTTGATGGGGTGTATTAGTGCATATAGAATAGGTAGAATTCCTTTAATCTTACACTTTGTATTCTAAAGAGTCCTTGTTTATATAACCTTGTACTCTAGGTAGAGTCTTTGTTGACTTGATACATTGTACTTTGTATAACATTATATATAATAGACAAAGCTCTAAGGTTGAGAGCATCTTGGGCAGAATACTATTCTTCACATTCACATAGTCCTTTAAGATCACCAACATTAAAATTAAAATAATGTTTATCGAAATTTATTTAATGTAAAATCAAATATATGTTTTAGATTATACCAAGTATAATATTCATTCTTAAAATAATGAACGAAATAGCTACCGAAAATATATTCACTAAATAATGAAGTTAATATATTAATTCTTATATTATAATCGTCACACTATAATTTTAAATATAACTTGATTATGACCTAGAAAAAGAATGAGGGTGTAACTAGATGATAAGGACATGGAATAGTAGGAAGATAAAGCAAGAAGGAAGAGAAGGGAAAGGAAAAAAGATTTGCCATGGAAAGAATGGTGGAGAAGAGTGAGAGGAAGGGAAGTGAAGAGGAGAATTATTAATTTTTGGCAGAATGTGAAAAAAGAAGGACGATGAAATTGACTGCATATTGACTTGGAACAAGACTACCACTGTACCACTTGACAAGTATCAGATTGTTCATTGGTTGGGTTTCTTTTTCTTGAAATTCTTAGGCTATGATTGGCTCAAAAAGATTTTAAGGGGTTGTTTGGTACTATAAGATAATAAATTTGGGATAAAAGGTAAAATTATTTTATTTCGAGTTTGGTTAAAAACAATTATTTTTGATATAAATAATCTCGGAATTATTTACCCTATAATTTTTAGGATTTTTAATTTTCATTTGATATTACATGTGAAATAACAATTTCAGAATTATCTAATCCTAGAATAAGACAAACAAAGATGACTTTCTCCAAAGTACTTCTTCCAAAGTCCTTTAAGAGGGTCAAGGTTAAGATAGGAAAGTAAGAGTTTATCCAAAGTTGTCTAGTACTGTATTGCAATGCCATTATAATTTGTTCGCAAACCATAAGACTCATAGGTTAATGTTTAAAAAGTTTTACGCTATTAGATCACTTAAATAAAGGATAAAATAAATACATAAAGGGTCCCTCAAAGTCTGGCATCATTTTTTATTTTCACACCCAAACAAAAGTGTCTATTGATATCTGGAGCTATTTGGATTACTGGCTGCTGGACAAAGTGGCACTATCTCTGGCACTTATGCTGGGCAATTTAATAATTATGCGAGGGTTCCTTAATATGAGATAGAATATGTAACGACCCGACCGATCGTTTTGCTTTCTAGAACTTCGTTCTCTTAAATAATACTTTCCGTACTTGCTTTTACTAATTTATGACTTGAGGGGATGGTTGGTTCGAGATTTGGGAGAGTCTGGGTTGGAATCGGAACCCTTGGTTCCTTAAGGTTGGCTTAAAAGGCCAAGTTTGACTTCGTTCAAAATTTTGAGTAAACGACCTCAGAATCGGGATTTGACAGTTTCAATAGGTTCGTATGATGATTTTGGACTTGGGCGTATGTTCGGATCGGGTTTTGGATGATCCAGGAGCGTTTTGGCGCCCAGTAGTGAAAGTTGGTTCTTGAAGAACTTTGAAGTTCTTTAAATTTGATTTGGAGTAGGTTTTGGTGATATCGAGGTCCGAATGGAATTCCGAGACTGGGAATAGCTCTGTAATGTTATTTAAAACTTGCACGCAAAATTTGATGTCAATCCGAGTAATCTAAGTATGATTCGACGCGTTCGGAGCAATTTAGAAACTTGAAGTTCAAGTTTGATTCAATTTGGTTTTGGGATGTGATTCTTGGTTTTGTTGTTATTTTATGCGTTTCGAGAATTCGATCAAGTCCATATTATGTTTATAGACTTGTTGGAGTAGTTGGACAGGGTCCCGAGGGGCTCGGGTGCGTTTTGGACCGCCCGGAATTGAATTGAAACACACCAGATTTCTGCTTCTCGTTTCCTTCTTCACGAACGCGATTAGACCTTCGTGTTCGCGATGAAGGATCTGTGGTACTGTGGGCTGGGGAGCTTTTGCCCTTCGCGTTAGCATGCACAGGATCACGTTCGTGGAGGTCTAGGTCCTCTAGCCTTCGCGTTCGCGTGACTTGGCCCGCGATCGCGTAGAAGAGGCTGAGCTGGGTGGCCGCTGTTCGTTCTTCGCGTTCGCGAAAAAACCCTCGCGATCGTGTAGGGTAGGCCGAGCGAACCTCCGCGTTCACGTTGCTCCTGTCGTGTTCGCGATGGGTAAATTTCCCTGGGCCTGGGCCGTTTGCTTTCGCGATCGCGAGGCCTCTTCCGCGATCGCGAAGAAGGAAGACCTGGGCAGAAACTTTTTAAAAAAATGCGTCTTAGGCTATTTTAGCTCATTTCTTCCATTGTTGGGTGATTCTTGGAGCTCTTAGAGAGGGAATTTCACTTAGCACTTTGAGTTAAATAATTTCTACACAATGTGAGTTAAATACATAGTTTAAGGGTAGATTATAACATGTAAATTAATAAAAATCATGGGTTTAGGTGAAAACCTAGGTTTTTGATAAAAAAATGAGATTTAACCACGAAATTCGTTATGGAATTTAGTAAAAATCATATATTTATGTTCCTAAGGTTATGGGTAACAACTTTCTTTAAATATTTCCGGAATTCGAGCATGTGAGCCTAGGGGTGAATTTTAGGAATCTTGCAATTTAGGTTGGGTAATCACTTAAATGGTAGAATTACGAACCTTTGAGCATAGATTGATTAGTTTATGTAATGTTTGACTAGTTTCGAGTCGTTTGACGTCAAATTTGGAGATTTGAGCGCGTTCTTGAATTGGGAAGTAGGCTTTGAGACGAGGTAAGTCTCCTTTCTAACCTTGTAAGAGGGAAATTACCCCATAGGTAAACTAAATTAATATGTGTTGTTATTTGTGGGGGGCCACGTACGCACGAAGTGACGAGAGTCCGTACGTAGCTACTATTCCTGTTATGTCTGGGTAATCTTAGGCTTACAACATACATTGTTGATATTGTTATTTCTTTATGTATATTGTTTGCCTTGAGAAGGGCGGAATGAAGTGTGCAAAATGTTTCAAAAAGGAATTGGAATTGAGGAAAAATAATGGGATTTTAAAAGTTTTCATTTGAATGTCGTATTTTGAAAAGAATGGGAGAGTACTATAAAATTTTATGAGATCTTTGTGTAACCGCGTCGCATGTATGTTTCGCAAGCGGGGTAATTCCTTAAATTTATGTTTGACCGCGTCGCACGTATGATTCGCAAGCGGGAAAAATAGATGCATCTATGGTTCACTCCATTCGACCCTCGGCAGTGCACAATTTAAATATTTTGTTGATCGGGCCGTACGACCTCGGCATAATTGCACATGCTAATTATTTTGCAATTCTCCATGATTTATGCTGCTTAAATGCCTTGAAATGTAAGTTGCTAAATAGTATTACTAAAATTTATGTTATAATTATGAAAGAAGGACTTATCTCTTCCTGTTGTTGAACTGACAATATCATTCATGAGATCCGTGCTTAGCATAGTACTTGAATTATATTATTATTGGCCTAGTAAGTGTCAATTCGATCCCTCGTCATTACTTCTTCGATGTTATGCGGGATATACTTACTGGGTACATGTTGTTTATGTACTCATACTGCTCTTCTGTACTTAATTGTACAGGATCTGAGGCTGGTGCATCTAGTTCCCCGCCCGACACGCATACTTGATCTTGGACCGAGACTTCACAGTGAGCTGCCCCTTCTGAGCCGTTCAGCAGCATGCCGGAGTTTCTACTTTGTTTTTATTCGTCTATTCTGTTTCAGGCAGTAGGATAGTCATCTTTTGTATATTCTACTAGTTTCCCACATACTTGTGACACCAGATCTTTGCACGTATTAGTAGACTTTGGTTTTTGGGTTGTAATTCAATAGTTATAATTGCTTTCAGATGTTTCCGTTTGTTTGCCTTAAAAATTCTTTATTTACCAAATGTTTTAAAATAAGTAAAGCTAAATGGGAAATCACTAAGTTGGTTACTGTGGGCTTGTCCATCAACAGTGTTGGACGCCATCGCGGCCTGGCATGGAGTTGGGTCGTGACAACATGGTATCATAACACTAGGTTCACGTAGGTCTCACAAGTTATGGGCATGCCTAGTAGAGTCTTGTGGATCGGTGCAGAGACGTCCGTAATTATCTTTGAGAGGCTATGAGATGTTAGGAAACTACTCATTATTCATATCCTATCGTGCAATTAATGATACACTAAATTTCCTTCTCTTATTCTCTCACAGATGGTGAGGACGCGCACGGTGGATGTTCTAGACCCGGGAGGAGCTGCTACCCCTGTTGCTAGAGGCCGAGACAGAGGCCGGGGGACAGCACCGACCTGAGGTAGGGGACGAGGGCATCCC